>NC_088337.1:20220000-20552500 GCF_036884655.1 Musa acuminata AAA Group | reverse complement strand
AGAGAGAGAGAGAGAGAGGGGAATTGGTGGGATGCCGCTCTCCTTTTAATTATTACACGTCGTGGTCGCCCTTTCAACATAACGATCGACACGATACCATCATCCGACTTATACGTCTCGTTTTATATCCCTGCCGTTTTATTCATTGCTTAGCCACCGTGAAGAGATGGATTGGGATCCTCTTCAATTTGTACTTTGAACTGGGAACTCCGTCTCTCCAATCTCAACCGGAAAGATGTCAAACGTCATATATCAACCATCCGATCAACTGTGGTCACTGATCCAGCCTCTGTGTCGCTGACGGCTGTGATTTGGGAAAAGGAGGAGTGCTGGTTCAGATATGAGAAGTGTAAATTCAAACTAATGTGACATGGAGATGATCCGAAAACCTCCATGCCGCATCGACAACCTAAAAATGGATCCCCTTCAATTTGTAATTTGAATTGAAATGCTCCATTTCTCCGATCCCTACCGTCTATCTATTAAAACCAAAATCTCAACCGTTTAATGATCTGCCCTACCGGATCCATCATGTTTCTACTGACGGCTGTGATTTATGAAGTGGAGGAATAGATGGTTGAGATGTGATGATTGGATAATCGTATATTTGTTACTTGGAGAGTATGCCAACGAAATCCCCTTGGCGAAGCAGAACCCGTCTTATATCGAACACAGGATCGGAAGTGCTTCTGACGCGACCTCGCGATGGATCCCGCCGCCGATCACGCCGACGCGAAGAAACCCGACGCCGATCGTTCCGTCGACTATGCCCCTTACCCCACGCTCACCGCCGAGGACGTCGCGCCCCCTCCGCCGCCCTCGGCTGCCGTCGGGCCCCGCGATATCACCTCCTTGCCGCCGGAGCACAACCCTTACGTCACTTCCTCTCCCGCTCCCAAGAGTATGTGTCCTCTCGGCTACTGGGATCATGAGTCTTTGTTGTTTGATCCCCTTATCTTCTCTTCGGTGGTAGATACGATGGATACGGTGCGGGATGTGCTCGGGAAGTTTGGGAAGAAGGTCAGTGAAGCAGCGAAGAAGACCGAGGATCTTGCCGGGGATGTTTGGCAGCACTGTAAGTTCAGCTTCTATCTTACTTATGTGTAAAAAAAGGGATCCTTCTGGCTTTCCATCAATGATTTGCGCAGTTCTATCAAGGAATTTGGCTATTAGTTGAGATTACAGGGAAAGTTGGATGTAGTTTCTCTAAATTTCTACCTGTTACAATTGGTGATATGGAAACTTCTTTAAATTAAAGTATGGTTAGTCTATAGTTGGGGCTAATTGATGGAAAGTGGTTTATCTTTATAGTATTTGATTTGAGGCTGCCATATATACAGAGATAGGATGCGGTGCTATGTTGAAGCTGCAATTTTGGATGAAACCATGTAGATTTAAGGGATTTTCTCGATCTAATTGCATAGTATGAATTTGAGGATGGAGACCTGCGAGGATTATACATTAGAGTTAGTTTTGTTCATTACATATTTGAGGATTTGTGGTGATTTCTTCAAATTTTAATGACAATATAGTTGGACACTGCAGTAAGATTTAGTAAGATACCCTGGTTTTTGACGAGGGGGTAAATTTAACAACCTTATTGACCATAAAATCATTGAAGAGTATAGGTCAGCATATGTTAAAAAAGGTGCTCTGATGCTTCATTGAAATAATAAATCATCTAATTATAAGAAGAAATTTAGCTACTTCAAACTATTAAAAGGTTTCTACTGAAGTTTAGCTACTGAAATGCTGTATAAATTAGATATATTGACTTTTTAATATGAATTGGTCATGGTTTTTTATGCATGATTGGAGTTATGAGCCAGCAACATTTCCTGCAGTTACTTGGTCTGTGTATATTTTCTTTTAGTTGCCCTAGGCGGTTGTGGAAGAAACTCTGTGACATCATTATTGATCCACGTGCGCTTTCTTGTCTCAGTGAAGACAGGGCCTAGTGTTGCAGATGCAGCCATTGGTAGGATATCTCAGACATCCAAAGTCATAGCTGAAGGAGGTTATGAAAAGATATTTCAACAAACTTTCGAGATTCTTCCTGAAGAGAAACTTAAGAAGTCATATGCTTGCTATTTGTCAACATCTGCTGGTCCTGTTATGGGCATCTTGTATCTCTCGACTGCCAAACTTGCATTTTGTAGTGATAATCCTCTCTCATATAAAGTTGGAGATAAAACTGAATGGAGCTATTATAAGGTACCTTCATTTTCACTCCTTTTCCAGCAGTGAACAATGTTTGTTAAGCTAAAAAAATGTGCTTAATGGAACCCTAATTTTCCATACTAGATGATGAATTATCACATTATCAGGAAACCAGATTTTCTTGATCATGTGGTGTTTGCACTTATGTGATATATGCTTCTGTGATATCGTATTATCTATAGATTTCAGTTGAACATTTTCTTTAGTTTATCAAGTTCACTCACAGGAATGTTTATATGCATGACAGTTTATTGTGAATTCATCAATTTGTTTCTATTCACACCATGTATTTAAGGGTATCAGTGGGATACATGGAATGAGGAGGCTCTTCTGTTTATGTTATATTCTTCTGTTTATGTTATATTATTTCTCTTTATTTTTGTAAACTAAACAGAAAAGTTAGAGACAATAATTTTTGTCCTTTAGAGGTCACCCATAAATCAAAATAAGGCCTCTGTTGGAAGACTATCCTTCAGAATTGGAAGCTTTCTAGTATACCTATTTGAAATTCTGGCAAATGTATCTCTCTATTTTGAACATAGGTAAACTTGAAATTTATTCGTATGCTTAGCTTAGATGACTCAGATGCCAAGCTTATGTGGTATCAATTTCTACATCTTTCATTGTTTTGGCATACCTCAAAGGACTGATATGATTAAGCTGAGATATTATTGTGTTAAATTTGAACATTACTTCACATATCTTTCTAGGATTCCTTCAAGTAGAATATTCTTTGGTTATATATGCCATTTACTAGAAGAAATTCATGTGCCCAACCAGTTGTCGAAGTTTTTCGGTAACTGATTCATGAAATTTGAGTCACCATTGCCATGATTTTGTTAAACATTTCAACTTCAACCATACTAGTATTGAAATTCTATTAGTAGGAATTCCTTGAGATCAGTAACTGTGTAACTAGGTGCACTAACAGCATTATAATCTCCATAGGTATTTGAACAAGGAATTATCTCCAGTAGGGCTGACCATTAAGGCTATGTTGAGGAACTTGGCTACATAGTAAATTGGCTACTGGCGAGTTTGCAAGCAAGGGTTTGTCAGGTCTGCAGGAATGCTTTACCTTCATATGTAACTGGGCTCACTTCCACAAAATTTGACCACTGATTGGAGATAACCACCATACGAGAACTATAAATCATAAGCTCATTCCTCTATAATAAAACAACAAAATAAAAAAGAAAAGAAGAATATTGTTGAGAATTGTAGACAATAAGGGCTTCTTATGACATACATCAATCATTTTTGTGGTTGATTTTGAAGAAACAATCTGTTCTAAGTAATTAAGAGATCTAAATCTTGTTCACTAAGCATTTAGTCTCTTCTGATTAATCAGACAATTTGTATCGTAGATTGTCTTGCACTTGCTCATTTGTGTAATCTCAATTTGTGCATTTTTTTTATGTTAACTTTTGTGCTGCTGGGACCCTAACACAAGAATTACTTTTGGAGATTAATGTTGCTTTTTTCTTGAAATCAAAATAGGTGGCAATTCCTCTTCATCAGTTAAGATCAGTTAATCCCGCAGCAAGCAGAGCAAATACAGGAGAAAAATATATACAGGTCGTGTCCGTTGACAACCATGAGTTCTGGTTCATGGGGTTTGTTAACTATGATAGTGCCGTGAGAATTCTACAGGAAGCTGTGCAAGATGCACATTAACCCTGCAGATGTTTTTATAATTGGACCTGGGACTTTATCAATGTCTTTGTGTTCTTGTATAGTTTGTATGGAGTGAAACTTATGTTGGTTGCTCAGATGTTCTCTTTGATTGATGTTCTTATAGATGTTCATTGTGGCATATGTGGGAAGTAGATAATACATGTGTGCTTGTTATAAAATCAAGATATGTACATTGTTGAAGTTGTTCCAATATGATGTGGTATGTTATATGGGTTGATATTGAGAATAAAACAGGTAGCTTAATGTCCTGCGTGCAATGATATAATGGGTTAAATACAAATTATTTTTTGTAGCTAGCTACATGTAGCATTTTGATTTCTAACACCTTAAAATGTTATATTAGTATCTTTAAAATTAAGAAAGTAAAATATTTGTATTCATTTACTTTAATGATATCAATTTTCTAATGAAAATATGAAAATAAAAAATAAAAAGATAATTTTAATGTTTTAATTGGTGGTGACGGACGACGTTATCATTGAGGATCATAACTCCCTGTCGATAAAGAGAGTGGCGATGAGAGATAAGGATCGCTTTGTCACTGTTCTTCTCATAACGATCTTCATCTTTTGTCACTGTTCTTCTCATAAACTAACGATGTTAAGATAAATAGATCTAAATATTTTACCTTCATAACTATAATGATTCAAATATAATTTTTTAAAGTGTAAGAATTATGATAGTAAAAGTAATTAACAATAATGGAGAATCTATAATTAGCCAGGGTATAAGCCCTATATTAAGAAACTTACCAAAACTTGCATGTGAAAATGCCACATTGGTTTGGTAGCCTTAAAAATGTTTGCGGTAGAACTCTTGCAAAGCTGCAATAAATGGAAGAGAGAATGAACATTTGTATGGTGTTATTACATAACATCATAGTTTCTTAAACACAAGAAAACACAGTTTGCCATCTTTTATCCAACTCTTTGTTTCCTTCGAGAGCCTCTTTTTTTCTTCCCCTACCAGAAATTATCCAAACGACAATAAAATTTATGTTTCCTTATGATAAAAAATTTAAGAATTTTTTGAGAAATTATTTGCATTCTTTTTAAGTTTATTTTTTTTCTTTCATTCTTGTTTTAAGAACTTTTTAAGCTTTATAGTAAGAAGTTCAAATTCATCATCACTTGAGCTTTCGCTCGAGTGGCCTTCATTTATTCTAAGTATCAAATCCTTCCTATTATTTGGAAGATCATTCTCAAGCTTTTCATGAGCATTACAAGTCATCTCATAGGTCATTAACGATCCGATAAGTTCTTTAAGTTGAAAAGTATTCAAATCTTTAACCTCTTAAATGACAATTACTTTAGGATCCTAAGTTTTAGAAAGAGATGATAAAATTTTATCAACAAGTTCAAAATTCGAAAAACATTTGCTAAGAGATTTTAAACTATTGACGACATTCGTAAAGCTGGTGTATATGTCAACAATAGTTTCGCTCAGTTTTATTCCAAACAACTCGAAATCATGCATCAAACGATTAATTTTTGAATTTTTTACTCTACTAGTGTATTCGTATGTGATTTCAAGTATATACCAAATATCAAAAGTCGTTTCATAAGTAGAAACACTATTAAACTCATTTTTATCTAAAGCTCAAAATAGAATATTCATAGCTCTAGCATTTAAAGAAAACGTTTTCTTCTCTAAATCTTTCCATTCATTCATTAGAGTAGAAGACTTTTAAAATTCGTTTTCAATGATATTCCATAAGTTTAAACCCATAGAAACCAAGAAAACTCTCATTCCAGTTTTCTAATAAATGTAGTCCGTCCCATTGAACATAGGAGGACTAACGATAGAAAAATCTTCTTGAAATCCAAAAAGAACTATTTCTCTTGGGTGTTAAACCAAATAAGAAATAACATATATATATATATACATATACATATATATATATATACATATATATATATATGTATATATATATACATACATATATATATATATATATACATATATATTTATATACATATATATATACATATATATTTATATACATATATATATATATATATACATATATATACATATATATATATATACATATATATATATATATATATATTGTGATATTTAGCGACTATCTTTTAAGGTTGATATGTGGAATGAGAATCAGATTTTGATTTGATTCTCATTCCACAGATCAGATTTTGATTTGATTTAACTCTATCTCTATGGTCTAGTTAGTAGTAGTATGCTACTTGGAACTCTTCCAGTATACTACTCCGCCATTCAAGGTTTACACATATCCCGAATTTAATTTTCTGTCATCGATATCGGAATGAAAACTCAAGTCCGTGTACATACGTAGTCCATTCGACTATAAGTTATATGCAACTTGTGAGAGTTGCCTGTTAGGACCGTTTTGTTTGGTTCAGCCCATATGTGGGCTTGGACAATTGAGCCTATTGAGCTCAAATCACTAATTAAAGTCAGAAATTAAAAAGAGAGAGAGATAGGGTTTGGTGCAGCGTGTGTGTGTGCATAGTGGAAGCATGCAGCGTGCGGGTGCGCAGTGAACGCGTGCGACGGTGTGGAGAGAAAAGAGGAGAGAGAAATAGAGAGAGAAAGTAAGGTTTCTGAGTTTTCTGCTTGACGATCGGTGGCTAAACAAATTTTATACGAAGAATCCTTGCAGTAAGCTTTACAATCCTAATGGTGTTGATTGACATTTTACTCTCTTTGAAGTACTTTCCTACTATATCCACTTTGTGAGACCTAGAATTCTGAGATCCACCCTATGTGATGAAGATATGCTATTTTTGAGCCAAGATCTATGATCTTGATGTTGTTATGATCCTTTAGTTATTCTAGAGAAGACCTATTGTAAACCTGTTATCATTACTATTGATTGTGGAAGTTTGAGGTGGATTACGGTCCGTGATTTTTTCCACATTGGGTTTTCCATGTTAAAAAGATTTGGTCTTGATTTTTTGCTCTATTGTTTATGCTGTGCTGATTGATATTTTCATTTGGATATCAAGTTGGTATTTTGATGAAGAACCCATTTTGATACACAAAGAGGGAAAAAAATATTCCGCTTCAACAGGTTTTTCCCAACAAGTGGTATTAGAGCAACAAGTTGTTTGGTGCTAGTTTTCTTATGTGATTGAAATGAAGTCTGATGGTATGATTAAATTGAACTCATCAAATTATTCAACTTGGAGGCGTATGATGGAAGATTTGCTTTATTGCAAAGATTTGTATAAGCCTATCAAGGTTAAAGATAAACATTCTACTGTGAACTATGAAGAATTAGGAAGTTCAACATAGAAAAGCTATTGTCTATATTAGAAGATGGATGGATATAAACTTACATGAGCATATTTCTGATGAAACCAGAGCTGATATTGTTTGGCAAAGGTTAGAAAACCTTTTTGCGAAAAAGACAGTGAGAAATAGAATTTCTCTCCTCAAAAGGCTTGTAAATTTGAAGTATAAAGATGGTGGTAACATTGTTGAGCATATAAGCCTATTTCAGAGTCTTGCAAATAAGTTGGTTGCTCTGAAAATTAATATAGATGATGAGATGCAAGGATTACTACTTCTCAGCTCTTTACTAGAAAGTTGGGAAACATATGTGGTGACAATTAGCAACTCCACGCCAGAGAGAATTCTAACTATATATATGGTTAAAGACAATTTGCTAAATGAAGATGCCAGAAGGAAAGAACAGGGTGAATCTTCTTCTGGGGCATTTGTTACTGAAAAACAAGAAAGACGTGGAAGAAGTCATAGCAGAAATCCACATGGTTATAGAGAAAGATCTAAGTCTAGAAGAGATATCAAATGTTTTCACTGTAACAGGCTAGGTCACATGAAGAAAGAATGTAGGTTTTGGAAGCGAGAACAAAATGAAATGAAGAAAAATGAGAAAGAGACCAATATAGTTGCTACTAAAGGTAATATCACTATTATCTGTGATGAAGGTTGTGTTACTCTTGTAGCTCAGGACAGTAATTGGGTAATTGACTCTGGTGCTTTATTTCATGTTACTTCTTATGGTGATTTCTTTAGATCTTACACTGCTGGTGATTTTGGTAATGTCATAATGGGAAATAGTGGTACATCTAAGATTGTGGGTATTGGAGATATTTGCTTGGAGACCAGTATTGGAAGCAAATTAATACTTAAAGATGTAAGGCATGTTCCAGATATTTATCTTAACTTGATATCTATAGGTAGACTTGATGATGAGGGCTTTGCACACTATTTTGGTGAAAGCAAATGAAAACTCACTAAAGGTTCTCTAATTGTGGCAAGAGGAAAGAAACTTAACTCTTTTTATGTCATAGAAGCTAAGCTACACAAAGGAGAGATTAATGCAATTCAAAAAGGTGAAAGTATAGATCTTTGGCATAAGAGACTTCAAACTCTTGCTAGAAAGCAGTTCTTACCAGAGTTGTAAGGTACATCTCTTAAATCTTGTGATCATTGCTTAGTTGGAAAAACACATAGAGTTGCATTTCATACATATCCATCATCTAGAAGATCAGATATTATTGATTTAGTTCATATTGATGTTTGTACTATGTAAACTAGAACTCTTGGAGGTGCTCTTTATTTTGTTACTTTTATTGATGACCATTCTAGAAAAGTGTGGGCTTTTGCGTTGAAATCTAAAGACCAGGTACTCGATGTTTTCAAGGAGTTTCATATCAGTGTTGAAAGAGAAATTGACAGAAAACTAAAGTGTATTCGATCAGATAATGATGGCGAGTACAGGGGTCCTTTTGAGAATTATTGCAGGTTCCATGGTATTAGGCTTGAGAAAATAGTTCCTAAAACTCCTCAACAGAACGGTGTGGTAGAAATGATGAACAGAACCATTGAAGAAAGGATTAGGTATATGCTTTCCCATGCCAAGTTACTAAAGTCATTTTGGGGGGAGGCTATGAGAACTACAGTTGATCTGATAAATCTTTCTTCATCAGTTCCTCTGAAAGGTGATGTTCTAGAGAGAGTATGGAGAGGAAAAGATATATCTTATAATCACTTAAGAGTCTTTGGGTGTAAAGCATTTGTTCATATTCCCAAAGATAAGAGGTCCAAGCTTGATAGTAAAGCAAAAGCATGTATCTTCTTAGGATATGGTCATGAAGAGTTTGGGTATATATTATGAGATCTAGTGAACAAAAAGATTATTAGAAGCAGAGATGTTATGTTTCTTGAAGACCAATTGTTTGATGATGGTGATAATATTAAGAAGCCAGAAACCTCTGTTTATATTCCTTAGAGTTTGGGTCCAGTTCCTTCACCTATAGTTCATGATGATCATGGGGGAGATGAACAAGAAGATTGTGGTGAGAATACCAGTGATGATACACCTACAATTATGATGCTGAACCAACTGAACAGGCACCTCCACCACCAGTTGAGATTCCATTGAGAAGATCCACTAGAGAGCGACAACCATCTACTAGATATCCTCCACATGAGTATGTTATGCTTACTGATGGGGGAGAGCCAGAAACTTACCAAGAAGCTATTCTACATGAGAATAAGAATGAGTGGGTTAAAGTCATGCAAGAAGAGATGAGATCCTTGCTTGAGAACCACACATATAACTTAGTAAAATTTCTTAAAGCGAAGAAAGCTCCCAAGAATAAGTGGGTTTATAAATTAAAGATTGAAAATAATAGCTCACAACAAAGATACAAGGCACGACTAGTTGTGAAAGGATTCAGTCAGAAGAAAGGTATTGACTTTGAAGAAATATTTTCTCCAGTTGTGAAAATGTCCTCTATCCAAGTTGTTCTTGGTTTGGCTACCCGCTTGAATTTAGAAGTTGAGCAACTTGATGTAAAAATAGCATTTCTTCATGATGACTTAGAAGAAAAAATTTACATGGAGCAACTAGAAGGTTTCAAAGTCAAAAGAAAAGAATATATGGTGTATAAGTTTAGGAAAAGCTTATATGGACTCAAATAGTCACCTAGATAGTGGTATAAGAAGTTTGATTCCTTTATGATGAGCCAAGGGTATGATAGAACCATATCTGATCATTGTGTGTTTATGAAGAAATTTTCAGATGATGATTTTATTATTTTACTGCTATATGTTGATGATATGCTGATTGTTGGTCATGCTGTTGGAAAAATTGGAAAGCTTAAAAGAGAGTTAAGTAAGTCTTTTGCCATGAAAGACTTGGGATCGGTGAAGCAAATACTTGGCATGGAGATTCTTCATGATAGGAAGAAAAGAAAGATTTGGCTATCTCAGGAGACTTACATTGAAAAGGTTCTTGAAAGATTCAACATGAGTAAAGCCAAAGCAGTTTGTTCTCCACTTGTAGGTCATTTCAAGCTTAGTTCAAAACAATGTCCTACAAGTGAGAAAGAAAAAGAAGAAATGTCCAGAGTGCCTTAGTCATCTGCAGTAGGCAGTTTGATGTATGTTATGATTTGTACTAGGCCGGATATAGCTCATGCAATTGGAGTTGTCAGTTGATTTCTCTCTAATCCTGGAAAGGAACATTGGGCAGCAGTGAAATGGATATTAAGATATCTAAGAGGTACTTCCATGTTATGTTTATGTTTTGGTAATGATAAACTTGTGTTAGAAGGGTACACAGATGCAGACATGACAGGTGATACTAATTCCAGGAAGTCTACTTCGGGATTCTTGATGACATTTCCAAGAGGAGCAATCTCTTGGCGGTCTAAGTTATAGAAGTGTGTTGCTCTATCAACCACAGAAGCAGAATACATAGCAATTATTGAAGCCTGCAAGGAAGCTTTATGGATGAAAAAGTTTCTACAGGAATTGGGCTTGAAACAGGAAGCATATACTGTTTACTGTGACAGTTAGAGTGCCATTCACCTCTCCAAGAATTCAACATACCATTCTAGGTCTAAGCATATTAATGTGAGATATCACTGGATTCGTGATGTGCTTGAGATGAAAGAATTACAGTTGGAAAAAGTGTATACTAATGAGAATGAGTTAGATATGTTGACAAAGTCTTTGCCTAAGGAGAAGCTTGAAGCATGTAGGCGAAGAGCGGGCTTAGTACAGCCCACCATATGAGCTGGAGGGGGAGAATTGTTGGGTCCAGCCCATATTTGGGCTTGTACAATTAGGCCTATTGAGCCCAAATCACTAATTGAAGGTAGAAATTAAAAAGAGAGAGAGATAGGGTTTGGTGCAGCGTGTGTGTGTATAGTGGAAGTGTGCAGCGTGTGGGTGCGCAGTGAACACGTGCGGCAGCGTGCAGAGAAAAGAGGAGAGAGAAATAGAGAGAGAAAGTATGATTTCTGAGTTTTCTACTTGACGATCTGTGACCAAACGTTGTTAGTTTTGACCCAAATTTTATACGGAGAATCTTTGCAGTAAGCTTTACAATCCTAATGGTGTTGATCTATATTTTACCTTCTCTGAGGTACTTTCCTACTATATCCACTTTATGAGACCTAGAATTCTGAGATCCACCCTATGTGATGAAGATATGCTATTCTTGAGCCAAGATCTATGATCTTGATGTTATTGTGATCCTTTAGTTATTCTAGAGAAGACCTATTGTAAACATGTTATCATTACTATTGATAGTGGAAGTTTGAGGTGGACTACGGTCCCGTGGTTTTTCCCACATTGGGTTTTCCACGTTAAAAAGATTTGGTCTCACTGTGTGATTGATTTTTTGCTCTATTGTTTATGCTATGCTGATTGATATTTTCATTTGGATATCAAGTTGATATTTTGATGAAGAACCCATTTTGATACACAAAGAGGAAAAATAATATTTCACTTAAACAGGTTTTTTCCCAACACGTTTCTACACTAAGAGGGGGTAAATTAGTGCTTTCGTAAACTTTCGATGGTTTAGAAAATTTTATTCGATAAAGCCTATATCAAAAAGATGTTTAAACATAGAGTGTAAGCAAAAGTAGTAGGAAGTTAAATCAATTAGCAACAATAGTAAATAGCAAGGAAAAAAGCACACCAAATTTATAGTGGTTCAATCGATGTGGCCTACGTCTACTCCCGATTTCTCTTCCGTCGAGGCTACCGGCTTCCACTAATAATCTTTTCTCAATGGACAAAGATCAACTACTCTTTTATAACTCTTTTCTCCTTTTGATAGGCTCGTAAGAGAACCTTTACACCCATTTTTTATAAGGAAATCCTCACACACCTCCCTTAGATCAACTTTTAAGCTCAAAGAGGAGGGAACACAATGTTTTGGCAAAGTTTTCTCAGTTTTTTCCTTAAGAATTCTTGATCCTTTCTTGTTGCCCAAGTAGGGTATTTATAGGCCCTAAATTGTTTAAAAAATGGAGCCAAAAATTTAAATTTTTAGGTCTTCTGGGTATAAGAATACCACCGCTTGCATTGGGCGGTACTACCGCCTGCCAGTCTGACATTAGGCGATACCATGGCCCAGTCTAGTAGTACCACCACCTAACACACTGACATTGGGTAGTATCACCACTCAATTTGGTGGTACCACCACTTAACAGTATTGAAAACTAGGCTTTTGACTTTTTTAACTCATCGGTGGTTCCACTGCTAGTTTGGCAGTGCCACCGCCAGTTTAGCGGTGCCACCGCTTGACCTAACTTTTGGGGCCCATCCTCTTAGACCAAAATAGTTCCAATTTAAGCCCAATTGGCTTTTAATTGAGTTAGCATGATGATAAAACTCTAAGGTCTTATCGTAAAAGAAAGAAGAGAAAAGAGATAATCACTTCGAGGGGATCAGACTCCTTGATCACTTCAAGGGGATCGACCTCCTACTGTTTGTCAAAAGACTAAATAATATTTCCTTGATTGCCCAAAAGAAATAGTTACATCCCTATTTAGAGAGTTCCGACTCTAACTATACTAAATAGACTCAATAAATATTATTTAAAAGCTCAAAAAATAAAAAGATCCTAACAATTTCTCCTTCAATTTGTCCTTGTCCTCAAGGTTGAGCAGTATTAAATTCTGAAAACTTCTCTTTTAGTGCTCTATAGGACTCCCAAGTAGCATCTTCCTTTGGTAAGTTTGCCTATTACACCAGCACTTCAGTCATAGGATGTCTGCGGTACATTAAAACTAGTTGATCAAGTATGACTTGTGGTTAAGCTTGAACTTCCCCAGTAGTAGAGGTGTCTGGCAAATGGTGCTACACTATTTCATCTTCACCCAGCTTCCTCTTAAGGTATGAAACATGAAAAACTAGATGTATTTTAGAGCTAGCAGGCAAATCTAAATAGTAGACAACCAATCCAATATGCTCTAATTGTTAGAAACGAGTTGACACTAAGAGGGAGGGGGTTGAATTAGTGTAGTGGTAAAAAAGTCGATTTCGAAAGCCTTCGTATGATAAAAATCGGTTTCTACTTAAATTATTTGTTTCACATTGAATAAGTAGAGAAGAAAAGGTTGGGAAATTTGCAATGTAGTAAAGTTGAATGCAGTAAAGAGAATTTGTAGTAAGGAAAAAATACACTGAAATTTAAAGTGGTTCGATCATCATGGCCTATATCCACTCATGATTCCTCTTCTGTCGAGGCCACCGATATTCACTAACGGTCTTCCTTTAATAGGCAAAGATCAACCTCTTTCTTACAACTATATTCTCCTTTTGCAGGATCATGAGAGAACCTTAAACCCCCACTATCTCCTCTATAAACAAAAATCACACTTTAGACTAGAGGAGGTGAACTCTCAAGATTGCAATAGAATTTTTCATTGTTTTTGTTCTCAGTTCTTGTATGTATTAACTAAGGATGAGAGGGATATTTATAAGCCTCAAGTGGATTTAAACTTAGAGCCTAAAAAGATCTCATCCCGAGTTTCCCTAGTCCTGGCGGTACCACCGCCCAATCTGGTAGTACCATCGCTTGGAAGACTGTGTCTAGGCAGTACCATTGCCTGATAGTTTCGAAGACTGAGTATTGGCGGTACCACTGCCTGACATAGTCTCGGAGACTGTGCCATGACGGTTCCATCTGTTGGGTCACTGTTTGTGCCTTTTCACTTGACCCAACACAACCCAAACTTGGGCCCAATTGGTCCCTAATTGAGTTGATCTAATTACATTCTAAAGCGACTCAATTAGACTCTAAACTAACTCGATCTAGATATAATCGATTACAAGCAAATCCTATGTTATCCGGCATGTCATTGGTTCTTCTGGCGCTTCATTCGATCCTTTGGTGCATTGTCCTCTCCTTTAGCATATTGCCCAATTAGCATATTGTCTTCTCGCAACTTTTGATCTCCTTGGTGCAATGTCTGATCTTCTTGGCCTAATGCCCGAATTTACGAGTCGAAGTCTTCTGTCGACACATCGACCGATCCTCCGGCCCGACGTCTAATCTTCTAACATGTTTGCTCTGGCCCAATGTCTGATTCCTCCTACTTTAATTGATTTGCCTTTTTTGATCGAAGCTAGTCCTACGTCACTTAAACACACATTAGACGATAAACTCATTAATTGATTTTATTATCAAAATCTGAGATTCAACAATCTCCCCATTTTTTATGATGACAACCAATTAATGACGGAGTTTAAACTAAACTCTCCCTATCAATATGCCATATTGATAGAACATTGAATTCAGGTTGAATTCAAGTCGAAGTAATATTTCATCATGAATATATGCAACATAAAATCATGCATAATCGAATTTTCAATACATCATTTCATGCATGATAGGCCTCAAGTGGATTCAAACGTGGAGCCTAAAAAGATCCCATCCAAGGTTTCCCAAGTCCTAGCAGTACCATTGCTTATGTTGGGCGGTACCATCACCTGATAGTCTCGAGACTGAGTTTGGGAAGTACACCACCCAGACCAGCGGTACCACTGCCTAATATAGTCTCAGAGACTATGCCACGATGGTTCCACCTGTTGGATCATTGTTTGGGCCTTTTAACTTAGCCCATCACAACCCAAACTTAGGCCCAATTGGCCCTTAATTGAGTTGTATAATTATGTTATAAACTAACTTAATTAGACTCTAAACTAACTCGATCTAGACATAATCGATTACAAGCAAATCCTATGTTGTCCGACATGTCATTGGTTCTTCTGGTGCTTCGTCCGATCCTTTGGCGCATCATCCTCTTATTCGATGTATTGCACAATCAGCATGTTGTCTTCTCGCAACTTCTGATCTCCTTGGCATAATGTCAGATCTTCTTGGCCCGATGCCCAAATTCACGGACCGAAGCCTTCTGCCAACACATCGACCGATCCTCCGACCCGATGTCCAATTTTCTAGCATGTTTGTTCCGACCCAATGTCTAATTCCTCCTGCTTTAATCAATTTGTCTTTTCTGATTGAAGTTAGTCCTGTGTCACTTAAACACATATTAGATGACAAACTCATCAATTGATTTCATCATCAAAATCCGAGATTCGACACTAATACCTTATAAGACCCAAAAAATTGAGGAGACAACTTCATTGAAGATCAAACCTTTATGGAAGTTTGCTTGTAGGGTTGAAGATGAAGGAAAACCCAATCACCCACAATAAATTCTCGTTCACTTCGGTGTTTGTGAGCTTATTGTTTCATTCTTGCTTGTGCGGCTATGAGGTTATCCTTTAAAAGTTGAATAATCTTATTTCTATCCATCAATTCCTTGTCTCTTTGATCAACTTTAGAAGAACCAGGTATATATTTTGTAATTGTAGGTGGGGGTTGACCATAAACTACTTCAAAGGGAGTCATTTTAATAGAAGAATAATAAGAGGTATTATATCACCACTCTGCCTAGGGAAGCAATTTAATCTATTTGTTCGGCTTGTCACTGGTAAAGCATCTGAGGTAATTTTCTAGGCACCTATTTACTATTAGGATCGGAGCGGCACTAAGAAGGGGGGGTGAATTAGTGCAACGGTAAAGTATGATAAACTTTCGACGATTTAAACACTTTCGAAAACTTCGTACGATAAAAGCAACGTTTCATTTGAAACCATTTCGATTGCATTTTAACTTGAAGGTAGTAAGCTATTGAAGGGGTTTGCAGTAAGGTAATAGTAGGAAGTAAATGCAAACCAGAGAAGACGGTAGTTTATAGTGGTTCGGTCAATCGTGACCTACATCCACTCCTCCGATTCCTCTTCCGTCGAGGCCACCGGCATCTACTAATGATCTTCCTTTACTAGGCGAAGATCAACCTCCTTCTTACACCCCTCTTACAACCTCTTACAAGTGGTTCACCCTTTTACAAAGAATTCAATGAAAAGAAAGGAGGTGAACACTCAAGCTATTGAAAACAAGACTTTTCCTAAAGCTTTTCTCAACTTCTAGCTTCTTAAAAGGTTGTGCTCTCAGCTGAGAATTGAGAGGTATTTATAGGCCCCAAGAGGATTCAAATTTGGGCTCCAAATTTTGAATTCTCTTGGGTTTCCGAGGCCGGCGGTGCCACCGCCTGTCAGTGTCTAACATTGACAGTGTACTGGCAGTGCCACCACCGGACCTCTCGGGTGCTGGGCGGTGCCACCGCTTAGTCTAGCGGTGCCATCACTCAGTTCTCGGGTTCTGGGCGGTGCCACCGCCAAATCTGGTGGTGCCACCGCCTACACCAATTCAGCTCACTGGTTGAGCTCCAAAACTTAGCCCAAACCAGTCCGAACTCGGGCCCAATTGGCTCCTACTTGGGTTATAAGATTAACACCTAATCCTAACCCTAATTAATATACTAACTATGAATTTAAAGACATTTTCTAAGCTATTACAAAGTCCGTAAGTCAAGACTTCTTCTGGCGAGCTTCCGACGAACTTTCGACGGTCTTCCGATAAACTCTCGGAAACCATTCTGCGGACTCCCGGCAAGCTCCTAGACTTCACGATTTGATCTTGGCGAGTTCCGATGAGCTTCTTTGGCAAGCTCCGATCTTTCTTGGTGAGCTCCGCGAACTTCCCACGAACCTTCCGGCGAGCTTCCGAAAAACCCTTCGGCAAGCTCCCTACTCATTCTCGGCTAGTTCCGGCAGCATTCCCGACGAACCTTCGGACTTCCATCGAACTCTCGAACTCCCAACTAATCCTTCGCGCTTGACTCCGACACTTTATTTTGCTTTATATCTTCATCGTTATCGTAGTTAATCCTGCACACACAAGCGAAAACTCTACTCCGATTTAGACAATTATTACAATGCGAATTGACATTCTGTTGCCCGGCAGGTCATTGGTTGGTGCTTTGTCCGATTCATCAGCGCATCGTCCTCTCTAGCGGCTTGTTGCCCAATCGGCGGTTGACCTCCACAACCCCAATATCCTTGGCGCAATTCCACTCTCCTTGGCCCGATGCCCGACGTTCGAAGCCTTCTACCGTCCAATATCCTGACGTGATCTCCTTCGGCGCACCGTCAATTCCTCCTGCGTTAACTGTCTAATCCTGATCGAGTAGACCTGCATCACTCAAAATACAATTTAAATCATAAACACATATCAAGTGGTTTCATCATCAAAATACGAGATTCAACAATCTCCCCCTTTTTGATGATGACAACCACTTGATGATGGAGTTAACCTTAACTCCTGGAGTTTAAACAAACTCCCCCTATCAATATGGCTTATTGATAGAAACTCTTGGATTCAAGAATCCAAGCAACATGTCATCATAAACTTATGCATAACATGTCATGTCATCGTACTTCTCCCCCTTTGTCATCAACAAAAAGGAGAAGTTCCTACTCTTATGTGTTTAAAGATAAAAAGTTCCATACATTGCATGAAATACATAGTATCAAATTTTATTATCATGCAATCTAGCAATTAAAGATGTGTAAGTTTAGCATGTTTGCTTTTCTTGAGATAACAACTAATTGCTTCTCTTTAGACTACAAGCTAGCAATTTTCATGATATGCAAGTTGCAAGCTAGCAAATTTTTGCTTCCTTTGCAATGTTTGAGCTAGCAATTTTGCTTCCGTAACAGGTTAGCATGTTTTGTATTTTGAGATAGGCAAGATAGTGATGTTCAAGAAGACAACTTTTGCTTCTTGAAATAAGCAAGTTAGTAATCTTTGCTACTTAAGATAGACAAGCTAGCAATCAAGTTTTTGTATCTTCTTAACTTGTGCAAGCTAGCTATCTCCCCCTTTGTCATTGTCAAAAAGTAGGGAAGACCCTTTACATCAATTATAACAAAGGTAAGTATCAATCTTATTTGTGCATCATCATATTTTCAAATTAGATTATGCACATTTTCAAAAACCTTATATTCATTCATGCACGATATTGAATAAATCGATCAACATTATGAGGATATCAAACATGATACTAAAATTTTTAACTATTTATCAACATTTTGATCATGATACCAAACATTCATCATTTAGAGTATTCATGATACAAAACATTAAATCAATATTTATAATACATCATTTTAGCAACAACTCATAGTATTTTAAATCATGATTTACATCATATGTAATACATCACATCATAATTAGAATGTACAAGTATTGTATACATCATTTCAAATCATAAATGTTTCATATCATGATGGTATCAATTTGTCAAATTATATCATACCATGCATGATCAAAACTTCTCCCCATTTGTATTTCATACATAATTTCACTTCATCACATTAGGAGTATCAAGAGGAATTAATTGGGCGATGAGATAAATATTTCACGAATACATGGAATTGTATAAAAAATCATATCATAAGTGTTTCATACATTCATATCATCACACGAAGGAGTATAACCAAAAATTAATGATGAGATATTACTTTATGAATATAATAAAATTCAAATAGCATATCGTGGTTTAATAGAATTAGTCTTCCTTTTGGTGAATAGCAAAAAGAATAGTAGGAGAGTAAGATCTCAATTCATGCACATCAAATATTCAATCATCAAAATCATGATTCATCTAGAAAATTCTCCTCTTTAAATATTCAAAGAGAGAATCATGATGAATATTCTCAGTTTACATAAAGTTTCAAAACATAATTATCAAGATCATGAATACTAAAGGACTATGAAACATTTCGACCAATCTCCTTTTAAATAGAAAACAATCTTGATTCATAAAGGATTTCATGTTATAAATTTCAAGA
The DNA here is from genome assembly GCF_036884655.1 of Musa acuminata AAA Group. Taxonomy (NCBI): domain Eukaryota; kingdom Viridiplantae; phylum Streptophyta; class Magnoliopsida; order Zingiberales; family Musaceae; genus Musa; species Musa acuminata. Next base: position 20,533,561 of record NC_088337.1, on the reverse strand, counting down.
GATCAAGATCGTGATTTTGATAAAAAATTATTCAAATTTAAATCATCAAAATCATTATCAAAATCCAAGAGATTCACAAAGATGATACAAATGGATTCATCAAAATCAACAAGATTGAGCAAAATAATTTTCAAGAATGTTTTCCTCTTTTCGATTGTTTCAGAACATATGATTTTGTTTCATTTATGCCAAATAAAAACATGTATCATGTTTAAAACCGAAAGAGTAAGATTTATTACAACAAAGATCAATAAGGTACTTTCATTATGGTAAAAATCAATAATTCATAAATCGTAAGATTCATCATGCATAATTTCGAAATTTATTAAGCATGATCAATATGCATGACACTAAAACATGGTTTCAAAATGTTTAATGTTTTTATTACATAATTTCATCATTATGCATCATTATATATAACTTTACAATGTCATGCATAAAATCATCAAATCATAGTATTAAAATATTAATATTTTTATTACAACTTTATGCATCATTAAGCATACAATTGTCAAGCATGACACTTCACTATTTCATATAAGCATACCTATTTCATTTATGTCAAATCAAAACATACATCATTTTATTTTAAAGCCACTTTTATGTCAAATCAAAAAATGCACCATTAAGCATGATCATTATGCATTACTTCAAATCAAACATGATTTCATTTATTTTTAAAATATTTATTATTGTAGAGTATATAAGCCAAAGAAACTATTAAACATAAAGTATATTCATCAATGATGGTTTTATTGAGTATAAAGTATTTTCAACCAAAATCATTTATTATTTGTTGTAGTCATACATTTTTTTTTTATTTTTTAGATGAATCTATCTTTTCATGCTTAGTTTGCATACAAAAGCCGTGCATCATTTTCGAAAGCAACTTTCATCATGGTATCAATCGATAATTCATAAATCGTAAAAGAACATTATGGAAATCATCAATAATCAATAAACTATAAATTACCCAAAACTCATCATCATCATGCATAGCTTCAAAAAATAAATTTATTAGGCATGATATCATATTTCATAAGGCATTTTTAATCAAAATCATTTTGTTTGTCATAAACATACAATTTTCATGATTATTTTCAAAATTACTAGAATGATAAGCATGATTTCTAATTTTTTTTTTATTTTCATGTAATTAATCCTAAACTAAAATAACTCATGAAAAGTATTATGTAATTTCAAAATAATTCAAGAGAGTTGAGTTACTTACCTTGTAGTCGAAGCCTATCAAAGCCCAATTCGCCGTTTCACCTTTGGAAGTTCTTGATTCATCCTCGGATGCCTTCCTCTTCTTTGGCCTCTGCCTCCGTTCAAGTTCATTGTTTATTTTAGATTTTTGTTTAATAAACTTATTAAGATTTAGTGTTCGAAGTTCAAGTTCATCATTGTCCTCATTACTTGAGTCATCGCTCAAGTGGTATTCATTTGTCCAATGTTCCAAATCCTTCCTATTCTTTGGAAGGTGTTTCAAGTGCTCATCGGGTTCAAAATGTTCCAAAAGTGTCATTTCATAGGTCATTAATAACCCGATTAATTCTTCTAATGAAAAATCATTTAAAAGTGTCATTCTAAAAGTGTGACACTAACAATGTACTGGCGGTGCCACCGCCGGACCTCTCGGGTGCTGGGCGGTGCCACCGCTTGGTCCGGCGGTGCCACCGCTTGGTCCAGCGGTGCCACCGCTCAGTTCTCGGGTTCTGGGCGGTGCCACCGCCAAATCTGGTGGTGCCACCGCCTACACCAATTCAGCTCACTAGTTGGGCTCCAAAACTTAGCCCAAACCAGTCCGAACTCGGGCCCAATTGGCCCCTACTTGGGTTATAGGATTAACACCTAATCCTAACCCTAATTAATGTGCTAACTACGAATTTAAAGATATTTTCTAAGCTATTACAAAATTCGTAAGTCAAGACTTCTTCTGGTGAGCTTTCGACGAACTTCCGACGGTCTTCCGATAAACTCTCGGAAACCATTCTACGGACTCCCGGCAAGCTCCTAGACTTCACGATTTGATCTTGGCGAGTTTCGACGAGCTTCTTTGGCAAGCTTCGATCTTTCTCGGTGAGCTCCGCGAACTTCCCACGAACCTTCCGGCGAGCTTCCGAAAAACCCTTCGGCAAGCTCCCTACTCATTCTCGGCTAGTTTCGGCAGCATTCCCGACAAATTCGTAAGTCTTCATCGTTATCGTAGTTAATCCTGCACACACAAACCAAAACTCTACTCCGATTTAGACAATTATTACAACGCGAATTGACATTCTGTTGCCCGGCAGGTCATTGGTTGGCGCTTCGTCCGATTCATCAGCGCATCGTCCTCTCTTGCGGCTTGTTGCCCAATTGGCGGTTGACCTCCGCAACCCCGATATCCTTGGCGCAATTCCGCTCTCCTTGGCCCGATGCCCGACGTCCGAAGCCTTCTGCCGTCCAATATCCTGACGTGATCTCCTTCGGCGCAACGTCAATTCCTCCTGCGTCAACTGTCTAATCCTGATCGAGTAGACCTACATCACTCAAAATGCAGTTTAAATCATAAACACATATCAAGTGGTTTCATCATCAAAAGACTAGATTCAACATTTACCACTTTAGTTTGCCCATCTATTTGTGGATGATAAGTAGTGCTCATATTTAGCTGAGTACCTTAGAAATGGAAAAGTTCTGTCCAAAAGGAGCTAGTAAAAGCCTTGTCTCTATCACTAACAATGAAATGGGGACTCCTATGCAATTTAGCTATGTTTTCCATAAAAATATGAGCAATACTTGCAGCAGTATAAGGATGTCGTAAAGCACAGAAATGAGCATACTTTGTAAGCCTATCCACACAACTACAAATATAGTACTTTTTCCTTGAGATGGTGGGAGTTTGTCAATGAAATCCATAAATATGTCAGTCCAAGTAGCATCAGGAATAGGGAGGGGTTGTAGCAAGCCTATCTCACTTTTGTGACGCTAGCAAACATCACATTCAGTAACAAATTTCTTGATAAAATGTTTCATACCTTTCTAGTAAAAAAGTTGTCAGACTTGCTTATAAGTGCGAAGAAATCCAGAATGACCAGCAATTGGTGATGAATGGAACTCCTTCAGAATTATCTCCTGGCAAAAAGAATGTGGTGCTACAACTATTCAGCCTTTATAGCATAAGTCGATCGAATCCCAACTATAATTTGGGATAGAACCTAGAGCTTCTTCTAGTTTTTTTATGATATTTTGGATCTCAGGATCATCTAACCATTCTCTTCTGATAACTCCTAAAATCTCTTCTGATAACTTCTTCTAGTTTAGCTTATTTTGGTAGGCGTGAGAGTGCATCTGCAACTAGATTCTTGCTCCCTTTTTTATAAATGATCTCATAATCGAATTCTAGTAGCTTTGTGACCAATTTCTGCTGCTCTAAAGAAGAAATCTTTTGCTCTAGAAAATATTTGAGGCTTTTATGATCAGTATGTAATTGAAATCGTCGGCTAATTAGGTAGGGTCTCCGTTTTATTACTGCATGTATAATGGATAGCATCTCCTTGTCATAAATAGATAAACTCAGATGGGAAGGGGAAAGAGCCTTACTAGCATAAGCGATAGGCCAACCTTCCTGCATTAATACAACCCCTATTCCAGCTCTAGAAGTATCAAATTCAATTATAAACAACTTATTAAAATTGGGTAGAGCAAGCACTGGTGTAGTAGTCATTACAATTTTCAAGAAATTAAATGCTTGAGTTGTCTCTTCTAACCATATAAATGCATCTTTCTTTAGAAGTGACATCAAGGGGGCACTGATTTTATCATAATTCTTCACAAACTTTCAGTAATAGCCCGTAAGCCCCAAGAACCCCTTTAAAGCTTTGATTGAATTTGGAATTGGCCAGTCTTTCATCACTTGGATTTTTGAAGAATCAACTGTAACAACCTTTTGAGAGATGATATGGTCGAGATACTCAACCTCCAGTTGCCCAAAATTACGCTTAGATTTCTTGATAAAAAGACCATGCTCATGAAGAATATTAAAGATATTTTGTAAATATAATAAATGACTCTCTAGGGAAGGACTATATATCAAAATATCATCAAAGAAAACCAAAACAAACTTACATAGATAAGCCCAAAATATATCATTCATTAAACTTTGAAAAGAAGAGGGCACATTGGTTAACCCAAAAGGCATTACTAGAGACTCATAATGACCGTTATGTGTTCGGAAGGCAGTTTTCAGAATATCATCTTCATGTACTCGGATTTGATGATAGTCCGATCATAGGTCCAATTTAGTAAAAACCTAAGCTCCTCCCAATTCGTCCAACAGTTCATCCACTACTGGAATAGGATATTTATATTTCACCATAATATTATTGAGTGCTCTGTAGTCCACATAAATCCGCCATGAGCCATCCTTCTTTTTGACCAGTAAGACTAGGGAGGAATATGGGCTAACACTAGCTCTTATAACTCTTATTTTGAGTATCTGTGTGACAATTCTCTCTATCTCTGCCTTTTGGAAATGTGGATATCTATAGGGCCGGACGTTGGTTGGTGCTTTCCTGGGTAATATTGGAATCCGATGATCATGATGTCGAAGAGGTGGAAGTCCTTGTGGCTCTGCAAATAAATCTTCAAACTCTTTGAGCAATGAATCAATATTTCTAGTTGGAATGTGCAATATTATTTCTATTTCAATGTTCTACAATTACACCAAAAATCCGGTGTGTGTCTTCCAAAGAACCCACTCCATCCGATGGCTAGTGATAGTTGTAACCTTACCTCCATGTCTTCCCTTAAGGATAACTTACTTTCCATTAATAAAAAAATTCATAATTAGTTTAGAAAAATTTCAGGAAACATCACCCAGGGTTGATAGTCATTAAATTCCAAGTACCACTTCATAGTTTTCGAAGGGTAGTAAAAAGAAATCCATAAACAATTCTTGGCCCTACAAGGCCAGTTTTATCTTTAAGCACTTACTAGCGCAAGTTAAAATCCGTTCATCAATGACCTTTACTTCAAATTTATCATAGCATTCAATGTGGTAAGTTAATCAGGATGTAACTTCCCTGTCCATAAAATTATTAGTGCTACCCATATAAATCAAAATAGTAACATGTTGATGTTTCAAAGTTCCTCCAATTTTCATAGTTTGTGGGTCAGAGTAGCCAGCCAATGCAGGCACTGTATGTGTAATGGCTTTAATATCTTTATCAGTTTCCACACCTTTATGATCAAAGTCCAACTCTTTCTATTTTCGGTTCCTCCTCGATCGGTTCAATCATCAGAAGTTTCCCTTGTTTGCATCAGTGCTCCTCACTCTACTTTTCATCGCAGTGCTAGCACAAACCCTTCGTTGATCTTTCTTTGAGCTCTTATGGGTTAGTCTTCGAGTGTTAGGATTTTGACTAGGAGTAGATGGGGTGGGCTGCTTGCTGATCACCTATTTATTGACACTTCTTTTTCGACGATATTTCATGCTGATTTTTTTCTCATGCAGGCGTATAAATGAGATCGTAGCTATCATAGTATAGAGTTGACAAGCCTTAACTTCACACTAGATATATGGATTAAAACCTTCAATAAATGTACCCAAAAGTTATCGTTCCGACCAATCTCTACCTTGATTTGATAATCTTTCAAACCTACTATGATATTTCAATATTGTGGAAGTCTGACGAATTTTGGCGAGTTGCCTATCAACATTCTAATATTCGGATGGGCCAAAGCGAACAAGAAGTCCTCCTTAAGATGGTGGGAGTTTGTCAATGAAATCCATAAATATGTCAGTCCAAGTAGTATCAGGAATAGGGAGGGGTTGTAGCAAGCCTATCTCACTTTTGTGGTGCTAGCAAACATCACATTCAGTAACAAATTTCTTGATAAAATGTTTAATACCTTTCTAGTAAAAAAGTTGTCAGACTCGCTTATAAGTGCGGAGAAATCTAGAATGACTAGCAATTGGTGATGAATGGAACTCCTTCAGAATTATCTCCTAGCAAAAAGAATGTGGTGCTACAACTATTCAGCCTTTATAGCATAAGTCGATCGAATCCCAACTATAATTTGGGATAGAACCTAGAGCTTCTTCTAGTTTTTTTATGATATTTTGGATCTCAGGATCATCTAACCATTCTCTTCTGATAACTTCTAAAATCTCTTTTGATAACTTCTTCTAGTTTAGCTTATTTTGGTAGGCGTGAGAGTGCATCTGCAACTAGATTCTTGCTCTTGTTTTTATAAATGATCTCATAATCGAATCCTAGTAGCTTTGTGACCAATTTCTGCTGCTCTAAAGAAGAAATCTTTTGCTCTAGAAAATATTTGAGGCTTTTATGATCAATATGTATTTGAAATCGTCAGCCAATTAGGTAGGGTCTCCATTTTGTGACTGCATGTATAATGGATAGCATCTCCTTGTCATAAATAGATAAACTCAGATGGGAAGGAGAAAGAGCCTTACTAGCATAAGCGATAGGCCGACCTTCCTGCATTAATACGACCCCTATACCAGCTCTAGAAGTATCAGATTCAATTACAAACAACTTATTAAAATTGGGTAGAGCAAGCACTGGTGTAGTAGTCATTATAATTTTCAAGAAATTAAATGCTTGAGTTGCCTCTTCTGACCATATGAATGCATCTTTCTTTAGAAGTGACATCAAGGGGGCATTGATTTTATCATATTTCTTCACAAACTTTCGGTAATAGCCCGTTAGCCCCAAGAATCCCTTTAAAGCTTTGATTGACTTTGGAATTGGCCAGTCTTTCATCACTTGGATTTTTGAGGGATCAACTATAATAACCTTTTGAGAGATGATATGGTCGAGATAATCAACCTTTGGTTGCCCAAAATTGTACTTGGATTTCTTGATAAAAAGACCATGCTCATGAAGAATATTAAAGACAATTTATAAATATAAAAAATGACTCTCTAGGGAAGGACTATATATCAAAATATCATCAAAGAAAACCAAAACAAACTTACATAGATAAGCCCAAAATATATCATTCATTAAACTTTGAAAAGAAGAGGGCACATTGGTTAACCCAAAAGGCATTACTAGAAACTCATAACGACCGTTATGTGTTCGGAAGGCAGTTTTCAGAATATCATCTTCATGTACTCGGATTTGATGATAGCCTGATCATAGGTCCAATTTAGTAAAAACCTAAGCTCCTCCCAATTCGTCCAACAGTTCATCCACTACTGGAATAGGATATTTATATTTCACCGTAATATTATTGAGTGCTCTGTAGTCCACATAAATCTGCCATGAGCCATCATTCTTTTTGACCAGTAAGACTAGGGAGGAATATGGGCTAACACTAGCTCTTATAACTCTTATTTCGAGCATCTCTATGATAATTCTCTCTGTCTTTGCCTTTTGAAAATGTGGATATCTATAGGTCCGACCGTTGGTTGGTGCTTTCCTAGGTAATATTAGAATCCAAGATCATGATGTCGAAGAGGTGGAAGTCCTTGTGGCTCTGCAAATAAATCTTCAAACTCTTTGAGCAATGAATCAATATTTCTAGTTGGAATGTCCATTGTTATATCTATTTCAATGTTCTGCAATTACACCAAAAATCCGGTGTGTGTCTTCTAAAGAACCCACTCCATTCGATGGCTAGTGATAGTTGTAACCTTACCTCCACGTCTTCCTTTAAGGATAACTTGCTTTCCATTAATAAAAAATTTCATAATTAGTTTAGAAAAATTTCAAGAAACATCACCCAGGGTTGATAGTCATTCAATTCCAAGTACCACTTCATAGTTTTCTAAGGGTAGTAAAAAGAAATCCATAAACAATTCTTGGCCCTACAAGGTCCGTTTTATCTTTAAGCACTTACTAGCACAGTTTAAAATCCGTTCATCAATGACCTTTACTTCAAATTTATCATAGCATTCGATGTGGTAAGTTAATCAGGATGTAACTTTTCTGTCCATAAAATTATTAGTGCTACCCATATCAATCAAAATAGTAACACGTTGATGTTTCAAAATTCCTCCAATTTTCATACTTTGTGGGTTAGAGTAGCCAGCCAATGCATGCACTATATGTGTAATGGCTTTAATATCTTCATCAGTTTCCACACCTTTATGATCAAAGTCCAACTCTTTCTATTTCCGGTTCCTCCTCGATCAGTTCAATCATCAGAAGTTTCCCTTGTTTGCATCAATGCTCCTTACTCTACTTTTCATCGCAATGCTAGCACAAACCCTTCGTTGATCTTTCTTTGAGCTCTTCTTGGGTTAATCTTCGAGTGTCAGGATTTTGACTAGGAGTAGATGGGGTGGGCTACTTGCTGATCACCTATTTATTGACACTTCTGTTTCGACGATATTTCATCCTGATTTTTTTCTCATGCAAGCGTATAAATGAGATCGTAGCTATCATAGTATGGGGTTGACAAGCCTTAACTTCACACTAGATATATGGATTAAGACCTTCAATAAATATACCCAAAAGTTATCATTCCGACCAATCTCTACCTTGATTTGATAATCTTTCAAACCTACTATGATATTCTAATATTATAGAAGTCTGACGAATTTTGGCGAGTTGCCTACCAACATTCTCATATTCGGATGGGCCAAAGCGAACAAGAAGTCCTCCTTTGAATTGCTTCCAGGAAGGAACCCCATGACAAGTTTCATACCAATCATACCACTGGATTATATCTCTCTCTAGTTGGATTGAGGCTATTTCTACCTTGGATTCTTCTGGGGTCTTTGTGAAAATGAAAAAAATTTTCTGCCCTGGAAATCCAACTAGTCGGATCCCCATCTTCCCATCTTGGAAATTCTACCTTAATGCATGGGTAGTTTGTGTTACAATCTTGGGACCCTTTTCTTGTATTTCTAAATCTGTTCAACGTAGAACTTGAGCTCCCATCCTGTTGAAATTGTTGAATCTTAGATTTTGATGATGAAACCAATTGATAGTGTTTATTTGATCTGCGTTTAGAGCGATGCAGGAAGCTTCGATCAGGGAGAGACAATTAAAAGTAGGAAGAATTATGTTGGGCCGGAGTAGAATATGTCGGAAGATTGGACGTTGAGTCGGAGGATCGGTCAACGTATCGGCAGAAGACTTCAGGCCATGAGTTCGAGTATCGGGCCAAGAAGAGTGAAAATTAAGCCACGGAAATCAGAGTTATAGAGGTCAACTGGCCGATTGGGCAATAGGTCACAAGAGAGGATGATGTGCCAAAGAATCGAATGAAGCATCGATGAACCAATGACATGCCATACAACATGATTCAAGCTTTGTAATAATTGTCTCAATCGAAGTAGGTTTTATTTGTGCAGGATTAACTACAATAGTGATCAAGGCATAAAGCAAAATGAAGTCCCAGAGTCAAGAACTAGACTTCATTGGGAGTTCGAGAGTTCATCGGAAGTCCGAATGTTTATCAGAAGTACTGCCGAAATTGACCGAGAAGTCCATGAGCTTGCCGAAGAAGCTCATCGGAACTCTCCAAGAAGATCATCGTGAAGTCTAGGAGCTTACCAGGAGTTTGTTAGAACATTACCGAGAGATCATCGGAAGTTCGTCGAAAGATCGCCGGAAGCTCGTAGGAAGAAACCTAGACTAACCAGACCGGATTTGCTTAGTGCATGTATTAAATTTTGTAGTTAGCACATAATTGAGATTGGAATTGGGCCAACCCAATTAGGGGCCAGTTGGGCCCATGGTGGACTATGTTGGGCCAAGTGAAAGGCCCAAATAGTACCGCTAGTCTGAGCGGTGATATTGCTCAGACACAGTCTCCAAGCGATGGTATCGCCCAATATCAGTGCTGCAGGCGGTGGTACCGCCCAGCATAAGTGGTGGTACCGCCAGGACCCGGGAAACCTGGGATGAGATCTTTTTAGGCTCCAAGTTTGAATCCACTTGAGGTCTATAAATACCCATCTCATCCCTGGTTAACAAACACAAGAATTGAGTGAAAAAAAGTAGAAAAACTATTCTAAAATCTTGTGAGAACTCCTCTAAAAGCTCTAAGTGTTAGTATAGTTTTAGAGTTGAGTGAAAGGGATGTAAAGGTTGTCTCCTAAACCTATGAGCAAGAGAAGAGGGTTGTAAAAAGGTAGTTGATCTTCGCCCGTTGAAAGAAGATTGTTAGTGGCGTTAGGATCAAGAGCACTAGGAGGGGGGTGGGCGAGTGGTGAATTAGTGCAGTGGAAAACTTTCGTCGATTCAAAAAGACTTCGTACGAAAACCGTTTCGAAGAGATCTTTAACTTGAGAGCAAATGGAAGTATAGTTGATGTAAAGCAACGAAGGCAGTTTACAGTTAAGATAAAAAGCAGAATGTAAATGCAAATCAAGATTTAGAGTGGTTCGGTCAATCTTGACCTACATCCACTTTTAGCTTCCTCCTCCGACGAGGTCACCGACGTCCACTAGAGGCCTTCCTTCAATAGGTGAAGGCCAACCACCCTTTTGTTGGGAAATCATTGAGGGGGCGACATCATATGCGCAGCGGAAGAACAAGAAAAACAAAATCCCAGATTCCCAAAAAGATGTTCGTCGTCGTGCGAAGATTGGTGCGCAAAAATCCGCAAAACACAAAACTGCGTATAAAGATTGTGTTACCTAGGGAGATCGTATATCCCTGTTTCCTCGCAGATCCTTAGGAGAGGGTGAAGGAGGTCAAGCGTCCTCCTCTCTAGCGGTGATCCACACAGCAGGGTTGCGACGACGCTCCTCAAAACTCCAGGCCTACTCTGAGGTGGAGAGGGAGAGGAGAATAGGAAGGGCAAGCAAAGACTCTAGCCTATGAGGCTGTGAATCCCTCCTATTTATAGAGATCCCGTGTCAAAACCCTAATGGGTCCTTTCCCTAGTGGGTATTGGATCTGCATCCAATAAGACAAGGGCTCCGTCGGATATCTCATATCCGAACCTCTACTCATCGCAATGCCTACCATATGTGTGTGACCCTCTAGGCCCAATATCGAGCTGGCCGTGAGTCATACCTGTCAGAACTCCTTCTAACTTAGTGAATTATTATCTCTGTAATAATTCACTCGACTCATCGACTACGGAAGTACTAGGCCACTACGCCGTAGTCCCCAGACGATACAGGGGAATCCAATCCATTGGACCTGTCTGTCCTCAGTTACCATGTACCTATAGTCCCTCATCCATCTAATATCCCAGAGACCGTATATCGAGCATGGTGCTGTCAGACCCATACGGTTTCTACTCGAGTCTCGCTCTAATCGGATTCTCCCGGAGAACTCTTTCTCTCTCAACCCGAATGACCCTGGCCAGGGATTTGTCTGAGCAAGAACACATAGGATATTCCTCTCATGACGCCGAGAGTGGATGATCCTCTATTGACACTCAATAGCCCTCGTAAGGTCGACTACCACTCCCAATGACCAGCTGTACTAGATCTGGGAACAGCCAAACCTATAAGTCTGGTATCAAAGAGTGGAGCACTCATACAGGACATCCTTGGTGTCTCAAGTCTAAGGACCAGATACACCACTAGGACTACGGAATCGCTGTCTGACAATAAGGCATCATCAACCATCCAGCATTCCGTAAGCGGATCAATCAGTGAACTCATTCTCCAATGAGCACTTGTACTGTATCCCTAGTGTCCCTACACGAGCAGCTATGAGACCAGCTGCATCCATCATATGGACGGGTATACAGCACACCAGTCTATCCGGTTATCACGATGTCCCTCTCGAGTAACCTATGACCGGGATTATTTAGGATATGTATTTAAAGGTGAATCGATCTCATTATCGTGATCTCATCACGATCCGATTCCCATTGCACAAATCCAAGGACATCACAATATATATGCATTTATGCAATAGTTATAAAGTGATATACGCCAAAATATAATAAGCAAAAAAGATTATATATCAAGTCACACGTGCCATCACTCACGTGATTGGCTTGCTGGGCACCTATGACTAGCACCTTTTACAACACTTTTAAGCTCTCAAATACTCAGAATAAAAGCAAGCTTTCGGTTGCCCTTTCATGTAGAAAGGGTGGAGTTTATATAGGTCCAAATCAATTTGAATTCGGAGCTCAAAAGTGTCCATTCCCAGATTTCCAGGGTCCTGGCGGTACCACCGCCATAACTGGGCGGTACTACTACTTGTCATCAATCACTGAGCGATACCACTGTTAGGATTGGAGCGGCACTAAGAGGGGGGGGGGGGGGGGTGAATTAGTGTAGGAGATTAAAACATCGGTTTTGACAAATCTTTCGCACGATAAAAATCGAACTCGGAAGTGCTTAACTTGAACGCGTGTTCGTAAAGATATGCAGCAAAGGTAATGAGGAAATAAAGCACGTAAGAAGGTTTGCAGTAATGTAAATAGCAATAATGAAATGCAAACCAGAGATCACGCCGATTTTAAAGTGGTTCGGTCAAATGACCTACATCCACTTGCGAGGCCCTCTTCGATGAGGCTCCCACCTTCCACTAGCAAATCTCTTGAAGGGGAAGGTTAAATACCCCTCTTACAACTCTTTACAAGTGGTTCACACTCTTACAAATTTTCACCAAGAAAGAAGGAGGTGAATGCTAGTCATAGGTGCCCAGCAAGCCAATCACGTGAGTGATGGCACGTGTGACTTGATACAGAATCTTTTTGCTTATTATATTTTGGCGTATATCACTTTATAACTATTGCATAAATGCATATATATATTGTGATGTCCTTGTATTTGTGCAATGGGAATCGGATCGTGATGAGATCACGATAATGAGATCGATTCACCTTTAAACACATATCCTAAATAATCCCGGTCATAGGTTACTCGAGAGGGACATCGTGATAACCGGATAGACTGGTGTGCTGTATACCCGTCCATATGATGGATGCAGCTGGTCTCACAACTGCTCGTGTAGGGACACTAGGGATATAGTACAAGTGCTCATTGGAGAATGAGTTCACTGATTGATCCGCTTACGGAATGCTGGATGGTTGATGATGCCTTATTGTCAGACAGCGATTCCGTAGTCCTAGTGGTGTATCTGGTCCTTAGACTTGAGACACCAAGGATGTCCTGTATGAGTGCTCCACTCTTTGATACCAGACTTATAGGTTTGGCTGTTCCCAGATCTAGTACAGCTGGTCATTGGGAGTGGTAGTCGACCTTACGAGGGCTATTGAGTGTCAATAGAGGATCATCCACTCTCGGCGTCATGAGAGGAATATCCTATGTGTTCTTGCTCAGACAAATCCCTGGCTAGGGTCATTCGGGTTGAGAGAGAAAGAGTTCTTCGGGAGAATCCGATTAGAGCGAGACTCGAGTAGAAACCGTATGGGTTTGACAGCACAATGCTCGATATACGGTCTCTGGGATATTAGATGGATGAGGGACTATAGGTACATGGTAACTGAGGACAGACAGGTCCAATGGATTGGATTCCCCTGTATCGTCTGGGGACTACGGCGTAGTGGCCTAGTACGTCCGTAGTCGATGAGTCAAGTGAATTATTACAGAGATAATAATTCACTCAGTCAGAAGGAGTTCTGACAGGTATGACTCACGGCCAGCTCGATATTGGGCCTAGAGGGTCACACACATATGGTAGGCATTGCGATGAGTAGAGGTTCGGATATGAGATATCCGACGGAGCCCTTGTCTTATTGGATGCAGATCCAATACCCACTAGGGAAGGACCCATTAGGGTTTGACACGGGATCTCTATAAATAGGAGGGATTCACAGCCTCATAGGCTAGAGTCTTTGCTTGCATTTCCTATTCTCCTCTCCCTCTCCACCTCAGTCTCCACCTCAGAGAGCGTCGTCGCAACCCTGCTGTGTGGATCACCGCTAGAGAGGAGGACGCTTGACCTCCTTCACCCTCTCCTAAGGATATGCAAGGAAACAGGGATATACGATCTCCCTATGTAACACAATCTCTATACGCAGTTTTGTGTTTTGCGGATTTTTGCGCACCAATCTTCGCACGACGACGAACATCTTTTTGGGAATCGGAGATTTTTGTTTTCTTGTTCTTCCGCTGCGCATATGATGTCGCCCCCAATGATTTCCCAACAGTGGTATCAGAGCCAGGTTGTTCGTGCGAATGGTTGGTTTTGAACTGCGTGTATTGTGTTTAGGAAGAATTTTGACGTCAAAATCGTTGACGCAAAAGCGAGGAAGGACAGCAACAGTTGCTGCCCTCGATCTGCATGCCTGCAGCCAGGCAGCCGCAGCTAGGCAGCACAGCGCCGGCGCATGCGCAAGCGCTGTGCCTGCAGCAGCCGGCCGGCGGTCTGCTTGCAGCAGGCGCCTGCGGCCACTGAGCCGGCGGGCAGAGGCGCCGCGGGGCAGCAGCGCGGGCTGAGGCACCGCAGGGCAGCGGCGCCTGTGGCCGCTGCTCCCACGGGCAAAAACCCCGCAGGGGCGGCCGCCAGCGAGGCAGCACCGCCTGCGGGCGCTGCCTCGCGGGCAGAACCGCCCGCGGAGGCGGCGGCGCCCGCAGGGGCGCCAACCTGCAGGGGCAGCACCGCCTGCGGGCGTTGCCCCGCCGGCAGAACTGCCCGCAGAGGCGGCGACGCCCGCGGGGGCGCCCACCTGCAGCGGCAACGCCGCCAGTGGGCGTGCCGCCCGCAGGCGAGGGCAGCGCCCCGCCCCTCGCCGCACAGGCCGCCGCCGGCAGGGTGGCGGCGGCGGCAGCAGCGAAAGAGAGAAAGGACATTAGGGTTTTCTGGGCAAAAGACAGTTTTGCCCCTCGGAATTTGAGAAATTCCAGTTTCTGTCTTTTGTCCAAATTACGAAAATACCCTTAGGAATTGAGAAATTCCCTACATGTCCCTGATTTCAGAAAAATATTAATTAATTAAAAGGTTTAGTTGATTATTATTTTTATTATTATCTAGTAGTCCTACATGATGATGATTATTTATACATGTGATGTATGATGTGTGGACGGATGATTATGGACCGTGTGATGTGTGTACTTGTGATTATTATTATTGAGGTCTGCGAACCTCCATTATATTTCTCGTTTATTGTCGGGCCTGCGTGCCTATGATTAAGTTGTAATCACACGAGGAGGCGCAGCGGGAGCGTGGATGCGATAGCGGGACCCACGAGACGGACGATCGTGATGCATGGAGATGCATCAAGATGTCGACGGAACCGACGAGGACGAGATGGACGATCACAGGGCATGGAGATGCACCGTTGCACACATAGATCTTGATGTGAGTGATTAGGCCTACTGGCTCGGGCCTAATCATATTAGGTTGTGGTCCATGATCATCTGGTGTGATTGCTTATACACATACTAGATATGTATATATATTTGCATGCGATGTAGATATATATTAAATATGTATATGTGTGACATGTCATATTAGGAGACCAAATTATAGAAACATCTCTCGATAATATTAAGTCGGTAAACGTGAGGCAATTAGATTGACCCACGTGGCCTTCCATCGTTATGAGTAGGAATCGATTCCCGGTGTAGGTTGAGTTGGTCGAGTCCCTCGAGACTCACCTATATCGCGATTCGCTATCTTGCTTACGACATAGAGATGTCACCGGTGACCTGAGGGCATGGTATGTTTGGTCGAGTCCCTCGAGGGTATATCATCAAATCAGACTCATCTTGTAACGAAGGTGTTGACTTAACCGAGCATCATGGTTGGTCGAGTCCCTCGAGGCCATGGTGATTCGGAGGCCGAACAGGACGGGAATCACAAGGAGTTGTGATTGGCAAGAGTTGCCTACCTTTTAGGCTTAGTGTGATTGGTCGAGTCCCTCGAGGTTACACTAAGACGCTGATTGGATCCTGATCCCCACTAGAAGTCTGCCGGAGACTTCCGTTTTACGTGCTGAGGGTGTCGCGTGACTCGATAGTAAAATAGTGGGAGCATATTAAGATAGAAGTCCATATCTTGATAGTTTATTTCTTGTAAAATCTGCATGTTATTCATTTCTGCTACATCTTTATTTTCAGAAAATGTCGCTTTCAAATCCCTTACGTGGCATACTTGATGTCAACCGCCTCACTGGTCCAAATTATACGGATTGGCTCCGTAACTTGAGAATTGTTCTCACAGCGGAGAAAATCGTGTACGTCCTTGATACAGTGATGCCTACGCCCAAAGAAGGGGCAAGCGAGGATAAGATCGCTCGCTACGTGAAGTACATTGATGACTCCATTCTTGCTCAGTGCTATATATTGGGCTCTATGACTCCAGAGTTACTCTTGCTCAGTGCTATATATTGGGCTCTATGACTCCAGAGTTACAGAGACAACATGAAAAGATGGATGCCAGATCTATTCTCTTACATGTCCGCAAATTGTTTGAGGAACAGGGAAGGACTCAACGATATGAGATATCCAAGAGCCTTTTCCGCGCTAGGATGACTGAGGGGACACCGGTTCAGAACCATGTCCTAAAGATGATTGAGTGGATAGAGAAACTCACAGGTCTAGGAATGGTCCTAGAGGATAACTTGTGTGTGGACATTGTGCTTCAGTCTCTACCAGATTCCTTTTCATAGTTCATAATGGATTTTAATATGAACAAGCTTGAGGTGACTCTCTCAGAGCTCCTCAAGCTCCTCAATATGTTGAGGGAAGCAGAGAGTACTATTAAGAAAGAGAAGCCAGTTCTCTACACTGGTGAGACCAGAAAGAAAAGGAAAGCAGAAAGGTCCCTTGAGAAAGGAAAGGGCAAGGGCAAACCAGGTAAAGCAAAGGTTGCTAAGAAAGACCTAACAAAGGACAAAGGCCAGTGCTTCCACTGTGGTAAAGATGGGCACTGGAAGAGGAACTACAAAGAGTACCTTGTAGAAAGGGCGAAATAGAAGCTTGGAGAAGCTTCAGGTATATTCATGATCAATCTCCAATTGGCAGATTTTTGTGATAGTGCATTGGTATTGGATACCAGTATTGCTTATTACATCTACAATTTATTATAAATTCTAGCAAAGCCGAGGGGAGATTGACGAGAGGAATATTGCATAAAGGTTTGTTTATGCAAGACACTACTCCACATATCATGAATGTAAGTGTCTAAGCGGAAATGAGATGAGGTGAACAGTGCATACCTATGGCATTGTAGGCTAGGTCACATCCATGAAAGAATGATTCAAAAGTTGCTAAATAATGGATATCTAGATCCATTCGACTATGTGTCATATGTAACTTGTGAGCCTTGCATTCGTGGAAAACTGATCAACTCTCCATTTAGTGGAATTGGAGAGAGAGCCACTGAGTTGTTGGAACTCATACATAGTGATGTATGTGGACCCATGTCAACTCATGCCATTGGAGGTTACTCCTACTTCATTACATTTACTGATGATTTCTCAAGGTATGGATATGTGTACTTAATGAAGTACAAGTCCGAGGCCTTTGAGAAATTCAGAGAGTATAAGAATGAGGTGGAGAACCAGACTGGAAAGAGTATCAAAACTCTTCGATCAGATCGAGGAGGTGAGTACTTAAGTACAGAGTTTACTCAGTTCCTCAAGGACCATGAGATATTATCCCAATGGACACCTCCTTACACACCTCAGCTCAATGGTGTCTCTGAAAGGAGAAATCGTACTTTATTAGATATGGTACGGTCCATGATGAGTTTCGCTGACCTACCCATCTCATTCTGGGGATATGCCCTAGAAACCGCAGCTTACCTTCTGAACAGAGTTCCAACTAAGTCGGTAGTGTCTACACCATATGAGATATGGAAAGGGAAGAAGCCTGATCTTAAGGTTGTTAAGATTTGGGGCTGCCCTGCCCACGTTAAAAGACACAACCCCGATAAGTTAGAATCAAGGACAGAGCGATGCATATTTGTGGGATACCCCAAGGAAACTTGTGGATATTACTTCTATCATCCCGAGGACAAAAGGGTCTTTGTAGCTAAGAGAGCAGTGTTCCTTGAGAAGGAACACATTCTTGACGGAGACAGTGGGAGAATGATAGAATTGAGCGAGGTTGGAGAACCAAGCTCAAGCACCACTCTACAGCTCGAGTCTGTTCAGGTACCTAATACACAAGTATCAACTTTACGCAGGTCTGATAGAGTATCTCATCCTCCTGAGAGATATGTTGGACATATTAGAGGAGAGGATGTTGAGGATATTGATCCTTAGACCTACAAGGAGGCTATTATGAGTATAGACTCCGGGAAGTGGCAAGAAGCCATGAATTCTGAGATGGATTCTATGTACTCCAACAAGGTTTGGAACCTAGTTGATGCGCCCGAAGGTATTGTACCCATCGGTTGCAAGTGGATCTTTAAGAAAAAGATCGGAGTAGATGGAAAGGTAGAGACCTATAAAGCAAGGCTAGTGGCTAAGGGGTATCGTCAAAGGCAAGGTGTTGACTACGACGAAACTTTCTCACCCGTAGCAATGCTAAAATCCATCAGAATTCTATTGGCTATTGCAGCACACTATGATTATGAGATCTGGCAGATGGATGTGAAAACCGCATTCCTCAACGGGAACCTCGAGGAGGAGGTGTATATGATGCAACCTGAGGGATTCGTGTCCAAGAACTGCCCAGATAAGGTGTGTAGGTTGCTTAAATCCATTTATGGACTAAAGCAAGCTTCCCGAAGTTGGAACATAAGATTTGATGAGTCAATTAGATCTTATGACTTCGTTAAGAACGAAGATGAGCCTTGTGTGTATAGGAAGGTAAGTGGGAGCGCTATCACCTTTTTGGTGTTATATATGGATGACATCCTCATCATTGGGAATGATGTAGGAATGCTATCCATAGTAAAGACTTGGTTATCTAGACACTTCTCCATAAAGGACTTAGGGGAAGCATCCTATATCTTGGGGATTATAATCTATAGAGATAGATCCAAGAGGATGCTTGGCTTGTCCCAGTCCAGGTACATAGAAACCATTGTCAACATGTTTGGCATTGAAAATTCTAAGAAAGGGCGAACATGGATATGATACCTTATGCCTTAGCAATATGGTATGTCATGTATGCCATGCTATGTACTAGGCCTGATATAGCGCATGCTCTGAGTGTCACGAGCAGGTATCAGGCGGATCCAGGCTTGGAGCACTGGAAAGCAGTAAAGTGTATCCTTAAGTACTTGAGAAGGACTAAGGATCTTTTACTAGTATATGGAGGTAATAGCCTTAAGGTTGAAGGCTTCACTGACTCAAGTTTTCAGTCTGATGTCGATGATAGCAAGTCGAATTCAGGGTGTGTGTACACCTTGAATGGAGGAGCAGTGTGCTGGAAGAGTTCCAAGCAAAATACCACTACTGACTCGACCACAGAGGCGGAGTACATTGCTGCATCGGATGCAGCAAAGGAGGGAGTCTGGGTGAAGAAGTTCATCACAGATTTGGGAGTCGATACAGATAGCGACAAGTCGACTTCCTTATATTGCGACAACTATGGGGTGATTACTCAAATAAGAGAACCCGGGTCTCATCAGAAGTGTTCTGAGGAGGTTCCAGCTTATAAGAGAGATCGTAACCTGAGGAGATGTAGTAGTGGAAAGAGTTCCATCCGAAGATAACATTGCAGATCCACTGACAAAGCCGGTGTCTCAGATTGTATATGAGCGTCACAGGAGTCTGATGGGGATCAGACACATAGGTGATTGGCTTTAGGTCAAGTGGGAGATTGCTAGTCATAGGTGCCCAGCAAGCCAATCAAGTGAGTGATGGCACGTGTGACTTGATACAGAATCTTTTTGCTTATTATATTTTGGCGTATATCACTTTATAACTATTGCATAAATGCATATATATATTGTGATGTCCTTGTATTTGTGCAATGGGAATCGGATCGTGATGAGATCACGATAATGAGATCGATTCACCTTTAAACACATATCCTAAATAATCCCGGTCATAGGTTACTCGAGAGGGACATCGTGATAACCGGATAGACTGGTGTGCTGTATACCCGTCCATATGATGGATGCAGCTGGTCTCATAGCTGCTCGTGTAGGGACACTAGGGATATAGTACAAGTGCTCATTGGAGAATGAGTTCACTGATTGATCCGCTTACGGAATGCTGGATGGTTGATGATGCCTTATTGTCAGACAGCGATTCCGTAGTCCTAGTGGTGTATCTGGTCCTTAGACTTGAGACACCAAGGATGTCCTGTATGAGTGCTCCACTCTTTGATACCAGACTTATAGGTTTGGCTGTTCCCAGATCTAGTACAGCTGGTCATTGGGAGTGGTAGTCGACCTTACGAGGGCTATTGAGTGTCAATAGAGGATCATCCACTCTCGGTAGCATGAGAGGAATATCCTATGTGTTCTTGCTCAGACAAATCCCTGGCTAGGGTCATTCGGGTTGAGAGAGAAATAGTTCTTCGGGAGAATCCGATTAGAGCGAGACTCGAGTAGAAACCGTATGGGTTTGACAGCACCATGCTCGATATACGGTCTCTGGGATATTAGATGGATGAGGGACTATAGGTACATGGTAACTGAGGACAGACAGGTCCAATGGATTGGATTCCCCTGTATCGTCTGGGGACTACGGCGTAGTGGCCTAGTACGTCCGTAGTCGATGAGTCAAGTGAATTATTACAGAGATAATAATTCACTCAGTCAGAAGGAGTTCTGACAGGTATGACTCACGGCCAGCTCGATATTGGGCCTAGAGGGTCACACACATATGGTAGGCATTGCGATGAGTAGAGGTTCGGATATGAGATATCCGACGGAGCCCTTGTCTTATTGGATGCAGATCCAATACCCACTAGGGAAGGACCCATTAGGGTTTGACACGGGATCTCTATAAATAGGAGGGATTCATAGCCTCATAGGCTAGAGTCTTTGCTTGCCTTTCCTATTCTCCTCTCCCTCTCCACCTCAGAGAGCGTCGTCGCAACCCTGCTGTGTGGATCACCGCTAGAGAGGAGGACGCTTGACCTCCTTCACCCTCTCCTAAGGATCTGCAAGGAAACAGGGATATACGATCTCCCTAGGTAACACAATCTCTATACGTAGTTTTGTGTTTTGCGGATTTTTGCGCACCAATCTTCGCACGACGACGAACATCTTTTTGGGAATCGGGGATTTTTGTTTTCTTGTTCTTCCGCTGCGCATATGATGTCGCCCCCAATGATTTCCCAACAGTGAACACTCTAGCAAATTGAAAACAAGACTTGCTAAGACTTTTCTAAGACCTTTCTCTCAATCAATTGCTTCTCAAAAAGTTATTTTATGGGCTGAGAAATGAGGGGTATTTATAGGCCTCAAGAGGATTCAAATTTGGGCTCTAAATTTTGAATTCTCTTAGGTTTCCGAGGCCGGCGGTGCCACCGCTTGTCAATGTTTGACACTGATAGTGGACTGGCGGTGCCACCGCCCAGTCAAGCGGTGCCACCGCCCCGCTCTCGGGTGCTGGGCGGTGCCACCGCCTAGGCCAATTCAACTCACTGGTTATAGGATTAACACCTAATCCTAACCCTAATTAATGTGCTAACTATGAATTCAAAGACATTTTCTAAGCTATTACAAAGTCCGTAAGTCAAGACTTCTTCCGGCGAGCTTCCGAGGAACTTCCGACGGTCTTCCGATAAACTCTCGGAAACCATTTTGCGGACTCCCGGCAAGCTCCGAGACTTCACGATTTGATCTTGGCGAGTTCCAATGAGCTTCTTCAGCAAGCTCCAATATTTCTCGGCGAGCTCCGCGAACTTCCAATGAACCTTCTGGCGAGCTTCCGAAAAACCCTTCGGCAAGCTCCCTACTCATTCTCGGCTAGTTCCGGCAGCATTCCCGATGAACCTTCGGACTTTCGTCGAACTCTCGAACTCACAACAAATCCTTTGCGCTTGACTCTAACACTTTGTTTCGCTTTATGTCTTTATCGTTATCATAGTTAATCCTGCACACATAAGCCAAAACTCTACTCCGATCTAGACAATTATTACAACATGAATTGACATTCTGTTGCCCGACACGTTATTGGTTAGCGCTTCGTCTGATTCTTCAGCGCATCGTCCTCTCTTGCGGCTTGTTGCCCAATCGGCGGTTGACCTCTGCAACCCCGATATCCTTAGCGCAATTCTGCTCTTGGCCCGATGCCCGACGTCCGAAGTCTTCTGCCATCCAATATCCTAACGTGATCTCCTCCGGCGCAACGTCAATTCCTCCTGCGTTAACTGTCTAATCCTGATCGAGTAGACCTGCATCACTCAAAATACAGTTTAAATTATAAACACATATCAAGTGATTTCATTATCAAAATACGAGATTCAACAATCTCCCCCTTTTTGATGATGACAACCACTTGATGACGGTGTTAACCTTAACTCCCGGAGTTTAAACAAACTTCCCCTATCAATATGCCATATTGATAGAACTTTGAATTCAAACTGAATTCAAGTCATTGCAATATTTATCATGAATACTTGCAACACATCATCATGAACATATGCATAAAACTTATGCATCACATGTCATGTCATCAACATACTTCTCCCCCTTTGTCATCAACAAAAAGGAGAAGTACCACAATCAAGTATTTGTTATATGGGTTCAACTTATTGCAAGAAAAACATAATATTAAATTTTTATCATCATGCAATCTTGCAGTTTTACAACATTTTAGAACTTGCAAGCTAGCAATTTAGAGATGTTCAAGAAAGCAACTCTTGCTTCTTGAAATATGCAAGTTTTATAAGCTACCAAATTCAAATATATGCAAGTTGGCATATTTGCTTTTCTTGAGATAGGCACGATAGCACATTTTTGCATTTTCTTGATGTTTCAAGCTAGCAATTTTCAGTGATGTTCAAGATAGCAATTTCTTCTCTTTTGAGAAGTGCAATTTTTGCTTTCTTCTTGAATTGTGCAAGCTAGCTATCTCCCCCTTAGTCATTGTCAAAAAGAAGGAAAGACCCTTTTTAAAGAAGGGAAGACCCTTTATGTCAATTTCTAAATCATGACAAAGGTGAGTAATAATCTTATTTGTGCATCATCATATTTTCAAATTAAAATATGCATATTTTCAAAAACCTTATATTTATTCATGCACGATATTGAATAAATCGATCAACATTATGAGGATATCGTACATTATACTAAAATTTTTAACTATTTGTCAACATTTTGATCATGATACCAAACATTCATCATTTAGAGTATTCATGATGCAAAACATTAAATCAATATTTATAATACATCATTTTAGCAACAACTCATAGTATTTTAAATCATGATTTACATCATATGTAATACATCACATCATAATTAGAAAGCACAAGTATTGCATACATCATTGCAAATCATAAATGTTTCATATCATGATGGTATCAATTTGTCAAATTATATCCTACCATGCATGATCAAAACTTCTCCCCATTTGTATTTCATGCATAATTTCACTTCATCACATTAGGAGTATCAAGAGGAATTAATTGGGTGATGAGATAAATATTTCACGAATACATGGAATTATATAAAAAATCATATCATAAGTGTTTCATACATTCATATCATCACATGAAGGAATATAAACAAAAATTAGTGATGAGATATTACTTCATGAATACAATAAAATTCATATAGCATATCATGGTTTATTAGAATTAGTCTTCCTTTTGGTGAATAGCAAAAAGAATAGGAGGAGAGCAAGATCTCAATTCATGCACATCAAATATTCAATTATCAAAATCATGATTCTTCTAGAAAATTCTCCTCTTTAAATATTCAAAGAGAGAATCATGATGAACATTCTTGGTTTACATAAAGTTTCAAAACATAATTATCAAGATCATGAATACTAAAAGATTATGAAGCATTTCGACAAATCTCCTTTTAAATAGAAAACAATCTTAATTCATAAAGGATTTCATGTTATAAATTTCAAGAGATCAAGATCATGATTTCGATAAAAAATTATTCAAATTTAAATCATCAAAATCATTATCAAAATCCAAGAGATTCATAAAGATGATACAAATGGATTCATCAAAATCAATAAGATTGAGCAAAATAATTTTCAAGAATGTTTTCCTCTTTTAGATTGTTTCAAAACATATGATTTTGTTTCATTTATGCCAAATAAAAACATGTATCATGTTTAAAACCGAAAGAGTTTTATTTCAACAAAGATCAATAAGGTACTTTCATTATGGTAAAAATCAATAATCCATAAATCGTAAGATTCATCGTGCATAATTTTGGGATTTATTAAGCATGATCAATATGCATGACACTAAAACATGGTTTCAAAATGTTTAATATTTTTATTACATAATTTCATCATTATGCATCATTATATATAACTTTACAATGTCATGCATAAAATCATCAAATCATAGTATTAAAATATTAATATTTTTATTATAACTTTATGCATCATTAAGTATATAATTGTCAAGCATGACACTTCACTATTTCATATAAGCATGCCTATTTTATTTATGTCAAATCAAAACATACATCATTTTTAAAGCCACTTTTTTGTCAAATAAAAAAATGCATCATTAAGCATGATCATTATGCCTTACTTCAAATCAAACATGATTTTTATTTTCAAAATATTTATCATGATAGAGCATATAAGCCAAAGAAATTATTAAACATAAAGCATATTCATCAATGATGGTTTCATTAAGTATAAAGTATTTTCAACCAAAATCATTAGTTATTTGTTGTAGTCATACATTTTTCATTTTAGGTGAATCTATCTTTTCATGCTTAGTTTGCATACAAAAGCCGTGCATCATTTTCTAAAGCAACTTTCATCATGGTATAAATCGATAATCCATAAATCTTAAAAGATCATTATGGAAATCATCAATAAACTATAAATTTCCCAAAACTCATCATCATCATGCATAGCTTCAAAAAATAAATTTATTAGGCATGATATCATATTTCAAAAGGTATTTTTTTATCAAAATCATTTTGTTTATCATAAACATATAATTTTCATGATTATTTTCAAAATTACTAGAATGATAAGCATGATTTCTAATTTTTTATTTTCATGTAATTAATCCTAAATTAAATTAAAAATAACGCATGAAAAGTATTATGTAATTTTAAAATAATTCAAGAGAGTTGAGTTACTTACCTTGTAGTCGAAGCTCGTCAAAGCTCAATTCGTCGTTTCACCTTTGGAAGTTTTTGATTCATCCTTGGTTGCCTTCCTCATCTTTGGCCTCTTCCTCCATTCAAGTTCATTGTTTATTTTAGATTTTTGTTTAATAAACTTATTAAGATTTAGTGTTCGAAGTTCAAGTTCATCATTGTCCTCATCACTTGAGTCATCGCTCAAGTGGTATTCATTTGTCCGGAGTTCCAAATCCTTCATATTCTTTGGAAGGTGGTTCAAGTGTTCATTGTGTTCATTATGTGCATTGCGCACCATTTCATTTGTCATCAATGAGCCGATAAGTTCTTCAAGTGGAAAAATATTTAAATCTTTTGTTTCTTGTATTGCCATTACTTTTGATTCCCAAGCTTTAGAAAGTGATCGTAAAACTTTACTAACAAGTTCAAAATTCGATAAACATTTGCCAAGAGCTTGTAAACCATTGACGACATCCGTAAAATGGGTGTACATGTCAACAATGATTTCGCTCGGCTTCATTTGAAAAAGCTCGAAATCATGCATTAAAATGTTGATTTTCGAATCTTTAACTCTAGAAGTGCCTTCGTGTGTGATTTCAAGAGCGTGCCATATGTCGAAAGCCGTTTCGCACAAAGAAACCCGATTGAACTCATTTTTGTCCAAAGCGCAAAATAAGGCATTCATAGCCTTTGCATTTAAAGAAAAATACTTCTCCAAATTCGACAATTCGATCATTGGTTTAGAGGGAAGTTGAAAACCGTTTTCAACAATATTCCATAAATCCAAATTCATAGAAATCAAGAAAACTCTCATTCGAGTTTTCCAATAAGTGTAGTCCAATCCGTTAAACAATGGTGGACGAACAACCGAAAAGCCCTCTTGAAAGCCATGAAGAGCCATTTCTCTCGGATGTAAATCCGAAATGAGAAATACCGGGCTCTGATACCAATTGTTAGGATCGGAGCAGTACTAAAAGGGGGGGGGGGTGAATTAGTGCAGCGGATTAAAACGTCGGTTTTGACAAATCTTTCGCACGATAAAAATCGAACTCGGAAGTGCTTAACTTGAACGCGTGTTCGTAAAGATATGCAGCAAAGGTAATGAGGAAATAAAGCACGTAAGAAGGTTTGCAGTAATGTAAATAGCAATAATGAAATGCAAACTAGAGATCACGCCGATTTTAAAGTGGTTCGGTCAAATGACCTACATCCACTTGCGATGCCCTCTTCGATGAGGCTCCCACCTTCCTCTAGCAAATCTCTTGAAGGGGAAGGGTAAATACCCCTCTTACAACTCTTTACAAGTAGTTCACACTCTTACAAATTTTCACTAAGAAAGAAAGAGGTGAACACTCTAGCAAATTGAAAACAAGACTTGCTAAGACTTTTCTAAGACCTTACTCTCAATCAATTGTTAGGATCGGAGCGGCACTAAGAGGGGGGGGGGGGGGGGGTGAATTAGTGTAGCGGATTAAAACGTCGGTTTTGACAAATCTTTCGCATGATAAAAATCGAACTCGGAAGTGCTTAACTTGAACGCGTGTTCATAAAGATATGTAGCAAAGGTAATGAGGAAATAAAGCACATAAGAAGGTTTGTAGTAATGTAAATAGCTATAATGAAATGCAAACCAGAGATCACGCCAATTTTAAAGTGGTTCGGTCAAATGACCTACATCCACTTGCGAGGCCCTCTTCGATGAGGCTCCCACCTTCCACTAGCAAATCTCTTGAAGGGGAAGGGTAAATACCCCTATTACAACTCTTTACAAGCGGTTCACACTCTTACAAATTTTCACCAAGAAAGAAGGAGGTGAACACTCTAGCAAATTGAAAACAAGACTTGCTAAGACTTTTCTAAGACCTTTCTCTCAATCAATTGCTTCTCAAAAAGTTGTAATCTCAGCTGAGATTTGAGGGGTATTTATAGGCCTCAAGAGGATTCAAATTTGGGCTCCAAAATTTGAATTCTCTTTGGGTTCCCGATGCTGGCGGTGCCACCGCCTATCAGTGTCAAACACTGATAGTGGACGGGCGGTGCCACCGCCTGGCTCTCGGGTGCTGGGCGGTGCCACCGCCCAGCCCAGGCGATGCCACCGCCCAGCTCTCGGGTGCTGGGCGGTGCCACCGCCAGACCCTTCGGTTCACTGGTTGGGCTTCAAATTTAGCCCAAACCAAGTCTAATTTTGGGCCCAGTTGGCCTCTAACCAGGATATATGATTATCTCTTAATCCTAGTCCTAATTACAAGTGAACTACATAACACAAAAACATCCTAAACAAGTTTTCAACCGCGAACGTCGAGTCTTGTTCCGGCGAGCTTTCCGACGAACTTCTTCCGACGGACTCCCAGCAAGCTCCCGAACTTGTGATGACTTTAACGAGTAGCCGAGCCTTCTCGGTGATCTCCGTGAACCTCCGACGATCTCTTCGGCGAACTTCCGAAAATTCCGACGGGTTCCCGACTTCTTCTCGGTTGGTTCCGGCAGCATCTCCGACGATTCTTCGGACTCTTAAACGTCCATCGAACTTGACTCCGGTATTCTTGCTTTGTGTTTTCTGGTTATCGTAGTTAATCCTGCACACTTAACTCAATAATATGGATTAGATCAATTAACCCATCAATTGATTTTATCATCAAAATCCGAGATTCAACAATCTCCCCCTTTTGATGATGACAATCAATTGATGACAGAGTTAAACATAACTCCCCCTATCTATATGCCATATTATGAGAAGATAAAAACACTTGAATTCCATCCCATTGAATCCAAGCATAAACCAATAAGTTCTATCCGTAGAACTTATCATTTTTCTCATTAAGCATAAGTAAATGCGAAACTTCGATGAAAATCATTTTTAAGTCGAATGATAAGAGACAATTTTTACTACGATAGGAGATAAAGATTTTCAACATTAATTTCATGATATACATTTTAGACATGCTTTCAATATGATCAATCAATCTTGTGAAATTCTCAAAGATTTTGTAAGGCATATAAGACATTCATATCACACAAGCTTTTGCAATTCATATAAGTCATGCTATTAAAATGGTACAAGTCATCACTTTTCTCCCCCTTTGTCATCAACAAAAAGGGAATGAGACTTGAAGCACATAATTTGTGATTATAACATCAGGAATTCAGCATTGATCATAAAAATTTTATCATTCAAAATTAAGTATGCTAAAATATTTACGTAGAGTTCATCTTAAAGGAAAATTCAACATTCATCCATTTTATCAAATCTCTTCTTTCTATAAATAACAAAAATTGTAGATGTACAAGGAAGAGATAGTGATAAAAAAATTTCAAGTAGTAACTCCAATAAGTCAAGATCATAATTCGAATACAAATCCATTCAAATTCAATTCGTCAACTTGAAACTCATAATCAAGCCATCAAAATCAATTTCGAGATTCATAAAATATCATAAAATCATTAATCTTGATCAGATGGGAGCGGTGTTTGACTCAAGATAGGATAAGATAATTTAACATGTCATTTAGAATCGAAAGAGAAGGATCAGATTCACCGAGGAATGAAGAGAGGATGAAAAACTTTACGAAAAATCCATTCAAACAAGTTTATTTTTAGGGACAATTTAACATTCCTAATTCCCTTCTAATGAATTCAAATTGGTCTTCATTCAAAGCTTTTGTAAATATATCTGCTAATTGATACTTTGT
Organism: Musa acuminata AAA Group; assembly: GCF_036884655.1. Lineage (NCBI taxonomy): Eukaryota > Viridiplantae > Streptophyta > Magnoliopsida > Zingiberales > Musaceae > Musa > Musa acuminata. Next base: position 20,504,823 of record NC_088337.1, on the reverse strand, counting down.
GTCAACGAATTCTAGAACAACATCATTGATAAGGATATGATCGCGTATGAAATGATGCCTAACGTCGATGTGCTTAGTTCTAGAGTGCTGAATTGGATTTTTAGTAAGACATATGGCACTAGTATTATCACATTTTATGGGAATATTTTTAAAGTGAATTCCATAGTCTTCTAATGTATTTTTCATCCAAACAACTTGTGCACAGCATGCACTTACAGCAATGTATTCGGCTTCTGCCATAGATAGTGCAACTGAATTTTGTTTCTTGGAAGTCCAAGAAACAAGTGCATGTCCTAAAAATTAGCATGTTCTGGATGTACTTTTTCTATCTATCCTGCATCCGCCAAAATCGACATCTGCATAAGCTATTAAATCAAATTTTTCAGATTTTGGATACCACAATCCTAAATTTGGAGTTCCTTTAAGATACCTAAATATTCTTTTAACACTTTTAAGATGAGATAATTTAGGATTTGATTGAAACCCTGCGCAAAGTCCTACACTAAGCATAATATCCGGTCTAGTCACGGTGAGGTAGAGTAGACTACCTATTATTCCCCTATATGTTTTTTGATCGAAATTTTCACTATTTTCATCCATATCTAACTTAGTCGCAGTACTCATAGGGGTGTTTATTGCTTTTGAATTATCCATGTTAAATCGTTTTAACAATTCTAATGTATATTTAGATTGGTTAAGAAATATACCATCACTAAGTTGTTTGATTTGTAATCCTAAAAATAAAGTTAATTCACCCATTAAACTCATTTCAAATTCATGACTCAAACATTTGGCAAATGATTCACATAGTGATTCATCCGAAGAGCCAAAAATAATATCGTCAACATAAATTTGTACAATAAGAAAATTATTTTCAAAATGTTTAATAAACAATGTAGTATCGACCTTGCCTTTGGTAAAATTATTTAAAATAAGAAAGGAACTAAGCCTTTCATACCAAGCTCTAGGAGCTTGTTTCAAGCTATAGAGAGCCTTAGTCAATTTGCATACATGATTAGGAAGAAGAGAATTTTCAAATCCGGGAGGTTGTTCGATATATACTTCTTCGGAAATAAAACCATTCAAGAAGGCACTTTTGACATCCATTTGAAATAGTTTAAAGTTATTACTACTAGCATAGGCAAGGAGCATCCTTATGGCTTCTAATCGAGCCACGGGAGCAAAGGTTTCTTCGTAATCAATACCTTCTTCTTGGTTGAAATCTTTGGCCACTAATCTAACCTTGTTTCTAACCACGATACCATTTTCGTCTTGCTTGTTTCTAAAGACCCATTTAGTACCAATGACTAAATGGTCACTAGGTCTATGAACAAGCTTCCATACCTTATTCCTCTCAAATTGATTCAATTCATCTTGCATTGCAATAACCCAAAAATCATCTTTTATGGCCTCGTCAATGCATTTAGGTTCGATTTGAGAAAGGAAGGCGGCGTTAGTACAAAAATTCTTGAAAGAGGAACGAGTTTGAACCCCTTTTGATGTATCTCCTATAATTAGCTCCTTTGGATGAGCATCTATATACTTCCATTCCTTAGGTAAGGAAATTTCGGAAGAAGGTGCATCCAAGTTGCTATTTTGAGGAGGGGGTTCATTTAAATTCAAATTATCAAAACCAAGATCATCATCAAAATCATTTTTTCTTTAAATTAGAAATTTCATTAAAAACTACATGAATAGACTCTTCTATTACTAAGGTTCTTTTGTTAAAAATCCAAAAAGCCTTAGAAACGGAAGAGTAACCAAGAAAGATGCCTTCATCGGATTTAGCATCAAATTTTCCTAAGGCATCCCTTTCATTCAAAATAAAGCATTTACAACCGAAAACTTTAAAATAGGAAATATTTGGTTTTTTGTTATTCCATAATTCATGGGGAGTTTTTTGGTAAAGATGGTCTTATTAGGACTCTATTCATGATGTAGCAAGCCGTATTTACGGCTTCGACCCAAAAATACTTAGGTAAACTATGTTCATTTAACATAGTTCTTGCCATTTCTTGTAGGTTTCTATTTTTTCTTTCAACTACTCCATTTTGTTGGGGATTCCTCGGAGTGGAGAAGTTGTGATTGTATCCATTAACTTCACAAAAATTTTGAAAGTCACGGTTTTGAAATTCGCCACCGTGATCACTCCGAATTGATGAAATCATGAAACCCTTTTCATTTTGAGTGAGTTTACAAAATTTAGAGAAACACTTGAAACAATCACTTTTGTGAGCTAAGAAATAGGTCCAAGTGTATCTAGTATAGTCATCCACAATTACAAACGCATATTTGCTTCCCCCTAGACTTGTCATGTCAATTGGTCCAAATAAGTCCAAATGAATCAATTGTAATGGTCTAGTGGTGCTAATTTGGTTTTTGGTTTGAAACTAGTTTTTATTTGTTTACCTAGTTGACATGCATCGCATACTTTGTCCTTAATAAACTTTATATTTGGAATTCCTCGCACTAATTCTCTAGATGAGATCTTAGATATTAGTTTCATGCTTGCATAGCCTAGTCTCCTATGCTAAAGCCAAGCATCATCATTTAAAGCGGAGAAGCACATTTCATTACTTAGTTCATCAAGGTTGATGGTGTAGACATTATTTTGTTTTAATGCGATCATAGTTATGTTATGGTTTGGTTTTTCAAAAATACACACATTTGATTCAAATCTAACGATATAACCTTTATTGCATAATTGACTAACACTCAAGAGATTATGTTTCAATCCATCAACTAGTAAGACATCATCAATAGAAAATTTTAATTTATTACCTACGGTTCCCTTGCCAATGATTTTGCCTTGGTTGTTGTCTCCGAAGATGACGTACCCTTCTTCTTTGCTAGTGAGCATAGAGAAATGAGATGGATCTCCAGTCATATGTCTTGAGCATCCACTATCTAGATACCATCTCTTGCTCCTAGCTTGTGATGGTATATGTTTCTACAAGAAGGGATTATTTTTAGGTACCCATTTTCTTTTGGGTGCCTTAAAAACTGATTTAACTTGTTCATCATATTGCATAGAATTGATCATGGTTCCTTTAGGAACCCAAATTAGTTTGTTTGGACTAATTTTCTTGAATGGACATTTATAAGTTTTATGTCCATATTTGCAACAAAAGTTGCAATTGCTTTGGTGCCGAACATGTAAGACGGGGCCTTTAATGAAAGTGGTTGAATTTTGGTGAGGACTTCTCACAAATCCGATTCCACTTCTTTTAGGAACGTGACCCTTATTTGTAAGGATCATGTTCAAAGATTTGCTACCAACCTCGAATTTCTTCAAGGTGTCCTTAAGTAGCAAGTTCTCCTTTTGGAGAGATTCTAGATCATGACATTTTATACATGGAGCTAAACTATCATGATATTCAGTTTTTAATTTATCGATATCACAAGTGAGACTATCATGCTCCTTTTTTAGCAATTTGCATTTTCTACTAATTGTCTTACATTCATCAAATAACTCATGGAAAGCATTTAATAATTCATGATAAGGTAAATCTGCATCAATTAAATCTGTTACCTCTTCTCCGATGGCCATTAGGGCGTAATGAGCAACTTGCTCGGTGTTGGACTCCTCTTCTTCGGACGCGCTTGAATCATCCCACGTTGCCTTGAGCGCCTTCTTCTTTGATGTTTTCTTTTTGGCTTGAGGACAATCGTTCTTGTAGTGTCCCGATTTTTTGCATTCATAGCAAATCACTTGGTCCTTGTGTTCGAACTTATTTTTTGTATTATTTTTAAATTTATTCTTTCTTAAATATTTTTTAAATTTTTGAGTCAAAAGTGCAATGTCATTGTCACTGTCCTCATCACTTGATGTTCCTTTCAAGTGGTCTTCTTGTGATGTGAGTGCCATATCCTTCCTGTTCTTTGGAAGGGGGCTCTCGAGCTCGTCATGAGCTTGACATGTCATTTCATAGGTCATTAGAGACCCAATAAGTTCTTCAAGAGGGAATGTTTTAAGGTCTTTGGCCTCTTGAATTGCCGTAACTTTTGGATCCCAACTTTTAGGGAGGGATCTTAAGATTTTAGTTACTAGTTCAAAGTTAGTAAAATCTTTACCAAGAGCTTTGAGTCTTTTGATGACATCCGTGAACCGGGTATACATGTCTCCGATGGACTCACTTGGTTTCATTTGGAAAAGTTCGTAAGAGTGCACAAGGATGTTGATTTTGGACTCTTTTACTCGGCTAGTGCCTTCATGAGTGACCTCAAGAGTTTTCCAAATATCAAAAGCCGAATCACAAATTGAAACACGATTAAATTCATTTTTGTCTAGTGCACAAAACAAGGCATTCATAGCCTTTGCGTTTAAAGCAAAAACCTTCTTCTCCGATTCATTCCATTCGCTCATCGGAAGAGAAGATTTTTGAAATCCATTTTCAACAATAGTCCAAAGCTCGAAATCCATGGAAATGAGGAAGATCCTCATACGAGTCTTCCAATAAGTATAATCCGACCCATTAAACAAGGGTGGACGTGTGATAGAATGACCCTCATACATACCGGAGTAAGCCATATCTCTTGGGTATTAAACCAAATATGAGAGTGAGCCTAGCTCTGATACCAATTGTTAGGATCGGAGCGGCACTAAGAGGGGGGGGGGGGGTGAATTAGTGCAGCGGATTAAAACGTCAGTTTTGACAAATCTTTCACACTATAAAAATCGAATTCGGAAGTGCTTAACTTGAACACGTGTTCATAAAGATATGCAGCAAAGGTAATGAGGAAATAAAGCACGTAAGAAGGTTTGCAGTAATGTAAATAGCAATAATGAAATACAAACCAGAGATCACGCCGATTTTAAAGTGGTTCGGTCAAATGACCTACATCCACTTGCGAGGCCCTCTTCAATGAGGCTCCCACCTTCCACTAGCAAATCTCTTGAAGGGGAAGGGTAAATACCCCTCTTACAACTCTTTACAAGCGGTTCACACTCTTACAAATTTTCACCAAGAAAGAAGGAGGTGAACACTCTAGCAAATTGAAAACAAGACTTGCTAAGACTTTTCTAAGACCTTTCTCTCAATCAATTGCTTCTCAAAAAGTTGTAATCTCAACTGAGATTTGAGGGGTATTTATAGGCCTTAAGAGGATTCAAATTTGGGCTCCAAAATTTGAATTCTCTTTGGGCTCTCGATGCTGGCGGTGCCACCGCCTGTTAGTGGCGGTGCCACCGCCTATCAGTGTCAGACACTGACAGTGGATGGGCGGTGCCACCGCCCAGCCAAGCGGTGCCACCGCCCAGCTCTCGGGCGCTGGGCGATGCAACCGCCCAGCTCTCGGGCGCTGGGCGATGCAACCGCCCAATCTGGCGGTGCCACCGCCAGACCATTCGGTACACTGGTTGGGCTTCAAATTTAGCCCAAACCAAGTCTAATTTTGGGCCCAATTGGCCCCTAACCAGGATATAGGATTATCTCTTAATCCTAATCCTAATTACAAGTGAACTACATAACACAAAAACATCCTAAGCAAGTTTTCAACCGCGAATGTCGAGTCTTGTTCCGGCGAGCTTTCCGACGAACGTCTTTCGACGGACTCTCAGCAAGGTCCCGAACTTGTGATGACTTTAACGAGTAGCCGAGCCTTCTCGGTGATCTCCGTGAACCTCTGACGATCTCTTCGGTGAACTTCCGAAAATTCCGACAGGTTCCCGACTTCTTCTCGGTTGGTTCCGGCAGCATCTCCGACGATTCTTCGGACTCTTAAACGTCCATCGAACTTGACTCCGGTATTTTTGCTTTGTGTTTTCTGGTTATCGTAGTTAATCCTACACACTTAACTCAATAATATGGATTAGATCAATTAACCGATCAATTGATTTTATCATCAAAATCCGAGATTCAACATCAATTGCTTCTCAAAAAGTTGTTTTCTTTGGTGAGAAATGAGGGGTATTTATAGGCCTCAAGAGGATTCAAATTTGGGCTCCAAATTTTGAATTCTCTTGGGTTTTTGAGGCCGACGGTGCCACCGCCTGTCAGTGGCGGTGCCACCGCTTGTCAGTGTCTGACATAGACAGTGGACTGGCGGTACCACCGCCCAGTCAAGCGGTGCCACCGCCCAGCTCTCGGGTGATGGGCGGTGACACCACCCAGTCTAGGTGGTGCCACCGCCTAGGCCAATTCAGCTCACTGGTTGGGCTCCAAACTTGGCCCAAACCAGTCCGAACTCGGGCCCAATTGGCCCCTACTTGGGTTATAGGATTAACACCTAATCCTAACCCTAATTAATGTGCTAACTATGAATTTAAAGACATTTTCTAAGCTATTACAAAGTTCGTAAGTCAAGACTTTTTTCGGCGAGCTTCCGACGAACTTCCGACGGTCTTTCGATAAACTCTCGGAAACCATTCTGCGGACTCCCGGCAAGCTCCTAGACTTCACGATTTGATCTTGGCGAGTTCCAACGAGCATCTTCGGCAAGCTCCGATCTTTCTCGGCGAGCTCTGCGAACTTCCAATGAACCTTCTGGCGAGCTTCCGAAAAACCCTTTGGCAAGGTCCCTACTCATTCTCGGCTAGTTCCGGCAGCATTCCCGACAAACCTTCGGACTTTCGTCGAACTCTCGAACTCGCAACAAATCCTTTGCGCTTGACTCCGACACTTTGTTTTGCTTTATGTCTTCATCGTTATCGTAGTTAATCCTGCACACATAAGCCAAAACTCTACTCCGATCTAGACAATTATTACAATGTGAATTGACATTCTGTTGCCCGGCACGTTATTGGTTAGCGCTTCGTCCGATTCTTCAGCGCATCGTCCTCTCTTACGGCTTGTTGCCCAATCGGCGGTTTACCTTTGCAACCCCGATATCCTTGGTGCAATTCCGCTCTTGGCCCGATGCCCGACGTCTGAAGTCTTTTGCCATCCAATATCCTAACGTGATCTCCTCCGGCACAACGTAAATTCCTCCTGCGTTAACTGTCTAATCCTGATCGAGTAGACCTGCATCACTCAAAATGCAGTTTAAATTATAAATACATATCAAGTGGTTTCATCATCAAAATACGAGATTCAACAACCACTGCTCAGTCTGGGTGGTACTATCGCCTGACATTACTCGGAGATCGAGCTCAGGCGGTAGCATCGCTTGACAAGGGCGGTACCACCATTGGAAGTAATAACTGCCGGCGATACCATCGCCTGATAGGGGTGGTACTACCGCCCAGAACTCCTTGGAGACCGAGTCTCCTGGGCGGTGCCACCGTTGGCCAAGAATTCTAGGTCCGAATGGGTTGATCCATTCGGCCCAATTTGGGTTTGCCAAGGGCCCAATTGGCCGCAGATTAAGTTAATGGAATCAACTCCCAATCCTAACTTAATCTACAAGCTAACTATGACAATTAAGACATCAATACTATAGATCGTGTTCCAATGCGTCAATTGCTTCTTCCGGCGAGCTTCCGGCGAACTTTTGGTGAACATCTGACGAACCCTCGACAATGCTCCGACGGGCTCCCGGCAGACTCCTGGACTCGTGACGATCCTCTTGGCGAGTTCCGATGAGCTTTTTTGGCAAGCTCCTGGACTTCTTGAATTGTTCCCGTAGGACCTCGACGACCGTTCGGACTTCCGACGAACTCTCGAACCCCCAACGTGATCTTGGTCTTGACTCCGGCTTAACACTTGCTGCATGTCTTACTGCCATCGTAGTTAATCCTGTACACTTATCTCAACATATGGATTGGATAACCAAATGACAATTGACTTCATCATCAAAATCCGAGATTTAACAATCTCCCCTTTTTTGATGATGACAATCAATTGATGATGGAGTTAACCTTAACTCCCCCTATCTATATGCCATACTTGAGATAAGTCATTCCTGAATTCAAAGCCTTTGAATTCAAGAGACATATTGATAAGTTAAGTTCATTTAAACTTATCAATTCCCCCATCATGATTCCTATCATGATGTATCCTTCTGAAAATGATGTCAAGGCTTGACATCCATTTTCAAGTCTTATATTTCATATGTGAGAGATAGCAATCGTAGCAATTCATCACATGGCAAGATATCAATTTGTAAGATTGTGATATAAGCTCTAGATATCTTAACATGATGCAAAAATGGCAATCATAGCAATTCATCATATGGTAAGATATCTATTGAATCTCAGAGTTTGATGATAAAGTAAATTGTCATTTGTTATCTAATCTATATGTTGAGATAAGTGTGTAGGATTAACTACGATGAAAGTAAGATATGCAGCAGGAGTTGCGCTAGAGTCAAGACAATGATCACGTTGGGAGTTCGAGAGTTCGACGGAAGTTCGGACAGTCGTCGGAGGTTCTGCGGGAACAAATCCGAGAAGTCCATGAGCTTGCCAAAGAAGCTCGTCGGAACTCGCCAAGTGGATCGTCGCAAGTCCAGGAGTTTGCCGGAAGTCCGCAGGAGCATCACCGAGGGTTCATCGGATGATCGACGAAAGTTCGTCGGAAGCTCACCGTAAGAAGCGATTGACGCACCGGAGCAAGTTGCAGTAAATGTCTTAGGAAATATCGTAGTTAGCACAATGATTAAGTTGGAAATGGGAGGTGATCCCATTAACTTAATCTTGGGGCAATTGGGCCCCTGAAAAACCCAAATTGGGCCGAATGGATTAACCTATTCGGACCCTGATTTCTGCCAGGCAGTTGAATCGCCCCAGCTAGGCGGTGGCACCGTCTCGGCTCAGTCTTCGAGCGAGACTGGGTGGTGCAACCGCCCCTGACAGGAGGTGGCACCACCTAGAGGTTCAGTCTTCGAGCTCTACTAGGCGGTGCAACCGCCTCAGTTAGGCTGTGCAACCGCCAGATCCCGGAATTCCGGGAATTGATAGTTTTGAGCTCGGAATTTAAACTGGGTTGGGGCCTATAAATATCCCACCCTTTCAGCACTGAAAGAGCACAAAAAACACACCGAAATCCTGATCTTATTCTGTGATTTTTAGAGCTCAAAATTGTTGTAAAGGCCAAAAGTTCTTCTCCCTCTTTTCTTCCAAGTTCTGATCTTTAAAGAGAGGAGAGAAAATTCTATAAGGGTTGTCTCCTAAGCCCGTCAAAAGGAGTGAAACTGTAAAAGGGTGGTTGGCCTTTGCCTATTGAAGGAAGGCCTCTAGTGGACATTGGTGACCTTGTCGGTGGAGGAAGCCAAAAGTGGATGTAGGTCAAGATTGACCGAACCACTCTAAATCTCGGTTTGCATTTACTTTGAGCACATTATCTTTACTGCAAACCTCCTCAAAAGCTTACTGCTTTTTACGCATATACGATTGGGTTTCAAGCTTTGCACTTTCCGAATCGACGTTTAGACGTAAATCCGTTTTATCGTATGATCATCATATTTCAGTTTGTGTTTACATTTTGATTTCTATCATAACTGCAAACTGCCTTTATATCCTTGCTTTAACTACATCTCGCTTAATCAAGTGATTTACAAATTAGCATTTAGACGTAAATCAGTTTTTTCGTACGAATATCATATTTCAGTTTGCGCATACTATCTGATTTGAACCATAACTTCAAACTGCATTTATATCTTTGCTGCATCTCACTTAATCAAAAGTTAAAGTGATTTGTGAATCGGCTTTCTTATTGAAATCACTTTTATCGAACGAACGTAGTTTTTTTAATCGTAGAAGGTTTTTCGCTGCACTAATTCACCCCCCCCCTCTTAGTGCTCTTGATCCTAACAATTGGTGTCAGAGCGGGGTTAACTCTCAAACGGATTAAAACCCAAGAGATATGACATACGCCGGAAACCAAGAGGGCCATTCTATTACACGTCCACCTATGTTCAATGGGATGTACTACACCTATTGGAAGACCTGAATGAGGATCTTTCTTATTTCTATGGATTTTGAACTTTGGAATCTTGTCGAAAATGGATTTTCGAAGTCTTCTCTTCCAATGATCGATTGGAATGAATTGGAGAAGAATGCTTTCGCTCTTAATGCAAAGGCTATGAATGCCTTATTTTGTGCACTTGATAAAAACGAGTTCAACCATGTTTCGGTTTGTGAAACCGCATTTGATATTTGGCACACACTCGAAGTGACTCATGAAGGCACAAGTAGAGTGAAAGAGTCAAAAATCAATCTTTTGATACATTCTTTCGAACTTTTCCGGATGAAACCGAGTGAGACTATTGGCGACATATTTACCCGTTTCAAGGATGTCGTCAACGGTCTAAAAGGACCCGAAAAAAGTTTTTTGGATTTTGAGCTCGTAAATAAGATTCTAAGATCCCTTCCTAAGAGTTGGGATCCTAAAGTCACTGCTATTCAAGAGACGAAAGATCTAAACAACTTCCCTCTTGAAGAACTAATTGGGTCGTTAATGACCTACGAGATGACTTGCAAAGCTCATGAAGAGCAAGAAGACATCCTTCCAAAGAACAGGAAGGATATGACACTTAGAACTTCAGAAGACCACTTGAGAGAAAACTCAATTGATGAGGACTATGATGATGACTTGGCACTTCTAACAAGAAAATTTAAAAAATTCATTAAAAGAAACAAGTTTAAGAATGAAACAAAAAATAAATTTGAACCCAAGAAGGACCAAGTTATTTGCTATGAGTGCAAAAAGCCGGGACACTACAAGAGTGATTGTCCCCAAGTCAAAAATAGAACATCAAAGAAGAAGACGCTCAAAGCAATGTGGGATGACTCGAGCGTGTCCGAAGAAGAGGAGTCCAACACCGAGCAAGTTGCTCATTACGCCTTAATGGCCATCGGAGAGGAGGTAACAAATTTAATAGATGCAGATTTATCATTTGATGAATTATTAAATGCCTTCCATGACTTATTTGATGAATGCAAGATTATTAGTAAAAAATACAAATTGCTAAAAAAGGATCATGATAGTCTGACTTGTAATTTCGATAAGTTAAAAATTGAATATCATGATAGTTTAGGTTCATGCATAAAATGCCATGATCTAGAAACTCTCCAAAAGGAAAACTTGCAACTTAAAGACACCTTGAAGAAATTCAAGGTTGGTAGCAAGTCTTTGAACATGATCCTTGCAAACAAGGGTCACGTTCCTAAAAGAAGTGGAATCGGATTTGTGAGAAGTCCTCACCAAAATCCAACCACCTTCATAAAAGGCCCAATCTTACGTGTTCGACACCAAAGCAAATGCAACTTTTGTTGCAAACTTGGACACAAAACGCATTATTGTCCATTCAAAAAAATTAGTCCGAACAAATTAATTTGGGTTCCTAAAGGAACCATGATAAATTCTATGCAACATGATAAAAAATATAGATATATTTTTGAGGCACCCAAAAGCAAATGGGTACCTAATGATCATCCTTTCTTATAGAAACCTATACCATCACAAGCTAGGAGCAAGAGATGGTACCTTGATAGTGGATGCTCAAGGCATATGACCGTAGATCCATCTCAATTCTCTAAGCTCACTAGCATAGACGAAGGCTATGTCACCTTCGGAGACAACAAGGGTAAAATCATTGGCAAAGGAACCATAGGTAACAAATCCAACTTCTTTATTGAAGATGTTTTGTTAGTTGATGGTTTAAAACATAACCTCTTGAGCATTAGTCAATTATGTGATAAAAGATATATTGTCAGATTCGAATCTAATGCTTGCATCATTGAAAAACCACATAAAAACACATCTATGATTGCATTAAAACAAAATAACGTATACACTATTGACATCAATGATTTATGTAATGAAATGTGTTTTTCGGTTTTGAATGAGGATGCTTGGCTATGACATAGAAGATTAGGTCATGCTAGCATGAAACTAATCACTCAAATATCATCTAAAGAACTTGTAAGTGGAATTCCTCATATCAAGTTCATTAAAGATAATGTATGTGATGCTTGCTAAATATGTAAACAAATTAAGGGTAGTTTCAAATCTAAGAATCAAATAAGCACCTCTAGGCCCTTACAATTGATCCATATGGACTTGTTCGGACCAATCTCTACATCAAGCCTAGGAGGTAGCAAATACGCCTTCGTCATTGTAGATGACTATAGCAGATACACATGGACTTACTTCTTAAAATAGAAAAATGAATGCTTTAGATATTTTCCTAAGTTTTGTAAACTTGTTCAAAATAAGAAGGGTTCTATGATTTCGTCAATTAGAAGTGATCACGGTGGTGAATTTCAAAACCATGATTTCCAGGAATTTTGTGAACTCAATGGATACAACCATAATTTCTCTACTCCTAGAAGTCCTCAACAAAATGGAGTAGTAGAAAGAAAAAATCAAAATTTACAAGAAATGGCAAGAACCATGTTGAATGAACATAGCCTACCCAAATATTTTTGGGCCGAAGCCGTAAACACTACATGCTATATTTTGAATAGAGTTCTAGTAAGACCCTTACTCACCAATACTCCCTATGAGTTATGGAATAACAAAAAACCCAACGTTTCATATTTTAAAGTCTTTGGGTGTAAGTGTTTTATCTTGAATGAAAAAGATAACTTAGGAAAATTTGATGCTAAATCCGATGAAGGAATCTTTCGTAGTTATTCTTCGGTTTCTAAAGCTTTTCGTATCTTCAATAAAAGAACTTTAATTATTAAAGAATCCATTCATGTTGTTTTCAATGAGATTTCCGAAATCAGGAAAAACGATTTTGATGATGATGTTAATTTTGATTCCTTGAATTTAAATGAAACCCCGTCTCCAACTAGCAACTTGGATGCATCCACTTCCGAAACATCCTTACCCAAGGATTGGAAGTATGTAGATGCTTATCCTAAGGAGCTAATCTTAGGAGACACATCAAAGGGGGTTCAAACACGTTCTTCTCTTAAAAATTTTTGTGCCAACGCCGCTTTTCTTTCCCAAATTGAAACCAAATGTGTTGACGAAGCCATGAAAGATGATTCATGGATTATCGCAATGCAAGATGAATTAAATCAATTTGAGAGAAATGAGGTGTGGAAGCTTGTTCCTAGGCCAAATGACCATTTAATTATTGGTACTAAATGGGTTTTTAGAAACAAGCAAGATGAATATGGTATCGTGGTTAGAAATAAGGCTCGATTAGTGGCCAAAGGTTTCAACCAAGAAGAAAGTATCGATTACGAAGAAACCTTCGCTCCTGTGGCTCGATTAGAAGCCATAAGGATGCTCCTTGCCTACGCTAGTAGTAATAATTTTAAGTTGTTTCAAATGGATGTTAAAAGTGCTTTTCTTAATGACTTTATTTCTGAAGAAGTCTATGTTGAACAACCTCCTGGATTTGAAAACAATAGCCTCCCTAATCATGTGTTTAGATTAACTAAAGCTCTCTATGGTTTAAAACAAGCTCCGAGGGTTAGGTATGAGAGACTTAGTTCTTTTCTTATTGAAAATAATTTCACAAAAGGCAAGGTTGATACTACATTGTTCATCAAGAATTTTAAAAATAATTTTCTCATTGTTCAGATTTATGTTGATGATATTATCTTTGGTTCTACGAATGAATCTCTTTGTGAATCTTTTGCTAAAACTATGAGTCTTGAATTCGAAATGAGTTTAATGGGAGAATTAACATTCTTCTTAGGCTTACAAATCAAACAATTAAGCAATGACATCTTTATTAGTCAAATTAAATTTGATATGAATTTGCTAAAAAAGTTTAATATGAATAGCTCAAAAGCTATTAACACTCTTATGAGCACCTTCACTAAGTTAGAAATAGATGAAAGTGGAGAAAGCTTCGATCAAAAAACTTATAGGGGCATGATAGGAAGTTTACTTTACCTCACCCCGCAACTAGACCATATATCATGTTCAGTGTAGGACTTTGTGCTAGATTTCAATCAAACCCTAAGATATCTCATCTCAAAGCAGTTAAAAGAATACTTAGATATCTTAATGGTACCACAAATCTAGGATTATGGTACCCAAAATCAGAGAATCTTGAGTTAATTACTAATGCTGATGCGGACTTTGCTGGCTGTAGACTAGATAGAAAAAGCACATCAGGAACATGTCAATTTTTAGGACATGCTCTTGTTTCCTGGTCATCTAAGAAACAAAACTCGGTTGCACTATCAACAACCGAAGCTGAATATATTACAGCAAGTGCATGCTGTGCACAAGTTGTATGGATGAAAAACACCTTAGAAGATTATAAAGTTCATCTTAAAAATATTCCCATTAAATGTGATAGCACAAGTGCAATATGTTTAACAAAGAATCCTATACAACACTCAAGAACAAAAAATATTGATATTAGACATCACTTTATACGAGATCATGTTACTAATCATGATGTAATCATAGAGTTCATTGACCCTAAACATCAACTAGCTGATATTTTTACAAAACCTCTAAGTGAAGAACAATTTGATTTCATAAGAAGAGAATTAGGAATGATGATGTGTCCGAATACATAAACTTGTTAAAATTATTTTTTGGACTTTATTGAATGATCAAATCACTTGATTGCCATTACATGCCTAAATAACATGTTGGAAATTATGTGATGAATACAAAAATTTCCATAACAATAAGCATGTTTTGTCTTCATGATTGTATTTGAAAATCTATAGCATAGTCTTGTCCGACTGCATGAAAGTGTTAATTTCATTTTTGGATTCGCTTAACAATTGGTATCCTAACAATCGTATTTTCTCATACACTTATTATATGAAAAATATTTTTCTGAAATGGATTTGATGAAATGATTCCTGCTTATAAATTCCATCTTGAAATATGGATGATAGTGTTTTTACTTGCAAAGATTTGTTTCACGTACATATCTTGATCCTTGTAAAAATGAAGCATGATTTAATCTCTCATTGATTTTAACTTCACTCAAAGTAAACTCACAAATAGCCTTCCTCCTTCATGCAAAAAGATTATAACAAATAAAAAGGAAGAAGTACTCAAAGCGATCTACATATCATGCTTTCCTTTATATGCTTGTATAATTGATTTCCTATCACTCACTATTGGAAAATAACATGAACCTAGTAAAGGCATGAACAATTATCACACTTATGCTCAAAATTTGCTTATATTATTCTCCTGGTATCATAATTACCACACTTTTTGTTGATGATAAAGGGGGAGAAATATATGAGTATTAATGCTATGCTATGCCTTGTTTGTATCGTGTCAAGGTATCAAACAAAAAACTTACATCGTAATTTTACGTATTGATATCTTACCATGTGATGAAATGCAATAATTGCTAAAACATTTGAAATGTGTGCATCATGTAATGATATCAAAATTTTACTTCGCAGTTTTACATGTTGAAATCTTACAATATAATGAATTGCTACTATTACCATCATTCAAACGTGTAATGTAAAATTTGAAAATGAATGTCAAGCCTTGACATCATCTTCAGAGAGATACATCATGATGGGAATCATGATGGGAGTATTGATAAGTTTAAATGATTTTAACTTATCAATATATCTCTTGAATTCAAAGGTTTTGAATTCAAGAATGACTTATCTCAAGTATGGCATATAGACAGGGGGAGTTAAGGTTAACTCCATTATCAATTGATTGTCATCATAAAAAAGGGGGAGATTGTTGAATCTCGGATTTTGATGATGAAGTCAATTGTCATTTGTTATCTAATCTATATGTTAAGATAAGTGTGTAGGATTAACTATGATGAAAGTAAGATATGCAGCAGGAGTTGCGCCAGAGTCAAGACAATGATCATGTTAGGAGTTCGAGAGTTCAACGGAAGTTCGGACAGTCGTCGGAGGTTCTGCGGAAACAAATCTGAGAAGTCCATGAGCTTGCCAAAGAAGCTCGTCGAAACTCGCCAAGTGGATCGTCGCAAGTCCAGGAGTTTGCCGGAAGTCCGCAGGAGCATCACCGAGGGTTCATCAGATG
Organism: Musa acuminata AAA Group; assembly: GCF_036884655.1. NCBI lineage: Eukaryota > Viridiplantae > Streptophyta > Magnoliopsida > Zingiberales > Musaceae > Musa > Musa acuminata. Next base: position 20,488,981 of record NC_088337.1, on the reverse strand, counting down.
ATCGACGGAAGTTCGCCGAAAGCTCGCCGGAAGAAGCGATTGATGCACCGGAGCAAGTTGCAGTAAATGTCTTAGGAAATATCGTAGTTAGCACAATGATTAAGTTGGAAATGGGAGGTGATCCCATTAACTTAATCTTGGGGCAATTGGGCCATTGAAAAACCCAAATTGGGCCGAATGGATCAACCTATTCGGACCCTGATTTCTGCCAAGCGATTGAACCGCCCTAGCCAAGCGGTGGCACCACCTGGGCTCAGTCTCCGAGCGAGACTAGGTGGTGCAACTGCCCTTGACAGGAGGTGGCACCGCCTGAGCTCGGTCTTCGAGCTCTGGCAAGAGGTGCAACCGCCTCAGTCAAGCGGTGGCACCGCCTGAGCTTGGTCTTCGAGCTCCGGCAGGAGGTGCAACCGCCCCTGATAGGAGGTGGCACCGCCCAGAAGCTCAGTCTTTGAGCTCTACCAGGCGGTGCAACCGCCAGATCCCGGAATTCTGGGAATTGATAGTTTTGTGCTCGAAATTCAAACTGGGTTGGGGCCTATAAATACCCCACCCTTTCAGCACTGAAAGAGCACAAAAAACACACCGAAATCCTGATCTTATTCTATGATTTTTAGAGCTCAAAATTGTTGTAAAGGCCAAAAGTTCTTCTCTCCCTTTTCTTCTAAGTTCTGATCTTTAAAGAGAGGAGAGAAAATTCTGTAAGGGTTGTCTCCTAAGCCCGTCAAAAGGAGTGAAACTGTAAAAGGGTAGTTGGCCTTCGCCTATTGAAGGAAGGCCTCTAGTGGACGTTGGTGACCTCGTCGGTGGAGGAAGCTAAAAGTGGATGTAGGTCAAGATTGAACAAACCACTCTAAATCTCGGTTTGCATTTACTTTGAGCACATTATCTTTACTGCAAACCTCCTCAAAAGCTTACTGCTTTCTGCGCATATACGATTGGGTTTCAAGCTTTACACTTTCCGAATCGGCGTTTAGACGTAAATCAGTTTTATCGTACGATCATCATATTTCAGTTTGCGTTTACATTTTGATTTCTATCATAACTGCAAACTGCCTTTATATCCTTGCTTTAACTGCATCTCGCTTAATCAAGTGATTTACAAATTAGCATTTAGACGTAAATAAGTTTTTTCATACGGATATCATATTTCAGTTTGCACCTACTATCTGATTTGAACCATAACTGCAAACTGCATTTATATCTTTGCTGCATCTCACTTAATCAAAAGTTAAAGTGATTTGCGAATCGGCTTTCTTACTGAAATCACTTTTATCGAACGAACGTAGTTTTTTTAATTGTAGAAGTTTTTCCGCTGCACTAATTCACCCCCCTCTCTTAGTGCTCTTGATCCTAACAATATCAACATTGTAAAATTACAATGTAAGCTCTAGATATCTTATCATTAATGCAAATATGACAATCATAGCAATTCATTCTATCATCAATTTACCACATATTTCTCCCCCTTTGTCATCAACAAAAAGGAGAATGATTCAAGCGTATTTCAAGCATAGTAGTAAGTGTGGTAAGATTCATGTTATTTTTCAACCATAAGATACCATTTATACAAATTATTTTTTAAGCAATCATAACATGGTATCATTCAAAAGTCCATTAAGGAGATAGCTTTCATTACTTCTTCCTTATTTGTCATTTACGTTTTGCATGAAGGAGAAAAGCCATTGCGAACTAACTTTGAATGAAGTTAAAAATGATAAGAGATTAAATCATGCTTCATTTTTACAAGAATCAAGATATACATGTGAAATTAAATTCTTGCAAGTGTTAATTAAAAAAAAAATCTTCCTTCATCAAGAAGGAATTTATTTCATCAAATTCATTTCTCGATTAAAAATCATTTTTCACAAGGTAAATCCATGAGAGATGCATTTGTTAATCAATTCCATATGTCAAAAATCATGGAGCATTGATATGAAATAAACTTGATATGATATAGGCTCATGAAAGCTCCATTCAAGAAATACATTTAATTTGGAAGAGAAATACAAAATCATGCATTGTTAGGATCAAGAAAGTTCGAAAATGAAGTTTAACAAATTCATGCATTCGGACAAAGTTTTGCTATAGCTTTTCAAACACAATCATGAAGGTAAAACATGCTTATCATCATGGAAATCAAGACACACAATTTCTAAAATGTTATTGAAGCATATAGTCATGTAAAATTCGTATCATAAGATTTTCAACATTAAGTGATTGATCATAGAATCAAGAAAGTCTGAAAAACCAATTTAATAAGTTCATGCATTTGGATAAATCAATAGTCCTAATTCTCTTCTAATGAAATCAAATTATTCTTCACTTAAAGGTTTTGTAAAAATATCAGCTAGTTAATGTTTAGTATCAATGAACACTATAATTACATCATGATTAGTGACATGATCTCGTATAAAGTGATGTCTAATATCAATATGCTTTGTTCTTGAGTGTTGAATGTGATTCTTTGTTAAACATATTATACTTGTGTTATCACATTTAATGGGAATATTTTTAAGATTAATTTTATAATCTTCTAAGATGTTTTTCATCCACACAATTTGTGCACAGTATGCACTAGCTGCAATATACTCAGCTTCGGTTGTTGATAGTGCAACCGAGTTTTGTTTCTTGGATGACTAGGAAACAAGGGCATGTTCTAAAAATTGACATATTCCTGATGTGTTTTTTCTATCTAGTCTACATTCAGCAAAATCTACATCAGCATAAGCAATTAACTCAAAATTTTTGGATTTTGGATACCATAATCCTAGATTTGTGGTTCCTTTAAGATATTTAAGTATTCTTTTAACTACTTTGATATAAGATATCTTAGGATTAGATTGAAACCTAGCACAAAGTCCTACACTAAACATGATATCCGGTCTAGTTGTAGTGAGGTAAAGTAAACTTCTTATCATACCCCTATAAGTTTTTTGATCAAAGCTTTATCTACTTTTATCAATTTCTAACTTAGTGGAGGTCCTCAAAGGAGTGTTGATAGCTTTTGAGCTATCCATATTAAACATTTTTAGCAAATCTAAAGCATATTTTGTTTGACTAATAAATGTGCCATTACTTAGTTGTTTGATTTATAAACCTAAAAAGAAGGTTAATTCTCCCATCAAACTCATTTCAAATTCAAGGCTCATACTTTTTAGCAAAAGATTCACAAAGAGATTTGTTCATGGAACCGAAGATAATATCATTAACATAAATTTGAACAATGAGAAAATAATTTTTAAAATTTTTGATAAACAATATAGTATCGACCTTGCCTTTAGAGAAATTATTTTCAATAAGAAATGAACTAAGTCTCTCATACCAAGCCCTTAGGGTTTGTTTTAAACCATAGAGAGCTTTAGTAAATTTAAACACATGATTAGTGAGACTATTATTTTCAAATCCGGGAGGTTGTTTAACATAAACTTCTTCGGAAATAAAGCCATTAAGAAAAGCACTTTTAACATTCATTTGAAATAACTTAAAATTATTACTACTAGTATAGGCAAGGAGCATCCTTATGGCTTCTAATCAAGCCACAGGAGTGAAGGTTTCTTCGTAATCGATATATTCTTCTTGGTTGAAACTTTTAGCCACTAATCTAGCCTTGTTTCTAACCATGATACCAGATTCATCTTACTTGTTTCTAAAGACCCATTTAGTACCAATAACTAAATAGTCATTTGGCCTAGAAACAAGCTTCCACACCTCATTTCTCTCAAATTGATTTAACTCATCTTACATTGCGATAATCCATGAATCATCTTTCATGGCTTCGTCAATACATTTAGGTTCAATTTGGGAGAGAAAAGCGGCGTTGGCACAAAAATTTTTAAGAGAAGAACATGTTTGAACCCCCTTAGATGTGTCTCCTATGATTAGCTCCTTAGGATGAGCATCTACATACTTCCAATCCTTGGGTAAGGATGTTTCGGAAGTGAATGCATCTAAGTTGCTAGTTGGAGAAGGGGTTTCATTTAAATTCAGGGAACCGAAATTAACATCATCATCAAAATCATTTTTATTGATTTCAAAAATCTCATTGAAAACAACATGAATGAGTTCCTCTATAGTTAAAGTTCTTTTATTAAAGATACAAAATGCTTTAGAAATCGAGGAATAACCAAGAAAAATTTCTTCATCGGATTTAGCATCAAATTTTCCTAAGGCATTTTTTTCATTCAATATAAAACACTTACACCCAAAAACTTTAAAATATGAAACATTGGGTTTTTTGTTGTTCCATAACTCATAAGGAGTTTGGTGAGTAAGGGTCCTACTAGAATTCTATTCATAACATAGCATGCCGTGTTTATGGCTTCGGCCCAAAAATTTTTGGGTAGACTATGTTCATTCAACATGGTTCTTACCATTTCTTGTAAATTTCTATTCTTTCTTTCTACTACTCTATTTTGTTGAGGATATCTTGGAGTAGGGAAGTTGTGGTTATATCCATTAGATTTATAAAATTCTTGAAAATTATGGTTTTGAAATTCACCACCGTGATGACTTCGAATTGATGAAATCATAGAGCCCTTTTCATTTTGAACAAGTTTACAAAACTTGGTGAAATATCTAAAGCATTCACTTTGTGTTTCAAAAAATAAGTCCATGTGTATCTACTATAATCATTTATAATAACAAAAGCGTATTTGCTACCTCTTAGGCTTAATGTAGAAATTGGTCCGAATAAGTTAATATGGATCAATTACAAAGGTCTAGAGGTGCTTATTTGATTCTTAGATTTGAAGATACCCTTTATTTGTTTTCCTAATTGACAAGCATCACACACCTTATCTTTGATGAACTTGATACGAGGAATTCCTCTTACAAGTTCTTTGGATGAAATTTGGGTGATTAGTTTCATACTAGTATGACCTAATCTCCTATGCCAAAGCCAAGCACCGTCATTCAAAACTCAGAAACATATTTCATTACAAAGATAATTGATGTCAATGGTGTATACGTTATTTTGTTTTAATGCAATCATAGATGTGTTTTTGTGTGGGTTTTCAATGACGCAAGTATTAGATTCGAATTTGACAATATATCTTTTATCACACAATTGACTAATACTCAAGAGGTTATGTTTTAAACCATCAACTAACAAAACGTCTTCAATAAAGAAGTTGGATTTGTTACATATGGTTCCTTTGTCGATGATTTTACCCTTGTTGTTGTCTCCGAAGGTGACATAGCCTTTGTCTATGCTAGTGAGCTTAGAGAATTGAGATGGATCTCCGGTCATATGCCTTGAGCATCTACTATCAAGGTACCATCTCTTGCTCTTAGTATGAGGTGATGTATGTTTCTATAAAAAAGGATGATTTTTAGATACCCATTTGACCTTGGGTGCCTCAAAAATCGATCTAAATTGTTTATCATATTGCATGAAATTCTTTATGGTTCCTTTTGGAACCTAAATCAATTTGCTTGGACTAACCTTCTTCAATGGATAATGATAAGTTCTATGTCCATGTTTGTAACAAAAGTTACATTTGTTTTGGTGCGAAATATGCAAGATAGGACCTTTAATGAAGGTGGTTGGATTTTGATAAGAGCTTCTCATAAATCCAATTCCACTTCTTTTATGAACGTGACCCTTATTTGTAAGGATCATGTTCAATGACTTGGTACCAACCTCAAATTTCTTCAAGGTATTTTTGAGTAGCAAGTTCTCCTTTTGGAGTATTTCTAAGTCATTACATTTCATACATGGAACTAAACTATCATTTTGCTTAATTTTTAATTTATCAAAATTACTAACAACAGTATCATGCTCCTTTTTTAATAATTTATATTTTTTACTAATTATTTTACATTCATCAAATAAATCATGGAAATCATTTAATAATTCATCAAATGATAAATCTGCATCAATTAAATTTGATACCTCTTCTCCAATGGCTATGAGTGCATAATAAGCAATTTGCTCGGTGTCGAACTCCTCTTCTTCGGATGCGCTTGAGTTATCCTACGTTGCTTTGAGCACATTCTTCTTTGGTGTTCTCTTCTTGGCTTGGGGACAATCACTTTTATAGTGTCCCAGCTTCTTGCATTCGTAGCAAATAACTTGGTCCTTTTTGGGTTTAAATTTATTTTAGTATCATTCTTAAATTTATTTCTTTTAATGAATTTTTTAGATTTCCTTATTAGAAGTGCCAAGTCATCGTCAAAGTCCTCATCACTTGAGTTTTCTCTTAAGTGGTCTTCTTGAGTTCTAATCATATCCTTCTTGTTCTTTAGAAGGGTGTCCTCATGCTCTTCATGAGCTTTGCAAGTCATTTTGTAGGTCATTAATAACCCGATTAATTCTTCAAAAGAGAAGTTGTTTAAATCTTTAGCCTCTTGAATAACAGTGACGTTAGGGTCCCAACTCTTTAGAAGGGATCTTAGAATTTTATTAACAAGCTCAAAATCTGAAAAACTTTTACCGAGTCCTTTTAGACCATTGACGACATCCGTGAAACGGGTGTACATGTCACCTATGGTCTCGCTTAGTTTCATTCAAAAAAGTTTATAAGAATGTACTAAAAGATTAATTTTTGACTCTTTCACACTACTCGTGTCTTCGTGAGTCACTTTGAGTGTATGCCAAATATAAAATGTAGTTTCATAAATCGAAACACGATTGAACTCATTTTTATTAAGTGCATAAAATAAGGCATTCATAGCCTTTGCATTTAGAGCGAAAGTCTTATTTTCCAATTTGTTGAATCTCAGATTTTGATGATGAAGTCAATTGTCATTTGTTATCTAATCCATATGTTGAGATAAGTGTGCAGGATTAACTACAATGAAAGTAAGACATGCAGCAGGAGTTACGTCGGAATCAAGACTAAGATCACGTTGGGAGTTCGAGAGTTCGACGGAAGTCCGGACGGTCGTCGCGGAGGTTCTGCGAGAACAAATCCGAGAAGTCCAGGAGCTTGCCAATAGAAGCTCATCAGAACTCGCCAAGTGGATCATCGCAAGTCCAGGAGTTTGCCGAAAGTCCGTAGGAGCATCACCAAGGGTTCATCGGATGATCGACGGAAGTTCGCCGGAAGCTCGCCGGAAGAAGTGATTGATGCACCAGAGCAAGTTGCAGTAAATGTCTTAAGAAATATCATAGTTAGCACGATGATTAAGTTAGAAATGGGAGGTGATCCCATTAACTTAATCTTGGGGCAATTGGGCCCTTGACAGACCCAAATTTGGCCAAATGGATTAGCCCATTCGGACCCAGATTTCTTGGCCGGCGGTGGCATCGCCTAGGTCGGCGGTGGCACCGCCTAGGTCGGTTGTGGCATTGCCCAGGGCTCAGTCTCCGAGCTAGGCTGGGCAGTGCAACCACCCCTGACAGGCGGTGGAACCGCCTGAGCTCGATCTCCAAGCTTTGCCAAGCAGTGCAACCGCCCTAGTCAGGCGGTGGCACCGCCTAGGCTCAGTCTCGGGCCAAGAGTGGGTAGTGCAACCGCCCCTGACAGGAGGTGGCACTACCCAGAGGCTCAGTCTCCGAGTTCTGCCAGGCGGTGCAACTGCCAGACCCCGAAATTTAGGGAGATGATAGTTTTGAGCTCGGAATTCAAACTGGTTTGGGGCCTATAAATACCCCACCCTTTTAGCAATGAAAGGGCAACCAAATGCACCAAAAATCCAATCTTACTCTATGATTTTTAGAGCTCAAAAGTGTTGTATGAGTTAAAAGTTCTCCTTCCTCTTTTCTTCCAAGTTTTGATCTGTCAAGAGAGGAAAGGAAATTCTGTAAGGGTTGTCTCCTAAGTCCGTCAAAAGGAGTGAAACTGTAAAAGGGTGGTTGGCCTTCGCCTATTGAAGGAAGGCCTCTAGTTGATGTCAGTGACCTCATCGGAGGAGGAAGCCAAAAGTGGATGTAGGTCAAGATTGACCGAACCACTCTAAAATTGTAGTGCTTTCTGGTTTGCATTTATTCTTGCTGCTTACCATACTGCAAACCTCCATATGTGCTTTACTTCCTCTTTACTTTTGCTGCACTCCTTTACGAACTCCCTTTCAAGTTAAGTTTTCGAAAATGGTTTTACGTCGGAAACGATTTCATCATACGAACGTAGTTTTAAACGTCGAAAGTTTTCCGCTGCACTAATTCACCCCCCCCTCTTAGTGCTCTTGATCCTAACAATTGGTATCAGAGCGGGTTTAACTCTCAAATGGATTAAAACCCAAGAGAGATGGTATACGCCGGAAACCAAGAGGGCCACTCTATTACACATCCACCCATGTTCAATGGGATGGACTACACCTATTGGATGACCCGAATGAGGATCTTCCTTATTTCAATGGATTTTGAACTTTGGAATCTTATTGAAAATGGATTTTCAAAGTCTTATCTTCCAATGATCGATTGGAATGAATTGGAGAAGAAGACTTTCACTCTTAATGCAAAGGCTATGAATGCCTTATTTTGTGTGCTTGATAAAAATGAGTTCAATCGTGTTTCGGTTTATGAAACCGCGTTTGATATTAGTCTGAACAAATTAATTTGGGTTCCTAAAGGAACCATGATAAACTCTATGCAACATGATAAACAATGTAGATCAGTTTTTGAGGCACCCAAAAGCAAATGGGTACCTAAAAATTATCCTTTCTTGTAGAGACATACACCATCACAAGCTAGGAGCAAGAGATGGTACCTTGATAGTGGATGCTCAAGGCATATGACCAGAGATCCATCTCAATTATCTAAGGTCACTAGCATAGATGAAGGCTATGTCACCTTCGGCGACAATAACAGGGGTAAAATCATTAGCAATGGAACCATAGGTAACAAATCCAACTTCTTTATTGAAGATATTTTTTTAGTTGATGGTTTAAGACATAACCTCTTGAGCATTAGTCAATTATGTGATAAAGGATATATTGTCAAATTCGAATCTAATGCTTGCATTATTGAAAAACCACACAAAAACACATCTATGATTGTATTAAAACAGAATAACATATACACCATTGACATCAATGATCTTTGCAATGAAATGTGTTTCTCGGTTTTGAATGAGGATGCTTGGCTTTGGCATAGGAGATTAGGTCAAGCTAGCATGAAACTAATCACTCAAATATCATCCAAAGAACTTGTATGAGGAATTCCTCATATCAAGTTCATTAAAGATAATGTGTGTGATGCTTGTTAATTAGGAAAACAAACTAAGGGTAGTTTCAAATCTAAGAATCAAATAAGCACTTCTAGGCCCTTTCAATTGATCCATATGGACTTGTTTGTACCAATCTCTACATCAAGCCTAGGAGGTAGCAAATATGCCTTCGTTTTGTAAATGACTATAGTAGATACACATGGACTTATTTATTGAAACACAAAAATGAATGCTTTAGATATTTCACCAAGTTTTGTAAACTTGTTCAAAATGAAAAGGGTTTTATGATTTCATCAATTCAAAGTGATCATGGTGAATTTCAAAATCGTAATTTTTAAGAATTTTATGAATCTAATGGATACAAGCACAACTTCTCTACTCCAAGAAATCCTCAACAAAATGGAGTAGTAGAAAGAAAGAATAGAAATTTATAAGAAATAGTAAGAACCATGTTGAATGAACATAGCCTACCCAAATATTTTTGGGCCGAAGCCATAAACAGTGTATGCTATATTTTGAATAGAGTTCTAGTAAGACCCTTACTCACCAAAGCTCCCTATGAGTTGTGGAATAATAAAAAACCCAATGTTGCATATTTTAAAGTTTTTGGGTGCAAGTGTTTTATCTTGAATGAAAAAGATGCCTTAGGAAAATTTGATGCTAAATCCGATGAAGAAAATTTTCTTGGTTATTCTTCGGTTTCTAAAGCTTTTCATATTTTCAATAAAAGAACTTTAATTATAGAAGAATCCATTCAGGTTGTTTTCAATGAGAATTCCGAAATCAAGAAAATTGATTTTGATGACAATGTTAATTTCGATTCTTTGAATTCAAATGAAACCCCTTCTCCAACTAGCAACTTAGATGCATCCACTTCCGAAACACCCTTACCCAAGGATTGGAAGTATGTAAATGCTCATTCTAAGTAGCTAATCCTAGGAGACACATCTAAGTGGGTTCAAACACGTTATTCTCTTAAAAATTTTTGTGCCAACATCGCTTTTCTCTCCCAAATTGAACCTAAATGTATTGACGAAGTCATGAAAGATGATTCATGGATTATCGCAATGCAAGATGAGTTAAATCAAATTGAGAGAAATGAGGTGTGGAAGCTTGTTCCTAGGCCAAATGACCATTTAGTTGTTGATACTAAATGGGTCTTTAGAAACAATGCTAGATTAGTGGCCAATGGTTTCAACCAAGAAGAAGGTATCAATTATGAAGAAACCTTCGCTCCTGTGGCTAGATTAGAAGCCATAAGGATGCTCCTTACCTATACTAGTAATAATAATTTTAAATTGTTTCAAATGGATGTTAAAAGCGCTTTTCTTCATGGCTTTATTTCTGAAGAAGTTTATGTTGAATAACCTCCCGGATTTAAAAATAATAGCCTCCCGAATCATGTATTTAAATTAACTAAAGCTCTCTATGGTTTAAAACATGCCCCAAGGGCTTAGTATGATAGACTTAGTACTTTTTTTTATTGAAAATAATTTCACAAAAGGCAAGGTCGATATTACATTATTTATCAAAAATTTTAAAAATAATTTTCTCATTGTTCAAATTTATGTTGATGATATTATCTTCGGTTCTACGAATTAATCTCTTTGTGAATCTTTTGTTGAAACCATGAGTCTCGAATTTGAAATGAGTTTGATGGGAGAATTAACCTTTTTCTTAGGCTTACAAATTAAGCAACTAAGCAATGACATCTGTATTAGTCAAACTAAATATGCTTTAAATCTGTTGAAAAGATTTAATATGGATAGCTCAAAAGTTATTAACACTCCTATGAGCACCTCCACTAAGTTAGAAGTTGATGAAAGTGGAGAAAACTTCGATAAAAAAACTTATAGGGTTATGATAGGAAGTTTAATTTACCTCACTGCAACTAGGCTAGACATCATGTTCAGTGTAGGACTTTGTGCTAGGTTTCAATCGAACCCTAAGATATCTCATCTCAAAACAGTTAAAAGAATATTTAGATATCTTAAAGGTACCACAAATCTAGGATTATAGTATCCAAAATCTAAGAATTTTGAGTTAATTGCTTATGTTGATGCATATTTTATTGGGTGTAGACTAGATAGAAAAAGCACATCAGGAACATGTCAATTTTTGGAACATTCCGTTGTTTCCTGGTCATCTAAGAAACAAAACTCGGTTGCACTATCAATAACTGAAGCTGAGTATATTGTAGCTAGTGCATGCTATGCACAAGTGGTGTGGATGAAAAACACCTTAGAAGATTATAAAGTCCATCTTAAAAACATTCCCATTAAATGTGATAACACAAATACAATATGTTTAACAAAGAATCCCATTCAACACTCAAGAACAAAACATATTGATATTAGATATCACTTTATATGAGATCATGTCACTAATCATGATGTAATCATAGAGTTCATAGATACTAAGCATCAACTAGCTGATATTTTTACAAAACCACTAAGTGAAGAACAATTTGATTTCATTAGAAGAGAATTAGGAATGTTAATATGTCCGAATGCATGAACTTGTTAAGATTATTTTTCAGATTTTTTAATGATCAAATCACTTAATTGCCATGGTTATTTTACATAATTACATGCCTTAATTACAGGTTGGAAATGATGTGTTTTGGATACAAAAATTTTCATAACAATGAGCATGTTTTGTCTTCCTGATTGTATTTGAAAATCTATAGTATAGTCTTATCCGAATGCATGAAAGTGTTAATTTCATTTTCGGATTCTCTTAACTAGTGGTATCCTAACAATCGGATTTTCTCGATACATTATCCTCTTCCGAACTTAATAAGCATATGCGATATCGAGTTTGAGTCTCATCATTGATTTTTGACATATTGTCATGGACTTAGCTGGTTTTGCCTAAGTCGTGAGGCACCCTTGCGTGTCCGTCCGCAAAGGTCAGCCTCCCCGAAGCCTCCCATTGTCCCTTAGGACCACCAAAAGAGAGAACGGGTTAGAGAGAACGCCTTAATCGGGATCCACAAGCAAACATCTCCGAAAAACACTTCATAGACAATGCAAATTACAAACAGAATTTACAAGCTCGGAACAGTGGCACAACAAAGGGTAAAATGGTCCATTATAGATCAAAAATCTCTCGCACGTGTCCACATGACACAACCTTTATTTACAAGCCTAAAGAGGCCACCAACCCAACTAAAATGGGACTATTATGCCTTCGACCGCCCCTCTACATGCTGTACAAGGCATGAACATGCCAAAAGACACGGACATACAAAAGCATTACATCAAACATCCTGTTTTGAAGTTTGTCCGTGACATTCTCCCCCACTTATTCCTTCGACATCCTCGTTGAAGCCTTTGTCGACACTACAACTCTTCGCCTTTGCTGAGTCTTCAATCTTCTGCTCCAGCTACAATGCGCCTCTTGGCTCCCAACTGCTCTCCGCTACTATTTTTGAGTAGTTGAACCTTTGATCTGCCATGCTGCTGCAACTCACCAATGACTTTGACTCTGGTGTATGGTTGGCTGAGTTGTGTTGATCATTGTTGATTCATGCGGATCCCCTAGATGAAGGAAAAGACCATCCTTACTACGCCAGTCTCTCAAATTCCTCATACTGCTTGAACTGGATGGATGCTTGTTGGAGCTTTAACGAGCATCGTCTCGCAAACTTCTGAAGTTTTGGGTCCTTCCTCCACAAAATTTGCTCATTGACTCTTCCTTCACTTAGTTGTCACATCCAAGTAGGTTCGCATCACTTCCGCTTTCGATTGGCATTTCGTTGGGAAATGAAGTGGACAATCTACTCTCAGTAGCACTGATCACCGTTGGTGAGGATTTGACAACTATTGTCTTCCATTATCTTTGAAGGGTCTTTAAACATATGCAGAGCTCCTCTACTGGATAGATAAGAGAATTGGGGTACTCGGTTTCACCCATTCTCTTAAGAGTTGAGAAGGTAAAGGTTACTTGACTTCGCCCGCCTCCTTGAGGTTGTACTTTATGCATCGAGCTGGTTACGGGCCTTCGCCTACTCTTTGCTCACACTTCTGAAGCACATGAAGTGTTTGCACTCCTTGCGTTGAGTTAGCTACTGTGATTCACCTTCTCAATGCCATTGAACTTCTGGAATGCAGGAAGTTTTCACCCCAACTTGGAGTAGTTCTCTCATAGGTTTGGTCGCCTCTGGGATTGTACCGTCTTCTCCATCAACCCTGCCGCCTACTCCACTGAGTAGCAAAGGTACAGCACCGCATACTGCCTGCTTCATTCCTTGGTTATGCACTCTTGCATGACCCGAAGTCCTTCACTTTCGGCTATCTTGATGAGAAGCACATTGACACCGGTCTTACGAAGTTCTTCGGCCTCTGCCCTTCAGCCTTGTCTCGGTACTTGGAGATTGCCTCTGCATTCTCCACCTCCTCGGCCTCTTTCACGACCAAGCGCTCTCCCTCTATGAGAGCAAGGGATCAATGACTTTCACGGAAGTCCCGTCACTGCGGTACCATGGCGCTGCCATGCCCATGGCCCTACTATCCATCGTCTCGCATCTGCATCCCTTTTCTTCATGATCAGTAGATATGTCTCCGTGGCACTCCTCTGAGTCCACCTCTATACTAACTGATGCTTGATTTTGGGTAGCTAAGTCCCTTTGGACTCGTCGTCGCTTCCTCGCCCCTTTCGACCCCCTACTTCAACACCTCTGTGTTCTCCAAGCAATCCGTTTGGTCGATGGAAAGACAGACTGCAACTCCCATGCATGGCCTCTGCCATCACGTTGTAGGGTTTGCACCGATTCTGTTCTCCTTGGCTTCCTTGATAGCAACGTTCGCTTACTCGGCCTTGTCCTCTGACTTGCCGGGCTCCCTTAAGCGAATATGAGCTCTGGAGCAATCCAACTCTCCAACTGCTTCGATCATACCTCTGCATGATCAAGTCCCTCCCATGGGACTCACTAGTACTTGCATTCGAACTTTTTCCCTTAGTGGAACACAGCCCCCATATGCTGATGACTAAGGTTTTCATTCGATGCAAAATTCAATGCATGCCGAGAAGACCCGCCTCTGCGGTACCATGGCCTTCACTCCTTGAATCCATAGCCCTTCTTGCTGTCGTGTTGTTCACCGAAGTGGAGCTTCCAGTAGCTTCCGATCATACCTCCATATGATCTAGTCCCTCACGGGCCTATATCGTGTGTATCGCATTGCCACGAACTGTTCCACCACGATCCGCTGCACCATGTCACCTCCTAGTGACATCTCCATTGCATTCTGATCCTTGTGGAATAAACTCGAATTGTGAACCCTCCATGTGTGGCCTCTGCCAATACATCGCAGGGTCTCCTCCACCTTCGATTTTGTTCGCTCCTTTGGCAATCGACCTTCATCCACCCACTCTTGGGTCACACCTAGATGAAGCACCGCTCTAGGACAGTCCGTCGCCTAGTAGCTCCCGAAGTCCACCGACTTCACTGTAATTTGTGCACCATTGTCTGGATCCTGGGCCTCTGCCCTTACCAGCACAATCTCTGCTGCGCACCGCTTCCTTCATGGCAACTTGAATGACAACACTGTAGCATATTCTTCAAGAGTACCCGTCTCTGCGTCCTCTTGCCCCGTGCTAAGGCCTTCTGAACTCAACTTCGCCTCCGCAAATTGAGTCGCCTTAATTTCTCCATCAAATGCTCCTCCGAGATAAGGTACATGTGCCCTGAAGCTCCCTTCGTCTTTGGCACCATGCAAGATGAGTCCGCTCCGTCAGAATGAAGGACCCATAGAACAACATGATCTTACTCTTGCCTCTGCAAGAGTTCATGTCCTTGACCTCTGTCTAAGGAAAGCACTGTGCCTCTGCTCCATGTTCCAACTTCTATGCTGGCTCTCTTCAAGCGGCTTGAGTACTTCGCCAAGTTACCCCCAAATTGCTCCGCTCCTCGTTTTTGCATTGAGTTGATGGTGGCCCTCGCGCCCACCATTCCATGGGTCAGCCCTCCCTTGAGTCCGATCTCCACATCGACTCCAAGTGTGCCTTCATTTAAGTTGCTTTGGGTCGCTCCCCCACTTGATCTCGCAATGCATCCACCAATGCATTCTCTCAAGCGAGATCATGCGACGACTCCTCGCCGCTTGCTCAGTCCATCGAGCTTCGTGGAGTTGTTGTTTATTGAGGTACTCCTCCTCAACATGTGAGGTCCGTCCCATATGATTCTCCCTCTGGAGAGCCGGGACTTATCCCTCCTAGATAACTATCCCATTGGAGCAACATCTCTCTTCGTTTCGGAGACCACCATCCCCTTGGACTACTCCGATCTGCTGAACAAACTGTGCATTGTTCTGCCTCCTGCAAACGCACTTGCTAGATTGCGACTCCCCGTCAATACAGTCCCCGCTGCACCCCTCAAGGCCTAGCAACATGCTGAACTCGTTGCACACTTTAGCCTCCTACGGACGTATCCTTCACATGCTGAAGAGAAAGTTTCAATGCTCCATGGCACCAAGTTTCGGTCGCCTTGGGATGACCACGAACATTCCATCGTCCGCATACAAGCCCATGCATGAGTACCAAATTCTTCGAGTTAGCAATTCCCCTCACCTCTGTGAGCTTTGCAAAACTCTTTTTTTTTTGTCGTTGAGCAACTCATTCCACCTTGGATGGTCTCATCCTTTACCAAGCGCCTCGCTTGCCTTGAGCACCATCAAGTATGATTGTCAATGTTGAGCCGTAGCTCAAACTCAGCCATCCCAACCTTTGTGCGCTCCACATTCTTCCAAGCTTACCTGTTCTCGTGGTGCCTCTTGCGCGAAGGGTTGGCCATTCCTCTGAATGCCAATCTCGGATGCCCGCTCCTCTGAGCGACTCCTTTTCCCTACATCTCCATGCCCGTTTTCCCCCAAACGGTCGCGCGTGTGCTGACTGCCCTCAACGTAGCCCTACTAGGTCCCCCACGTTTGCATGCTAAGTGTTTCTATGAGTGCTTGTCCCGCTCTGATACCATCTGTCACGGACTTAGCTGGTTTTGCCTAAGTCGTGCGGCACCCTTGCATGTCCGTCCGCATAGGTCAGCCTCCCATTGTCCCTTAGGACCACCAAAAGAGAGAACGGGTTAGAGAGAACGTCTCAATCGGGATCCACAAGCAAACATCTCCGAAAAATACTTCATAGACAATGCAAATTACAAACAGACTTTACAAGCTCTGAATAGTGGCACAACAAAGAGTAAAATGGTCCATTACTGACCAAAAATCTCTCGCACGTGTCCACATGACACAACCTTTATTTACAAGCCTAAAGAGGCCACCAACCCAACTAAAATGGGACTATTATGCCTTCGGCCGCCCCTCTACATGCTGTACAAGGCATGAACATGCCAAAAGATACGGACATACAAAAACATTACATCAAACATCCTGTTTTGAAGTTTGTCCGTGACAATATGGAATCAACTGGCAAATACATCTCTCATACATTTATCATGTGAAAAATATTTTTTTTGAGAAATAAATTTAATGAAATGATTCCTGCTTGTAAATTCCTTCTTGAAATATGGATGATAGTGTTTTTACTTACAAGGATTTGTTTCACATACATATCTTGATCCTTGTAAAAATGAAGTATGATTTAATCATCGATTTTAACATTATTCAAAGTAAACTCACAAATGGCTGGTATCACAAATAGCCTTCCTCCTTCATGCAAAAAGTTAATAACAAATAAAAAGGAAGAAGTATTCAAAGCTATCTCTATGTCATGTTTTCCTTGAGATGTTTGCATAATTGGTATCCTATCACTCACTGTTGAAAAAAGACATGAACCTAGTTATGACATGAATAATTACCGCACTTATGCTTAAAATTTGCTTATATCGTTCTCCTTTTTGTTGATGACAAAGGGGGTGAAATATATGAATTGATACTATGAGTGCCATATTTGAATGAGAATGAATTAATCCTATGAGTGCCATATTTGAATGAGAAATATATGAATTGATGCTATGAGTGCCATATTTGTACTATGTTATTGCCATATCATGATAAAATATCAAGAACTTGCATAGCAACTGTACTTGTTGATATCTTGCCATGTGATGCTACGATTGCTAAACACTTGAAATGTTTGCTTTACGTTAAGATATCAAAAGCTTAAATTGTAAACTTACATGTTGATATCTTATGTTGAACTGCTACCATCATTCATATTTGAAATGTAAAACTTGAGAATGGATGTCAAGTCTTGAGATCATTTTCAGTAAGATACATCATGATAGGAATCATGATGGGAGTAATTGATAAGGTTAAGAGTTCTTAACTTATCAATAAGTCTATTGAATTCAAAGGCCTTGAATTCAAGAATGACTTATCTCAAGTATGGCATATAGATAGGGGGAGTTAAGGTTAACTCCGTTATCAATTGATTGTCATCATCAAAAAGGGGGAGATTGTTGAATCTCATATTTCGATGATGAAGTCAATTGTCATTTGTTATCTAATCCATATGTTGAGATAAGTTTGCAGGATTAACTACAATGAAAGTAAAAAATGCAGCAGGAGTTACGCCGGAATCAAGACTAAGATCACGTTGGGAGTTCGAGAGTTCGATGAAAGTTCGGACGGTCGTCGGAGGTTCTGTGGGAACAAATCCGAGAAGTCTAGGAGCTTGCCAAAAGAAGCTTGTCAGAACTCACCAAGTGGATCATGGCAAGTCCAGGAGTTTGCCGGAAGTCCACAGGAGCATCATCGAGGGTTCATCGGATGATCGACGGAAGTTCACCGGAAGCTCGCCGGAAGAAGCGATCGACTCATCGGAGCAAGTTGTAATAAATATCTTAAGAAATATGGTAGTTAGCACGATGATTAAGTTAGAAATGGGAGGTGATCCCATTAACTTAATCTTGGGGCAATTGGGCCCTTGACAGACCCAAATTGGGCTAAATGGATCAACCCATTCGGACCCAGATTTCTTGGCCAGCGGTGGCACCGCTTAGGTCGGCGGTGGCACCGCCCAAGGCTTAGTCTTCGAGCTAGGCTGGGTGGTGCAATTGCCCCTGATAGGCGGTGGAACCGCCTGAGCTCGGTCTCTGAGCTATACCAAGCGTTGCAACCGCCCCAGTCAGGTGGTGGCACCGCTTGGGCTAAGTCTCCGAGCGAGACTGGGCAGTGCAATCGCTCTTGTCAGGCGGTGGCATCGCCCAGAGGCTCAGTCTCCAAGCTCTGCCTAGCGGTGCAACTGCCCCTGACAGGAGGTGGCATCGCCCAGAGGCTCAGTCTCTGAGCTCTGCCAAGCGGTGCCACCACCCCAGTCAGGCGGTGCAACCGCCAGACCCCAGAATTCCGGGAGATGATAGTTTTGAGCTCGGAATTCAAACTGGTTTTGGGCCTATAAATGCCCCACCCTTTCAACAATGAAAAGGAAACCAAATGCACCAAAAATCCAATCTTACTCTGTGATTTTTAGAGCTCAAAAGTGTTGTATGAGTTAAAAGTTCTCCTTCCTCTTTTTTTCGAAGTTTTGATCTGCAAGAGAGGAAAGAAAATTCTGTAAGGGTTGTCTCCTAAGCCCGTCAAAAGGAGTGAAACTGTAAAAAGATGGTTAGCCTTTGCCTATTGAAGGAAGGCCTCTAGTGGACGTCAGTGACCTCATCGGAGGAGGAAGCCAAAAGTGGATGTAGGTCAAGATTGACCGAACCACTCTAAAATTATGGTGCTTTCTGGTTTACATTTATTCTTTCTGCTTACCTTACCACAAACATCCATATGTGCTTTACTTCCGCTTTACTTTTGCTGCACTCCTTTATAAACTTGCTTTCAAGTTAAGTTTCCGAAAATGGTTTTACGTCAGAAATGATTTCATCGTACGAACGCAATTTTAAACGTCAAAAGTTTTCCACTGCACTAATTCACCCTCCCCCTCTTAGTGCTCTTGATCCTAACATAATTCATTTCAATTGATCATTGGAAGAGAAGACCTTGAAAATCCATTTTCAACAATATTCCAAAGTTTAAAATCCATAGAAATAAGGAAGATCCTCATTCAGGTCTTCCAATAGGTGTAGTGCGTCCCATTGAATATGGGCAGACATGTAATAGAGTGACCCTCTTGGTTTCCGGTATATACCATCTCTCTTGGGTTTTAATCCAACTAAGAGTGAACCCGCTCTGATACCAATTGTTAGGATCAAGAGCACTAAGAGGGGGGGGGGGGGGGGGGTGAATTAGTGTAGCGAAAAACTTTCGTCGGTTAAAACGACTTTCGTACGATGAAATATGATTTCGATGAAAACCGTTTCGAAAAGATCTTTTAAGTTGAGAGCAAGCGGAAGTTTGTTGATGTAAAGCAATGAAGGCAGTTTGTAGTTAAGATAAAGAGCAGAAAATAAATGCAAACCGAGATTTAGAGTGGTTCGGTCAATCTTGACCTACATCCACTTTTGGCTTCCTCCTCCGATGAGGTCACCGACATCCACTAGAGACCTTCCTTCAATAGGTGAATGCCAACCACCCTTTTATAGCTTTTCTCTATTTGACGGGCTTAGGAGACAACCCTTACAAGTTTTCACTCATCTCTTGAATGATCAAGACTTAGAAAGAAAAGAGGGAGAGAAACACTAGCCTTTTACAATACTTTTAAGCTCTTAAATACTCAGAATAAAAGCAAACTTTCGGTTTCCCTTTCATGCAGAAAGGGTGGGGTTTATATAGGCCCCAATCAGTTTGAATTCGGAGCTCAAAAGTGTCTATTACTAGATTTTCAAGGTCCTGGCGGTACCACCGCCATAACTGGGCGATACTATTGCCTGTCATCTGTCACTGAGCAGTACCACTGCTCAGTCTGGGTGGTACTACCGTCTAACATTGCTCAAAGATCGACCTCAGGCGGTGCCATTGCCTGATAGGGGCGGTACTACCGCCTAGAACTCCTGCGAGACTGAGTCTCCTAGGTGATGGCACCGCCGGCCAAGAATTCTAGGTCCGAATGGGCTGATCCATTCGGCCCAATTTGGGTCTGCCAAGGGCCCAATTGGCCCTAGATTAAGTTAATGGGATCACTTCCCAATCCTAACTTAATCTACATGCTAACTACGATAATTAAAATATCAATACTACAGATCGTGTTCCGGTGCATTAATCGCTTCTTCTGACGAGCTTTCGATGAACTTCCGGCGAACATCCGATGAACCCTCAGCGATGCTCCGGCGGACTCTCGGCAAACTCCTGGACTTGAGACATTCCTCTTGGTGAGTTTCGATGAGCTTCTTTGGCAAGCTCCTAGACTTCTCGGATTATTCCCGCAAAACTTCCAACGACCGTTCGGACTTCCGATGAACTCTCGAACCCCTAACATGATCTTGGTCTTGACTCCGGCTTAACACCTGCTGCATGTCTTACTGTAATCATAGTTAATCCTGCACACTTATCTATATATACGGATTAGATAACCAAATGACAATTGACTTCATCATCAAAATCCGAGATTCAACATATCATTCAAAACCGAGAAACATATTTCATTACAAAGATCATTGATGTCAATGGTGTATATGTTATTTTGTTTTAATTCAATCATAGATATGTTTTTGTGTGGTTTTTCAATGATGTAAGCTTTAGATTCGAATTTGACAATATATCCTTTATCACACAATTAACTAATGCTCAAGAGGTTATGTTTTAAACTATCAACTAACAAAATATTTTTAATAAAGAAGTTGGATTTGTTACCTATGGTTCCTTTGCCAATGATTTTACCTTTGTTATTGTCTCCGAAGGTGACATAGCCTTTGTCTATGTTGGTGAGCTTAGAGAATTGAGATTGCTCTCCGATCATATGCCTTAAGCATCCACTATCAAGGTATCATCTCTTGCTCCTAGCTTGTGGTGATATATGTTTCTCCTCTCCAATGGCCATGAGTGCATAATGAGTAACTTGCTCAGTGTTGGATTCATCTTCTTCGGATGCGCTTGAGTCATCCCATATTGCTTTGAGTGCATTCTTCTTTGGTGTTCTTCTTGGCTTGGGGACAATCACTTTTATAGTGTCCCGGCTTCTTGCATTCGTAGCAAATAACTTGGTTCTTTTTGGGTTCAAATTTATTTTTAGTGTCATTTTTAAATTTATTTCTTTTAATGAATTTTTTAAATTTCCTTGTTAGTAGTGCTAAGTCATCGTCAAAGTCCTCATCACTTGAGTTTTCTCTTAAGTGGTCTTCTTGAGTTCTAAGTGTCATATCTTTCCTGTTCTTTGGAAGTGTGTCCTTATGCTCTTCATGAGCTTTGCAAGTCATTTCGTAGGTCATTAATGACCCGATTAATTCTTCAAGAGAGAAGTTGTTTAAATCTTTAGCCTCTTTAATAGTAGTGACTTTAGGGTCCCAACTCTTTAGAAGCGATCTTAGAATTTTATTAACGAGCTCGAAATTCGAAAAACTTTTATCGAGTCCTTTTAGACCATTGACGACATCTGTGAAATAGGTGTACATGTCACTTATGGTCTCTCTCGGTTTCATTTGAAAAAATTCATAAGAATGTACTAAAAGATTAATTTTTGACTCTTTCACTCTACTCGTGCCTTTATGAGTCACTTCGAGTGTATACCAAATATCAAATCCAGTTTCACAAATCGAAACACGATTAAACTCGTTTTTATTAAGTGCACAAAATAAGGCATTCATAGCCTTTGCATTAAGTGCGAAAGTCTTCTTCTCTAATTCATTCCAATTGATCATTAGAAGAGAAGACTTTGAAAATCCATTTTTAACAATATTCCAAAGTTCAAAATCCATGGAAATAAGGAAGATCATCATTCGGGTCTTCCAGTAGGTGTAGTCCATCCCATTGAACATGGGTAGACCTGTAATAGAGTGACTCTCTTGGTTTCCGACATATGCCATCTTTTTTGGGTTTTAATCCAACTGAGAGTGAATCCGCTCTAATACCAATTGTTATGATCAAGAGCACTAAGAGGTGGGGGGTGGTGAATTAGCGCAGCGGAAAACTTTCATTGGTTCAAAAAGACTTCGTACGAAAACTGTTTCGGAGAGATCTTTAACTTAAGAGCAAACAGAAGTATAGTTGATGTAAAGCAACGGAGGCAGTTTTCAATTAAGATAAAGAGCATAATGTAAATGCAAATCGAGATTTAGAGTGGTTCGGTCAATCTTGACCTATATCGACTTTTGGCTTCCTCCTCCAACGTGGTCACCGACTTCCACTTGAGGCCTTCCTTCAATAGGTGAAGGCCAACCACCCTTTTATAGCTTTTCTCCTTTTGACGAGCTTAGGAGACAACCCTTATAAGTTTTCACTCCTCTCTTGAATGATCAAGACTTAGAAAGAAAAGAGAGAGAGGAACTCTTGCCTTTTACAATACTTTTAAGCTCTCAAATACTCAGAATAAAAGCAAGCTTTCAGTGCTCTTTCATGCAGGAAAGGGTGGGGTTTATATAGGCCCCAATCAGTTTGAATTCGGAGCTCAAAAGTATCAATTCCCAGATTTCCAAGGTCCTGGCGGTACCATCGCCATAATTAGGCAGTACGACCCCCTGTCATCTGTCACTGAGGGGTACCACCGCTTACTCTAGGTGATACTACCACCTGACATTGCTCGGAGACCGAGCTCAGGCGGTACCACCGCTTGACAAGGGCGGTACCATCACTGGTAGTAATAACTATCAGCGGTACCACCACCTGATAGGGGTAGTACTACAGCCCAGAACTCTGGGAGACCGAGTCTACTAGGCGGTGCCACCACCGGCCTTGGTAGTGCCACTGACGGCCAGGAATTCTGGGCCCGAATGGGCTGATCCATTCGGGCCAATTTGGGTCTGCCAAGGGCCCAATTGGCCCCAGATTAAGTTAATGGGATCATCTCTCAATCCTAACTTAATCTACATGCTAACTACGATAATTAAGACATCAATACTGCATATTGTGTTCCGATGCGTCAATCGCTTCTTCCGATGAACTTCCGACGAACTTCCGACGAACATTCGACGAACCCTCGGTGATGCTCCAGCGGACTCCCGGCAAACTCCTGGACTTGCAACGATCCTCTTGGTGAGTTCTGATGAGCTTGTTTGGCAAGCTCCTATAATTCTTGGATTGTTCCCTCAGAACCTCCGACGACCATCCGGACTTTCGATGAACTCTCGAACCCCCAATGTGATCTTGGTCTTGACTCTGGCTTAACACCTGTTGCATGTCTTACTGCCATCGTAGTTAATCCTGCACACTTATCTCAATATATGAATTAGATAACCAAATGATAATTGACTTCATCATCAAAATCCGAGATTCAACAAGTGGATGCCGGTGGCCTCGATGGAAAAGAAATCGGTGGAGTGGATATAGGTCACGATGACCGAACTACTATAAAACAGTTTGCATTTCTATTTGAGCAATTTACCTTTACTACAAACTGAATCTTTACTTGCTTACTGCTTTCACTACATATGCGAATGAGATTTCAAGTTATCTTTCGAGTTCGTTTTTTATCGTATGAAAGATTTTCAAGCCGACATGATTTTATCCGCTGCACTAATTCACGCCCCCTATTAGTACCACTCTTGATCCTAAAAGTTGGTATCAGAGCCACATTATTTCTTGCTTGGTTTAACACTCAAGAGAAATGACTCTTTTTGGCGTTCAAGAGGGCTTTTCAATCGTTCATCCTCCTATATTCAATGGGATGGACTATACTTATTGGAAAACTCGGATGAGAGTTTTCTTGCTTTCTATGTATTTGAATTTATGGAATATTATCGAGAACGGTTTTAAAAAGTCTTCTACTCCAATGAAAGAATGGAATGATTTGGAGAAGAAAACTTTTTCTTTAAATGCTAGAGCTATGAATGCTCTATTTTACGCCTTAGACAAGAATGAATTCAATCGGGTTTCTACTTGTGAGATGACTTTTGAAATTTGGCATACACTCGAAATCACATACGAAGGCACTAGTAGAGTTAAAGACTCTAGAATCAATATTTTGATACGTGATTTTGAACTATTTTGAATGAAGCCATGTGGAACCATTGTTGACATGTACACCTATTTTACGGATGTCGTCAATGGCTTAAAAGCTCTTGGTAAATGTTTTTCGAATCTTGAACTTGTTAATAAAGTTTTACAATCTTTTCTAAAACTTGGGATCCTAAAGTAATGGCCATTCAAGAGGCCAAGGATTTGAATACTTACTATCTCGAAGAACTTATCGGGTCTTTAGTGATATATGAAATGAGTTGTATAGGATAAAACGAATATGAGAACAACCTTCCGAAGAACAGGAAGGATTTGACACTTAGAATAAATGAAGACCACTTGAGCGAAAGCTCAAGTGATGATGAACTTGAACTTCTCAATATAAAACTTAAAAAGTTCATTAAACAAGAATTAAAGAATAAAAATAAACTTAAAAATAAGTTACCAAAGAAGAAGAGAGCACTCAAAGTGACTTATGATGAAACGAGTACATCTTAAGAAGAGGGGCAAACCTATGAAGACGAAACGACAAACTTCACTTTGGTGACTCTCGACAATGAGATAAAATACTCAAATGAAACCCCCTTCATTTATTTTGAAATTACTTATGCATTTCATATGTTATTTTTAAATTAGTTAGTAAAAAAAATATTAAATAAATAAATAAAAGGGGATCATGCTTTTCTTTTTCTAACTAATTTTGAAAATAAGAATAGCAATTGCATGCTTTATGAAAATACAACAAAATGTTAGATTTAAATCTAATGATTAATCCTATGTATGTTTTTAAGAAAAAAATAATGTGTATCTAAATTAATGATTTCCGATTTTGATTGAAAATGCTTTATGAAATCATGTTCGATGATATCATGTTTAATGAGTTTATAGTTTGAAATTATGCATGTTATACCTTGAAAACTTGAAACTCTATTTTGATGTCATGCATAATGATCATACTTAATAAGTTTATATTTCAAAATTATGCATGATGATTTTTGTGATTTATGGCTTATTGATCTTTATCGCAATGAAAGTTACTTTTTCGGTTATAAATAAGATGGATGGTTTTTATGATGAAATTTATTTTTTGATCCTAAACATTGATATATGTTTTTGTTTGGCATAAAAAGGTAAAGGCATACTTGTATGAAACCAACAACTTAAAATGAAACATCTCTATCTTATTGGCTTTTCGATAAAAGATTAATGAATCCATGTTTATTAGGCTTTTGTGAATCTCATGGATTATGAAAATGATTTGAATTTAATGGGTTTTGTCAAAATCATAATCTTGATTTCTCGATATTTGATACTTGAAATCTTTCTATGAATTGAGATCATTTTCTCCTTGTTTCTTTTTGCTATTCACAAAAAAAGGGAGACTTATCCTAACAAACCATGATATGCTACTTGACATCTTGAGAATTTATGACTTGAGTTTTGTTATGCATTTCTTCCCTTCTTCACTCTTGTTTAACAATGACGAGGGAGAAAGAAAATCGTTAGCATATCAAGAGATTGATAAATCAATTAATGTCATTTTGAATCTCTTATGATTTTGATAATTTGACTATTTGAATCTAAATGAGATTTTCCAATTGAATCATGAACCTTCTCTTGATTTCTTAACTTGAGATTTTCCTTTATGAATCAAGATTTCTTACTCTTTATTTTCATATAATTCTTGCATTTTGTTTAAGAGAAAATTTTCTATATGAATCATGTCTTTTGGTATTCACATGATCTTATCTTTCATGATATGATTTTTATAATTCCTTGTATTCATGAAGTATATCTTACCACCAAAATTCTCTTAATATTTTTCATGTGATGATATAAAATTATGCATGAAATACTCATGAATTTATGTTGATGCATACAAATGAGAAGTTATGATCATGCATGGTAGGATGTAATGTAATTTGACATTTTAATACCATCATGATTTGAATTATTTATGATTTGGAATGATGCATGCAATACTATGATTTGTTGCTAAAATGATATATCATGAATGCTTGAGTATCATGTGTGATATGCCTATAGTGATGATTTATTTTTGGTATCATACATGAAGTAAGAATAAAATGTAAGGTTTCAAAATTGTACATGTTTTAATTTGAAACCATTATGATGCACAAACATATTGAAAAAAGATTGATACTTTAACTTTGTCATGATTTGAAAACTAATATAAAGGGAAAAAGAATTACAACATTGTATTCTTCCCTTTTTTTTTTTTGACAATGATAAAGGGGGAGAAAAATTGTTAGCTCAAGATGCAAAATTTTTTTTGACTTTCATGTGTGAAAAACTTACTAGTTTGAATATCATAAAGGAAAGCAAACATATTAACTTACATATCTAGCAAAATTTATAAACTTGCAAAACTTAAAATTTGCTAGCTTGCATATTCTAAAATGATGCATTGCTATCTTGTTAGCTTGCTATCTTGCATTCTTTTTCAAAAACTTGTTAACCTTCATACTTCAAAGAGAAGTAACACTTGCCAAATTGCTAACTTCCATGTTGTAAAATGATATAAAACTTTGTTAGCTTATGTTTTGCAAAGGAAGCAAAAAATCGCACTTCTCAAAAGAGAAGAAAATGCTATCTTGAACATCACTGAAGATTGCTAGCTTATCTATCTTAAGAAGCAAAAATACAAACTTGCACATCTTCAAAATTAATGATGATTTGGTGATTATGCATGTTGTAAGGTGATGAACAAATTTTCTAGCTGTATGTTATAAAACTTGCATGACGATAAAATTGGAGATTATGCAATGATTTGAACTTGTATGTCTAAACACTTGATAGTTGAACTTTTCCTTTTTGTTGATGACAAAGGGGGAGAAGTATGATGTTATATATGATTTTATCATGACATGTTGCTTGAATTTTTGAATCCAAGAGTTCTATCAATATAGCATATTGATAGGGGGAGTTAAAGTTAACTCCGTCATCAATTGGTTATTATCATAAAAAAGGGGAGATTATTGAATCTAGAATTTTAATAATGAAACCAATTGATAGTATTTATCTGATCTACATTTTGAGTGACGTAGGAAGCTTCGATCAGGGAGAAATAATTCAAGCAGGAAGAATCATGTTGGGTTGAAGTGGAACATGTCAGAAGATTGGACGTCGAGCCGGAGGATCGGTCGACGTATCGGCAGAAGGCTTTGGGCCATGAGTTCGGGCATCGGGCTAAGAAGTGCAGAAATTACGCCAAGGAAATTAGAGTTGTAGAGGTCAGTCAACTAGCCAAATGGGCAATAGGCCGTAAGAGAGGACAATGCATTGAAGAATCAGATGAAGCGTCAATGAACCAATTACATGCCGGACAACATGATTCAAGCTTTGTAATAATTATCTCGATCAAAGTAGGTTTTATTTGTGCAGGATTAACTATGATAGTGATCAAGGCATAAAGCAAAATGAAGTCCCAGAGTCAAGAACGAGACTTCATTAGGAGTTCAATAGTTTGTCGGAAGTCCAAACGTTCATCGGAAGTTCTACCGAAATTGATCGAGAAGTCCAGGAGCTTATAGAAGAAGCTCGTCGAAACTCACCAAGAAGATCATCGTGAAGTCCAGGAGTGTCATGCCCCTAAAAAAAATGATAATATTAAAAATTTCATCACAAACCAATCCAGGATCCAAACTAACATTTGAGGACACTGAAAAACATTCAGTCAAATTTATATCTATAAAACCTGTGCAGTTTATAATCATATATCACATCACTCAATAATTAACATTTATGAAAACCCAAACCAACTTAACAAAATATTAACAACACTTATAAATCCACAAGCTAGATAATTTATATGATCAGAACTCTAATCATTTATCACTAGTTTATATCATTGTAAACTAAACATAACATTCCAAAATTCCTAATAAGAGAGATCTTCTAACACTTTTACACGATATAACAATTCAAGTTCATCGACAACATTTCATTACATATAAAATATGATTATACAATAATAACATAACAACCAACAAGACTTGCCCATAATTCTGAATAGCTCTCCACTATCTCAGCCCAATTCAAACATCTCAAAGAGTGGCAAGCTAACCTAAAAGATTTACATAACAGAGTGAGCTAAAAAATAGCTCAATAAGTGACAAAACATATCAAGAACAAAAGGAATAGTTTCAAACAAGTAAGGTATCATAATGCAAGGCAGAATACAAGAGATTCAAGGATACCATCTCATTAGATACAAAATCATAAATGTCATTTCAATCAAAACATATTTAGTTCATAATAAATGGAGCATAGAGTAATTGGAGTATATCAATAGCCTATGAGATGTTTCGGAGCATATCAATGACATATAGATCATTTCGGAGCATAACAATAGCAGATGAAATATTTCGAAGCATATCAATGGTGTAGGAAATGTTTCAGAGCATATCAATAATGAATGAAACATTTTAGAGCTTCTCAATGGTGTATGAAATGTTTCGGAGCATATCAATAACAAATGGAATATTTCGGAACATATCAATGACATATGGAATATTTCAAAGTGTATCAATGGCTTAAGAATATTTCAGAGGTATAGAGAGCATTTCGGAATATATCAATAGCATATGAAATATTTCAGAGCATATCAACGACATATGAACCATTTCAAAGCATATCAAAGAACAAATACGAAACAGAAGCTCAAACGTCATATTTGATGTTGCATTCATATCATTATTATCCAAAGCATGTATAGAAACACATAACCAAAGCTCTGGATATCATATCAAATATACAGAAGGTATAGTGGGACCACAGACAGAATATGATTCATCCATTTCTGAATGACCACCAAACAGAAGTCTAGAGCATCGCGGGCTCTAGGCACATACCCTTTACCATTTATGGCAAAGGTCTAAATAATCCCTTTACCATTTTTGGCAAAGTTTCATATTATCCTACAAATACCATAGTATAAAAAGGTATTATGAATAATAAATTGGGGCATATTGAAAACACATGCGGAACAACGGAATGCATGTGCCTATAAGAAACATTGGGATACAAACATGAACTTTACATAATAGGTTTCAAGAATGCAAATAATTTAAGGATAAGGGAATACAAGAATTCAAATCAATAATATAAGGCTCAATTGAAGAAATAATGCTAAATGAAATCAATTTCCAAAGGAAATGGAACAAGAATAGGCAAAATCAACAAAAGCTTGATTTTTGGCAGACTTTGAGAGGCATATTGAACAAATGATTCAAACCATCAATTGTACTCCAATACACTCAAGAAAGCTACTGTGGAAAGGTATTTCAATCTAGTTTCAGATAAAATAAGTTTTATATAAATCAAAGTTTTCAACAAAGAGTTACAATTGATATAGTAACCAAAGGTCAGAAAACAAAATCATTGTTTTGCAGAATTCATAGGGTCGGCTTCAATAGATAACTGGGTAGGCATTTAGACTCTAAATCTTTCAATCCAAGAATCAAAAGAATGATCTACGAATCTAGTTTCCAATTAAATAAGTTTTGAATAAATCAAAATTTCCAACAGGGACTTATAGGAATTTTAGAATCAAAAGATTAGAAATTATGATCCTTATTTTGGAGAATCTATAGGCTCATTTGAAATAGAAGTTTTGGCAGGCAAACTTACTCCGAATTCATAAAAAAAACTATCAAAAGAAAGATTTATGAGTCTATATTCTAATCAAATAAGTTTTGTCCAAATTAGAGGTCAGTGCATGAAGTTATAACTATAACAAGGGAAAAAGGTCAGAATCTTGGAAGTTTCACAGATTCAAATCATTACGTCTAAACAGGAGATATGTCAAATACAAGGCTATAACAATTCTAAATTTCTCATATTCAAAGCAAATGTAGAGAGAAAAATTAGAGTAAAGAAGGATTAGGAGACTTGTAATAGGAAAGATCAGAACACTTGCAATAGAAAGGATCGAAACACTTGTAGGATAAAAGATCGGGACACTTGCTTTTCGAAGGTTTTGATCGAAATATTGGAAGAAGGTGTATGCCCGAATCCTTCTTCTATTTTTCCTCTGTCTCCTCTCCCTATTTCATTTTCTGCACCTATCTTGTTTTTCCCAACCGTAGCCATAGCGACGATCACAACCGCAGCCATCGCCACAGCCCCTTCCACTGCACTACTTCCTTTCTCCTTTCTCTCATTCCTTCTTTTTCTTTCCCAAACATAGCTGCTGCAGCCACTGCCATTGCCGCAGCCATTGTCGCTGCTGCTGTCGCAGCCACACTATTGCCACAGCAGCCGCAGCCACAACTGTACTGCTACCACTGCCACTGCCGCTGCCGCAACCGCAACCACCTTCCCCTCTTCGTCTTCTTCCCTCTTTTCTCTCTCTTCTTCTTCCTTTCGTTCTCTTCTTTCCCAGCTGCAACAGTTGCAGTCAACTGTAGCCATGGCCATAGCCAAACCACAATTGTAGCCTCTTCTTACTCTCTTGCTCTCCTTCCTCTCTTTCTGATAGAAGATAAGATTTCCCCAACTATATCAAGAAATCTCTCTATTCTATTGAGAGAAATCCATCCTCCTAATCTGTATAAATAGGAGAGGGATATGTTAATGTATTCAAGCTAAAGCTACTTCAATAAAGCTTCTTTAATATTTGTTCTTATCTTCTATTTTTTCCATCATGGTATCAGAGCCGCTTGCTTAGAGTAAGCTCTCTTCTCGCTATCGATTCATCACTATTGCTTCTCCACCTCCGGTGGCAAAAGAAAAGGCTTTCTATTATTGCTTTTCTATCGCTAGGCCATTGAGCCATCGGTGCGATAAATCTTTCCTCCTCGGCAAACAACAACTGTCTTCTCCACTGCTATTATGCGCCAACGTCCGTTCCCTTCCACTATGGCATCTTTAGTGCTGCGCTCACCAGCACTACCCCACCTTTCCTCCTCTACTGTAGTTTTCTTCTCTATTGCAGCTTCCTCCTCTACTACATCTCTATTGCAGCTTCCTCCTCTACTGCACCTCTATTACAGCTTCCTTTATTGCAGCTTTTTTCTCTACTATACCTCTGTTGTAGCTTCCTCCTTCGCTATAGTATCGCTGCAACTTCCTCCTCTACTACAACTTATTCCTCTATTACAGCATTGCTATAGCTTTTCCCATTGCTACAGCTTTCTCCTCTACTGCAACCATCACCGTCGCAGCCGCAGCAATAGCAATAGCAACAATAGAAACGACGATCTGCTCTTGCTATACTCACGAAGCCTCTGGCTCGTAAACTATTTGTTTTGCATCAATCCAAGATTGGTATCCTTGACAAAAGCATCATCTTGTGGTGGTATGATAGCAGTTAATATTTCCTCAACTATATGAGGAAATCTCTCTACTCTGTTGAGGAAAATCCTCTATTCTGTTAAGGAAAATCCTTCCTTATAATCTATATAAATAGGAGAGGGACATGTTAATGTATTCAAGCCAAAGCTTCTTATCTTCAATAAAGCTTCTTCAATAATTGTTCTTATCTTCTATTATTTTCATTATGGTATTAGAGTAGTGAAAAAAGCGAAGCTTCACTCTTGCCTTCGGCCAGCAACCAACGCCGCTGAGAAAAGCAAAGCTTCGCCCTTGCCTTCGGCTAGCGACCAACGCCGCTGCAGCTAAATTCCTAAGAGGCTCCGTAGCTTTTCCTCATCTTCCTCACCGCGATAGTCTTCGTTGATCTGCCAACAATCGGGGACTTAAGGAGAACGAAGGGCAGACTTAAGGGGAACGAAAGGAACGCTTGTGCCCTTATAGCAACAGCAATTGCAGCAATAGCAGCGATCTGCTCTTGCTCTACTCACGAAGTCTCTTGCTCGTAAGCCATTCTTTGCATCGATCCAAGATTGGTATCCTTGACAGGAGCACCATCTTGCGGGGGCATGATAGAAGATAAGAATTTTCCAACTATATGAGGAAATCTCTCTATTTTGTTGAGAGAAATTCTTCCTCTTAATCTGTATAAATAGGAGAGGGATATATTAATGTATTCAAGCTAAAGCTACTTCAATAAAGCTTCTTCAATAATTATTCTTATCTTCTATTTTTTCCATCACCTTCTTCTCTTCCTACTACAGCTGCCACCACTGCAGCCGTAGCTACAGCCCCTCCTTTCCCTTCTCTTCTTCTCTACTTCTTCCCTGCTTCTCTTCTTCTTCCCTTCTCCTCCTCGATGCACAGCGCCTCCTCTCCTCTGTTACATCCTACAGGAAATAGAGGTGCTGCAGCCCTAGCTGCTACAGCTACCTCTCTCTCATCTCCCTCTTCCCTCTCTTCTCCTTCTTCTTCTTCTTATTTTCTTCTCTTCTCCCTCTTCTTCTCCTTCTCTTCTCCCTATTCTTCTCCTTCTGTTCTTCTCCTTTTCTTTCCTTCTCCTCCCCGACGCCTCACACCTCCTCGCTGCAGCCCTTGCCGTAGCCACCTTCCTCTTTTCTTCTTCTTCCCTTTCTTCTCCCTCTTCTTCTTCTTCTCTTCTTTTTCTTCTTCTTCCCTTCTCCTCCCCGATGCCACACACATCCTCTCCTCTGTTTCCTCCTGCGGGAACAGAGGTGTTGCAGCCCTAGCTGCTGCCACCTCTCTCCCCTCTCCCTCTTCCCTCTCTTGTCCTTTTTCTTCTTTTCTTCTCTTTTTCCTCTTCTTCTTCTTCTCTTCTTCTCCTCTTCTTCCCTTCTCCTTCCTAACGCCCCACACCTCCTCGCTGCAGCCCTTGTCGCAGCCACTCTCCTCTTTTCTTTCTTCTCCCTCTTCTTCTTCTTCCCTTCTTCTCTACTTCTCTTCTTCTCCCTAATGCCCCACAGCTTCTCTCTCTGTTTCCCATGTGCGGGGGGCGGTGGGATAGAACCGTCATACTTTTCTTCTTTTTTTTTCTTTTTTTTTTGTAACTTAACAGATTAATCCTTGAAATTTCTATATTTATATATAGGTCCTCCGATTTACAAATAAATCCTTATTAATAAATTTCAAAAGTGAGGGATATTACAAGAAGCTTGTTGGGAGTCCACTAGAATATTATCGAGAGATCATCAGAAGTTCGCCCGAAGCTCATCAGAAGAAACCTAGACTAACCAGACCGGATTTGCTTAGTGTATGCCTTAAATTTCGTAGTTAGCACATAATTGAGATTGGAATTGGGCCAACCCAATTAGGAGCCAATTAGGCCCATGAATGGATTGTATTAGGCCAAGTGAAAGGCCCAAATAATGACCTAACAGGTGGCACCGTCGTAGCATAGTCTCCGAGACTATGTCAGGTGGTGGTACTGCCAGACTGGGCGGTGGTAATGCCCAGCATAGGTTATATATTAGCGCTTCAATAGTGGGTCATCATCATCAGGTTATGATCCGTCGATCAATAATGGCACTCGATTAGGTCGGGAGTTCTCCTTAGGTGATCATATTTGGTGGATGGCTTTGGGCTGTCTCCAAGCACCTATTCACCGTTTCCGTCTAGCCATCATTTTGTGGGTGATATGCCATACTCCTTTTCAATTTAGTGTCCTGTATCTGAAATAACTCTATCTAAAATCTGCTCGTGAAGATGCAAGTAGAATTTGACAGAAGCACAATGCATCCCTTATAGCGTAATTCTTTTGAGTCCCAACTATAATGAGCCATGGAGCTTGGTGCTTCTTCTAATTTTTTTTATGATCTTACTAGTCTCCATTTCTTCCTGTCATTCCATCTTAATATCCTTAAGGAAGTCGCTAGTCAAAAGTGAATGACCAAAAATCCAGCTTGCTCGGGTAGTTGTGAAAGCACATCTACAACAACATTCTCTTTCCCCTTTTTGCAAGTTATTTCATAATCATATCCAAGAAGCTTTGTTATCCATTTTTGTTACTCGGGGAAAGATATCTTATGCTCCAAGAAATTTTTTAGGCTTTTATGGTCGGTCATGATTTGAAAGCGTCACCCGATCAAGTACAGTCCACTTAGCCGCCGCATGCACAATTACGAGCATCTCCTTATCGTAAATACTCATTTTAAGATGGGAAGAAGATAACGCCTTGTTGAATCTCAGATTTTGATGATGAAGTCAATTGTCATTTGTTGTCTAATCTATGTGTTGAGATAAGTGTGCGGGATTAACTACGATGAAAGTAAGACATGCAGCAGGAGTTGCGCCGGAGTCATGACAATGATCACGTTGGGAGTTCGAGAGCTCGACGGAAGTTCGGACAGTCGTCGGAGGTTCTGCGGGAACAAATCCGAGAAGTCCAGAAGCTTGCCAAAGAAGCTCGTCGGAACTTGCCAAGTGGATCGTCGCAAGTCCAGGAGTTTGCTGGAAGTCCGTAGGAGCATCACCGAGGGTTCATCGGATGATCGACGGAAGTTCGCCAGAAACTCGCCGGAAGAAGCGATTGACGCACCGGAGCAAGCTGCAAAAATTGTCTTAGGATTTATCGTAGTTAGCACGAATGATTAAGTTAAAAATGGGAGGTGATCCCATTAGCTTAATCTTGGGGCAATTGGGCCCCTGAAAAACCGAAATCGGGCTGAATGGATCAACCCATTCGGACCTCGGTTGCTGTGGGAGGTGCAACCGCCCAAGCTAGGAGGTAGCACCGCCTGGGCTAAGTCTCCCAGGGAGACTGGGCAGTGCAACCGCCCCAGCCAGGAGGTGCAACCGCCTAGGCTTAGTCTCCGAGCGAGATTGGGCGGTGCAACCTCTCCTGACAAGAGGTGGCACCGCCTGAGCTCAAGTTTCAAGCTCTGCCAAGCGGTGCAACCGCCTGAGCTCGGTCTTCGAGCTCTGGCAGAGAGGTGCAACCGCCCCTGACAGAGGTGGCACCGCCCAGAGGCTCAGTCTTCAAGCTCTACTAGGCGGTGCAACCACCCCAGTCAGGAGTTGCAACCGCCTGATCCCAGAATTCCGGGAATTGATAGTTTTGAGCTCCAAATTTGAACTGGGTTGGGGCCTATAAATACCCCACCCATTCAGCAACGAAAGGAAGAACTTACACTCGAAATCTTGATATCTTTTTGTGATTCTTAGAGCTCAAAACTGTTGTAAAGACCAAAAGTTCTCCTCCTTCTGTTCTTCAAAGTTTGAGTTGTAAAGAGAGGAGAGAAAACTTCTGTAAGGGTTGTCTCCTAAGCCCATCAAAAGGAGTGAATCTGTAAATGGGTGGTTGGCCTTCGCCTATTGAAGGAAGGCCTCTAGTTGACGTCGGTGACCTCGTCGGTGGAGGAAGCCAAAAGTGGAGTAGGTCAAGATTGACCGAACCACTCTAAATCTCGGTTTGCATTTCCTTTTAGCATTTTACCTTCACTGCAAACTTCTCAATAGCTTACTGCCTTCTGCGATTTTACGAACGAGTTTCTAAGTTCAGAATATTCCGAATCTGCATTTAGACGTAAATTGGCTTTTCTCGTACGATCATCATATTTCAGTTTACGTTTACGTTTTGATTTCAATCATAACTGTTTACTGCCTTCTGTGATCTTACGAATAAGTTTCTAAGTTCAGAACTTTCTAAATCTGCGTTTAGACGTAAATCAACTTTTATCGTTTGAACGTCGCATTTTAGTTTTCGCTTGTATTATGCTTTCCATCATAAACTGCAAACTGCCTTCGTAGATCTACTTTAACGTCATCTTGCTTAATCTTAAGTTAAAGTAATCTTAGAATCGGCTTTCACATCGAAATCGTTTTTATCGAACGAACGCAGCTTTCGTTTTAATCGCTGAAAAATTTCCGCTGCACTAATTCACCCGCCCCTCTTAGTGCTCTTGATCCTAACAATTGGTATCAGAGCTCGGTTAACTCTCTAATGGATTAAAACCCAAGAGAGATGGCTTACGCCGAAAACCAAGAGGGCCATTCTATTACACGTCCACCCATGTTTAATGGGACGGACTACACCTATTGGAAGACCCGAATGAAGATCTTTCTTATTTCTATGGACTTTGAACTTTGGAATCTTGTCGAGAATGGTTTTTCGAAGTCTTCTCTTCCAATGATCAATTGGAATGATTTGGAGAAGAAGGCTTTCGCTCTTAATGCAAAGGCTCTAAATGCCTTATTTTGTGCACTTGATAAAAACGAGTTTAATCGTATTTCGATTTGTGAAACCGCATTTGATATTTGGCACACACTCGAAGTGACTCATGAAGGCACAAGTAGAGTGAAAGAGTCAAAAATCAATCTTTTGTTACACTATTTCGAACTTTTTCGGATGAAACCGAGTGAGACTATTGGCGACATGTTTATCCGTTTCACGGATGTCATCAATGGTCTAAAAGGACTCGAAAAAAGTTTTTCGGATTTTGAGCTCGTAAATAAGATTCTAAGATCCCTTCCTAAGAGTTGAGATCCTAAAGTCACTGCTATTCAAGAGGTAAAAGATCTAAACAACTTCCCTCTTGAAGAACTAATTGGGTCATTAATGACCTACGAGATGACTTGCAAGGCTCATGAAGAGCAAGAAGACATCCTTCTAAAGAACAGGAAGGATATGACACTTAGAACTTTGGAAGACCACTTGAAAGAAAACTCAAGTGATGAGGACTGTGACGATGACTTGGCACTTCTAACAAGAAAATTTAAAAAATTTATTAAAAGAAACAAGATTAAGAATGACACTAAAAATAAACTTGAACCCAAGAAGGACCAAGTTATTTGCTATGAGTGCAAAAAGCCGGGACACTACAAGAGTGATTGTCCCTAAGCCAAAAAGAGAACAACAAAGAAGAAGGCGTTCAAAGCAACATGGGATGATTCGAGCGCGTCCGAAGAAGAGGAGTCCAACACCGAGCAAGTTGCTCATTATGCCTTAATGGCCATCGGAGAGGAGGTAACAAATTTATTAGATGCAGATTTATCTTTCGATGAATTATTAAATGCCTTCCATGACTTATTTGATGAATGCAAGATTATCAATAGAAAATATAAATTGCTAAAAAAGGAGCATGATAGTCTTGTGATTTTGATAAGTTAAAAACTGAATATCATGATAGTTTAGATCCATGCATCAAATGCCATGATCTAAAAACTCTCCAAAAAGAAAACTTGCTACTTAAAGACACCTTGAAGAAATTCGAAGTTGGTAGCAAGTCATTAAACATGATCCTTGCAAACAAGGGTCACGTTACAAAAAGGAGTGAAATTGGATTTGTGAGAAGTTCTCACCAAAATCCAACCACCTTCATAAAAGGCCCCATCTTACATGTTCAACACCAAACCAAATGCAACTTTTGTAGCAAACTTGGACACAATATGCACTATTGTCCATTCAAGAAAATTAGTCCAAACAAATTGATTTGGGTTCCTAAAGGAACCATGATAAATTCTATGCAACATGATAGACAATGTAGATCTATCTTTGAGGCACCCAAAAGCAAATGGGTACCTAAAAATCATCCTTTCTTGTAGAAACCCACACCATCGCAAGCTAGGAGCAAGAGATGGTACCTTGATAGTGGATGCTTAAGGCATATGACCGGAGATCCATCTCAATTCTCTAAGCTCACTTGCATAGACGAAGGCTATGTCACCTTCGGAGACAACAACAAGGGTAAAATCATTGGCAAAGGAACCATAGGTAACAAATCCAACTTCTTTATTGAAGATGTTTTGTTAGTTGATGGTTTAAAACATAACCTCTTGAGCATTAGTCAATTATGTGATAAAGGATACACTGTCAAATTCGAATCTAATGCTTGTATCATTGAAAAACCACATAAAAACATGTCTATGATTGCATTAAAACAAAATAACGTATACACTATTGACATCAATGATTTGTGTAATGAAATGTGTTTTTCGGTTTTGAATGAGGATGCTTGGCTATGGCATAGAAGATTAGGTCATGCTAGCATGAAACAAATCACTCAAATATCATCTAAAGAATTTGTAAGAGGAATTCCTCATATCAAGTTCATCAAAGATAATGTATGTGATGCTTGCCAATTAGGTAAACAAATTAAGGGTAGTTTCAAAACTAAGAATCAAATAAACACCTCTAGGCCCTTACAATTGATCCATATGGACTTGTTCGGACCAATCTCTACATCGAGTCTAGGAGGTAGCAAATACGCCTTTGTCATTGTTGATAACTATAGTAGATATACATGGACCTACTTCTTAAAACAGAAAAATGAATGCTATAGATATTTTACCAAGTTTTGTAAACTTATTCAAAATGAGAAGGGTTCTATGATTTCGTCAATTAGAAGTGATCATGGTGGAGAATTTCAAAACCATGATTTCTAAGAATTCTATGAACTCAATGGATACGACCATAATTTCTCTACTCCAAGAAATCCTCAACAAAATGGGGTAGGAGAAAGAAAAAATCAAAATTTACAAGAAATGGCAAGAACCATGTTGAATGAACATAGCCTACCCAAATACTTTTGGGCCGAAGCCATAAACACTGCATGCTATATTTTGAATAGAGTTCTAGTAAGACCCTTACTCACCAAAACTCCTTATGAGTTATGGAATAACAAAAAACCCAATGTTTCATATTTTAAAGTCTTTGGGTGTAAGTGTTTTATCTTGAATGAAAAGGATAACTTAGGAAAATTTGATGCTAAATCCGATGAAGAAATCTTTCTTGGTTATTCTTCGGTTTCTAAAGCTTTTTGTATCTTCAATAAAAGAACTTTAATTATTGAAGAATCCATTCATGTTATTTTCAATGAGATTTCCGAAATTAGGAAAAATGATCTTGATGATGATGTTAATTTTGATTCTTTGAACTTAAATGAAACCCCGTCTCTAACTAGCAACTTGGATGCATCCACTTCCCAGATTTCCTTACCCAAGGATTGGAAGTATGTGGATGCTCATCCTAAGGAGCTAATCTTAGGAGACACATCAAAGGGGGTTTAAACAGATCTTCTCTTAAACATTTTTGCGCCAACGCCGCTTTTCTCTCCCAAATTGAACCCAAATGTGTTGATGAAGCCATGAAAGATGATTCATGGATTATCGCAATGCAAGATGAATTGAATCAATTTGAGAGAAATGAGGTGTGGACGCTTGTTCCTAGGCCAAATGACCATTTAGTTATTAGAAACAAGGCTAGATTAGTGGCCAAAGGTTTCAACCAAGAAGAAGGTATCGATTACGAAGAAACCTTCGCTCTTGTGGCTCGATTAGAAGCCATAAGGATACTCCTTGCCTACGCTAGTAGTAATAATTTTAAGTTGTTTTAAATGGATTTTAAAAGCGCTTTTCTTAATGGCTTTATTTCCGAAGAAGTCTATGTTGAACATCCTCCTGAATTTGAAAATAATAGTCTCCCTAATCATGTGTTTAGATTAACTAAAGCTCTCTATGGTTTAAAACAAGCTCCAAGAGCTTGGTATAAGAGACTTAGTTCTTTTCATATTGAAAATAATTTCATAAAAGGCAAGGTTGATACTACATTATTCATCAAGAACTTTGAAAATAATTTTCTCATTGTTCAAATTTATGTTGATGATATTATCTTTGGTTCTACGAATAAATATCTCTGTGAATCTTTTGCTAAAACTATGAGTCTTGAATTCGAAATGAGTTTAATGGGAGAGTTAACATTCTTCTTAGGTTTACAAATCAAACAACTAAGCAATGGCATCTTTATTAGTCAACCTAAATATGCTATGAATTTACTAAAGAAGTTTAATATGAATAACTTAAAAGCTATTAACACTCCTATGAGCACCTCCACTAAGTTAGAAATTGATGAAAGTGGAGAAAGCTTCGATCAAAAAACTTATAGGGGTATGATAGAAAGTTTACTTTACCTCACTGCAACAAGACCAGACATCATGTTCAGTGTAAGACTTTGTGCTAGATTTCAATCAAACCCTAAGATATCTCATCTTAAAGCAGTTAAAAGAATACTCAGATATCTTAATGGTACCACAAATCTAGGATTTTGGTACCCAAAATCAAAGAATCTTGAGTTAATTGCTTATGCTGATGCGGACTTTGCTAGCTGTAGATTAGATAGCAAAAACACATCAGGAACATGTCAATTCTTAGGACATGCCCTTGTTTCCTGGTCATCTAAGAAACAAAACTCGGTTGCACTATCGACAACCGAAGCTGAATATATTGCAGCAAGTGCATGCTGTGCACAAGTTGTATAGATGAAAAATACCTTAGAAGATTATAAAGTTCATCTTAAAAATATTCCCATTAAATGTGATTACACAAGTGCAATATGCTTAACAAAGAATCCTATACAACACTCAAGAACAAAACATATTGATATTAGACATCATTTTATATGAGATCATGTTGCTAATCATGATGTAATTATAGAGTTCATTGATACTAAACATCAACTAGCCGATATTTTTACAAAACCTCTAAGTGAAGAACAATTTGATTTTATAAGAAGAGAATTAGGAATGTTGATGTGTCCGAATACTTAAAATTACTTTTCGGACTTTATTGAATGATCAAATCACTTGATTGCCATGTGTTGAAATGTTTTGGTTTTTGTAGCATAATCTTGTCCGAATGCATGAAAGAATTCATCTCATTTTCGGACTCGCTTAACAGCTGGAATGACAAAAATCAAACACACTCTTATGAAAAATATTTTTTTCGAAATGGATTTGATAAAATGACTTTCCTCCTTCATGCACAAAGAATTATAACATACAAGGAGATGAAGTATTCAAAGCATTATACTTATCATGTCTTCCTTTATATGCTTGATAACTTGCTTATATTGTTCTCCTGGTATCACATCTACCATGCTTTTTGTTGATGACAAAGGGGGAGAAATATATGAATTGATTTAAAGCTATAAACACTAATGCTATGATTATGCCATGCCTGCATCATCAAGAGATATATGAAAAGATGCCATATATAGAAATGCAACACTTGCTAAAATATAAGAAATGTGTGCATCATGTAATGATATCAAAATCTTACTTCACAGCTTTACATATTGATATCTTACAATATGATGAATTGCTACTATTACCATCATTCAAACTTGTAATGTAAAATTTGAAAATGAATGTCAAGCCTTGACATCATCTTCAAAGAGATACATCATGATAGGAATCATGATGGGAATATGTCTCTTGAATTTATAAGGTTTTAAATTCAAGAATGACTTATCTCAAGTATGGCATATAGATAGGGGGAGTTAAGGTTAACTCCATTATCAATTGATTGTCATCATCAAAAAGGGGGAGATTGTTGAATCTCGGATTTTGATGATGAAATCAATTGTCATTTGTTGTCTAATCTATGTGTTGAGATAAGTGTGCAGGATTAACTACGATGAAAGTAAGACATGCAGCAGGAGTTACGCCGGAGTCATGACAATGATCATGTTGGGAGTTCGAGAGCTCGACGGAAGTTCGGACAGTCGTCGGAGGTTCTACGGGAACAAATTCGAGAAGTCCAGAAGCTTGCCAAAGAAGCTCGTTGGAACTTGCCAAGTGGATCGTCGCAAGTCCAGGATTTTGCTGGAAGTCCGCAGGAGCATCACCGAGGGTTCATCGGATGATCGACGGAAGTTTGCCGGAAACTCGCCGGATGAAGCGATTGACACACCGGAGCAAGCTGCATAAATTGTCTTAGGATTTATCGTAGTTAGCACGAATGATTAAGTTGAAAATGGGAGGTGATCCCATTAGCTTAATCTTGGGGCAATTGGGCCCCTGAAAAACCCAAATTGGGCCGAATGGATCAACCCATTCGGACCCTGGTTGCTGTGGGAGGTGCAACTGCCCAAGCCAGGAGGTAGCACCGCCTGGGCTAAGTCTCCCAGGGAGACTGGGCGGTGCAACCACCCCAGTTAGGAGGTGCAACCGCCTGGGCTCAGTCTCTGAGCGAGACTAGGCGGTGCAACCTCTCCTGACAAGAGGTGGCACCGCCTGAGCTCAAGTTTCGGGCTCTGCCAGGCGGTGCAACCGCCCCAGTCAGGAGGTGCAACCGCCTGAGCTCGGTCTTCGAGCTCTGGCAGAGAGGTGCAACCACCCCTAACAGAGGTGGCACCGCCCAGAGGCTCAG
Organism: Musa acuminata AAA Group; assembly: GCF_036884655.1. NCBI lineage: Eukaryota > Viridiplantae > Streptophyta > Magnoliopsida > Zingiberales > Musaceae > Musa > Musa acuminata. The sequence continues at coordinate 20,446,929 of NC_088337.1, read as the reverse complement.
TCTTTGAGCTCTGCCAGGCGGTGCAACCACCCTAGTCAGGAGGTGCAACCGCCTGATCCCGGAATTCCGAGAATGGACAGTTTTGAGCTCCAAATTTGAACTGGGTTGGGGCCTATAAATACCCCACCCATTCAGCACTGAAAGGAAGATCTTACACTCGAAATCTTGATATCTTTCTGTGATTCTTAGAGCTCAAAACTGTTGTAAAGACCAAAAGTTCTCCTCCTTTTGTTCTTCAAAGTTTGAGTTGTAAAGAGAGGAGAGAAAACTTCTATAAGGGTTGTCTCCTAAGCCCGTCAAAAGGAGTGAATCTGTAAAAGGGTGGTTGGCCTTCGCCTATTGAAGGAAGGCCTCTAGTTGACGTCGGTGACCTCGTCGGTAGAGGAAGCCAAAAGTGGAGTAGGTCAAGATTGACCAAACCACTCTAAATCTCGGTTTGCATTTCCTTTGAGCATTTTACCTTCACTGCAAACTTCTCAATAGCTTACTGCCTTCTGCGATTTTACGAACGAGTTTCTAAGTTCAGAATTTTTTGAATATGCGTTTAGACGTAAATCGGCTTTTTCGTACGATCATCATATTTCAGTTTACGTTTACGTTTACGTTTTGATTTCAATCATAACTATTTACTACCTTCTGCGATCTTACAAATAAGTTTCTAAGTTCAGAACTTTCTAAATCTGCGTTTAGACGTAAATCGGCTTTTATCGTACGAACGTCGCATTTTAGTTTGCGCTTGTATTCTTCTTTCCATCATAAACTGCAAACTGCCTTCATAGATCTACTTTAACGTCATCTCGCTTAATCTTAAGTTAAAGTAATCTTAGAATCAGCTTTCACATCGAAATCGTTTTTATCGAACGAACGCAGCTTTCGTTTTAATCGCTGAAAAATTTCCGCTGCACTAATTCACCCCCCCTCTTAGTGCTCTTGATCCTAACACGCCTTACTAGTATAAGTGAGGGGGCAGCCATCTTACATTAGTACAGTACCAATTCCGACTCCGGAGGCATCAGCTTCAATAACAAAAGTCTTACTAAAGTCGGGTGTTGTCGTCATTGCAGGTTTAAGTTCGTCGAAGGCAGTGGTGGCTTTGTACGACCATTGGAAAGCATATTTTTTTAGCAAAGAAGTAAATGGTGCACTGATCTTTTCATACTTTTTCACGAACTTGCAGTAGTAGCCTATTAAACCCAGAAAGCCATGTAGCAATTTTATGTTCCTCGGGGTCAGCTAGTTCTGCATTGCTTCAATTATGGAGGGGTCCACTGCCACACCTTCAATTTTATGCCCAAGATATTCCACCTTCTATTAAAGAAAGCAAAAATTCGTAGTGGCCATTGTGTATTTGAAAGGTGGTATTCGGTATGTCTTCTTCGCACACTCGTATTTGATGATACCCGGATTGAAGGTTCAGCTTTGTAAAGATTCATGCTCCCTTTCATCCAACAATTCATCTACTACTGGAAGAGCATTTCTATCAAACCTTCACTGATTTCTATCAAACCTTTGCTGCCATCTACCATAGATCTAAAACTTTCATCCACAGCCCTAAAACTCCACCAAACCACACCCTCTAACTACACCAAAAATAGCCACAAAACAAGCCTAAACCACAGCCTACATCTACCAATCCACCAACCCTTTCAACTATCACTTCTCTCATCCTATATATGCCTTTAACCTAACAACAAAAGAGAGATCTTAATATCATAGATTTGGAGGCATATACTATGGCATCTGAAGATGTAATCAATACTAAAATCGAAGCCTTTGAGGCGTGAATGGAGGATAAGATTCGTACTCTCTTTACTAAACTCAGTTTGGGCCGACCACCAAGCCCGAAAAATCACATAAAGGAGAGAGCTCTAACCAATCGCACTAAGCTTGAAGAGATGACTTCCAAGAGAGGGGAGGCTCTATGACCGACCCCAAATATCTATGCATAAGAGTAGACTTCCCTAGATGGGAAGAAGGAGACACGATTGGTTGGATCTCACACGCAGAACGATATTTTGGGTACAACAAAACCGTGGACACATCTATGTTGAAAATTGCAACTATACATCTTGAAGGGGATGCCATATAGTGGTTTGAGTGGTTTAAACACACTCATGGAGTCTTCTCATGGTGACAATTCAAAGAAGGACTGCTGATCCGCTTCGGACCAACCGATTACGAGAACATTGACGGACAACTAGCAAAGAAACAACAAACCTCCACCATTCAAGAGTTCCAAACCAGGTTTGAAAGGTTATCTAATCAAACTCGTGATTGATCTCAAAAATAGCTATTGGGGACCTTCATTGAGGGCTTGAAGTTGGAGATTCGGGGAGAAGTTAAAGCGCGACAACTGTACATGCTTATGGTAGCCATATCTTTCGCACGATTTTAAGATAAGCGATTGAACCATGAAACCCGTAGGACTAGGGTTGCTCCCCAACCAACAATACTAAAGCCCTCAGCCCCCCCTACTATCAACCGAGTCCTTGCACCAAACAGTTTGATAAGAGAAGAACTTTGGGAGCGATCTACGAAGGGGTTATGTTGGCATTACGACGAGCCGTGGAGCCATGAGCATCGCTGTAGTAAAGGGAGACTTCTTATGATTGAACTAGTAGAAGAAGAGGTCATTGAATATCTAGAAGAGAGCCTTGAACATGAAGAAAAAGATGCAAAAGAATGGACACAACTAACCGAAGTTATGGTACATGCACTAGCCGGCTACTCAAACCCGCAAACGATAAAAGTTGGAGGCCTTCTCAAACAACAACCGATCACTATTCTCATTGACACGGGCAGCACTAATAACTTCCTAAATAGTAAGGTAGCTATCTAGAAAGCCTTATCTATTGAGAATTGTAGTAGGTTTGACGTTAAGGTCGCCGACGGATGAATTTTGAAGTATGATCGTAGGCGCCCGCGAGTGAAACTTTTGCTACAGGACCAAGAGATAATTACATTTTTATTTCTCCTCCCTCTTGATGATAATGAGGCCATGTTTAGAATTGAATGGTTGATGACATTAGGTGATGTTTCCTAGAATTTTATGAAACTAATTATGAAATTTTACAGTAAGGGAAAACAAGTGATACTGCACGGGAAATGTGGGAGTGATGTAATGATGCTTTGCACATAACAAATGGAGAAGGTTATATATAAAGCATGCAGCGGCTTTTTGGTACAACTTGAGCAGCAAACTAAGGGAGAGCCTATAGAATTTGAAGATCCAAATCTACTTCCTTTGCTTGCTGAATTTTTAGATATATTTGAAGAACCGCACAACCTACCTCTTACCCGTCGTCATGATCATTATATAACGATTCTTCCAAGAAAACCTCTAGCAAATACTTGGCCATATCAGTATCTACATCTCCAGAAGGATAAAATAGAAAGAATTGTAAAAGAGATGCTCGAAATAGGAGTTATTTGGCTAAGTTGTAGCCTCTACTCTTTACTGGTGCTACTTATACGTAAGGACGGAACATGGCGAATATACATTGATTACCGAGCTCTCAATGACAAAATCATCAAGGATAAATACCTTATTCTAGTAGTAGATGAATTGCTAGATGAAAGGGAGCACAAATCTTCATAAAGCTGGACCTTTGATCCGGGTATCATCAAATACAAGTGTGCGAATAAGACATACCGAAAACCGCCTTTCGAACACACAACGACCACTACGAATTTTTGCTTTCTTCAACAAAAGGTGGAATATCTTGGGCATATCATATTAGAGGAAGGTGTGATGGTGGACCCCTCCAAAATAGAAGTAATGCAGAACTAGCCAACCCCGAGGAACATAAAAGAGCTACGTGACTTTCTCGGTTTAACAGGCTACAACCATAAGTTTATGAAAAACTATAGAAAGATCAGTGCACCACTCACTTCTTTACTGAAAAATGATACCTTTCAATGGTCAGACTGTTAGGATCGGAGCGGCACTAAGAGGGGGGGGTGAATTAGTGCAGCGATAAAATAACGTTGGTTTAAAAACTTTCATACGATAAAAACCAATTTCGATGAAAACTGATTTTGGAAGCTTAATAACTTGGAAGCGTATGGAAGCATAGTGACTAAGTAAAGTAGTTTGCAGTATGAAATGGCAAGAATAAAATGCAAACCAGAGAACAGAGCAGTTTTAGAGTGGTTCGATCAAAATGACCTACATCCACTTGCGAAGCCTTCTTCGAAGAGGCTCCCAACTTCCACTAGCAAATCACTTTGAAGGAGAAGGACAAATACCCCTCTTACAACCTTTTACAAGTGGTTCACACTCTTACAAATTTTCAAAGAGAAAGAGGGAGGTGAACACTCAAGCTATTGAAAACAAAACTTGCTAAAGACTTTACAAAGGCTTTTGTCTCAATCTAATACTTCTCAAAAGTTATAATCTCAGCTGAGAATTGAGGGGTATTTATAGGCCTCAAGAGGATTCAAATTTGGGCTCCAAAATTTGAATTCTCTTTGGTTCCCGATATTGGCGGTGCCACCGCCTATCAGTAGCGGTGCCACCGCCTATCAATGTCTGACACTATTAGTGTACTGGCGGTGCCACCGCCTGGCTCTCGGGTGCTGGGCGGTGCCACCGCCAAATCTGACGGTGCCACCGCCTACACTATTTTAGCTCACCGGTTGGGCTCCAAACTTGGCCCAAACTAGTCCGAACTAGAACCCAATTGGCCCCTACTTAGTTTATAGGATTAACACCTAATCCTAACCCTAAGTAACGTGCTAACTACGAATTTAAAGACATTTTCTAAGCTATTACAAAGTCCGTAAGTCAAGACTTCTTCCGGCGAGCTTTCGGCGAACTTCCGACGGTCTTCCGATAAACTCTTGGGAACCATTCTACGGACTCCCAGGAAGCTCCTAGACTTCATGATTTGATCTTGGCGAGTTCCGATGAGCTTCTTCGGCAAGCTCCGATCTTTCTCGGTGAGCTCCGCGAACTTCTCACGAACCTTCTGGCGAGCTTCCGAAAAACCCTTCGGCAAGCTCCCTACTCATTCTCGGCTAGTTCCAACAGCATTCCCAACGAACCTTCGGACTTCCGTCGAACTCTCGAACTCCCATCGAATCCTTCATGCTTGACTCCGGCACTTTGTTTTGCTTTATATCTTCATCGTTATCGTAGTTAATCCTGCACACACAAGCCAAAACTCTACTCCGATCTAGACAATTATTATAAAGTGAATTAACATTCTATTGCCCGACACGTCATTGGTTGGCGCTTCGTCTGATTCTTCGGTGCATCGTCTTCTCTTGCGGCTTGTTGCCCAATCGGTGGTTGACCTCCGCAACTCCGATATCCTTGGTGTAATTTCGCTCTCCTTCGCCCGATGCCCAATGTCCGAAGCCTTCTACCATCCAATATCTTGATGTGATCTCCTCCGGCGCAACGTCAATTCCTCCAGCGTTAACTGTCTAATGCTGATCGAGTAGACCTGCATCACTCAAAATGCAGTTTAAATTATAAACACATATCAAGTGGTTTCATCATCAAAATACGAGATTCAACAATCTCTCCCTTTTTGATGATGACAACCACTTGATGACGGAGTTAACCTTAACTCCCGGAGTTTAAACAAACTCCCCCTATCAATATGCCATATTGATAGAACCTTAAATTCAAACTGAATTCAAGTCATTGCACTCATGAAGGCTTTTGATATCAAATTTGTGATTCGGGAACCAAAATCACAATCAATTTGTGATTCGACTTTTGATATTTGGAGAACTCTTGAAGTCACTCATGAAGGCACTAGCCGAGTGAAAGAGTCTAAAATCAACATCCTTGTGCACTCTTACAAACTTTTCCGAATAAAACAAAGTGAGTCCATCGGAGACATGTACACCCGGTTCACGGATGTCATCAATGGACTCCAATCTCTTGGTAAAGATTTTACTAACTTTGAACTAGTAACTAAAATCTTAAGATCCCTCCCTAAAAGTTGGGATCCAAAAGTTACGGCCATTCAATAGGCCAAAGACCTTAAAACTGTTAGGATCGAGAGCACTAAGAGGGGGGGGGGGGGGGTGAATTAGTGCAGCGGAAATCTTTCAGCGATTAAAAACGAAAGCTGCGTTCGTTTGATAAAAACCATTTTGATGCAAAAGCCGATTCTAAGAATACTTATGATTAATTGCAGTTTATGTCTAAACACAGTTTGCGTCTAAGCGCAGTTTGCGTCTAAATGCAGTTTGCATCTAAATGCAGATTGCGCCTAAGCGCAGTTTGCGTCTAAGCGCAGTTTGCGTCTAAGATCAGATTGCATCTAAGCGCAGTGCAGTTTGCGTCTAAACGTAGTTTTACGTCTAAACACAGTTTTACGTCTAAACGTAGTTTTACGTCTAAACGCAGTTTTACATCTAAACGTAGTTTTACGTCTAAACGCAGTTTGCGTCTAAACGCAGTTTTACATCTAAACGTAGTTTTACGTTTAAAAGTAGTTTACGTCTAAAACACAGTTTTAAAGGGATCTGAACTTAGAAACTTCGTTCGTAAAAGCACAGAAGACAGTTTTGCAGAATCAAAACGTAAACGTAAACTATAATGTATGAAAACACCGATTTACGTCTGAATGCAGATTCGAAAAGATCAGCACTTAGAAGCTTGTTCGTAAAGGCGCAGAGAGCAGTAGCTATGTAGGAGGTTTGCAGTAATGATAAAGTGCTCAAAATAAACGTAAACCAGAGATTTAGAGTGGTTCGGTCAGTCTTGACCTACTCCACTTTTGGCTTCCTCCACCGACGAGGTCACCGACGTCAACTAGAAGCCTTCCTTCAATAGGCGAAGGCCAACTACCCTCTTACAGATTCACTCCTTTTGACGGGCTTAGGAGACAACCCTTACAGAAGTTTTCTCTCCTCTCTTTACAACTCAAACTTGAAGAATAGAAAGAGGAGAACTAGCAGTTTTGAGCTCTAAGAAACACAGAAAGATAGCAAGATTTCGAGTGTGTGTTCTATACTTTCAGTGCTGAATGGGTGGGGTATTTATAGGCCCCAACCCAGTTCAAATTTGGAGCTCAAAACGATCAAATCCCGGAATTCCGGGATCAGGCGGTTGCACCTCCTGACTGGAGAGGTTGCACCGCCTGGCAGAGCTCGAGGACTGAGCCCAGGCGGTTGCACCTCTCTATCAGGGGCGGTTGCACCGCCTGAGTCTGGCTCGGAGACTGAGCCCCAGGCGGTGCCACCTCTTGACTGAGGCGGTTGCACCTCTCTGCCAGAGCTCGAAGACTGAGCTCAGGCGGTGCCACCTCTCTATCAGGGAGGTTGCACCGCCCAGTCTTGCTCGAAGATTGAGCTCAGGCGGTGCCACCTCCTGCCTGGGGCGGTTGCACCGCCCAGCTTCGCTGGGAGATCCTCTCCTGGGCGGTGCCACCTCTTTCACTATTTCAGCTCACTTGGTTTGGCTCCAAACTTGGTCCAAACCAGTCCGAACTTGGGCCTAATTGACCCCTACTTGGGTTATAGGATTAACACCTAATCCTAACCCTAATTAATGTGCTAACTATGATTTTAAAGACATTTTCTAAGCTATTAAAAAGTCCGTAAGTCAAGACTTCTTCTGGCGAGCTTTCGGCAAACTTCCGGCGGTCTTCCGATGAACTCTCGGAAACCATTCTGCGGACTCCCGGCAAACTCCTAGACTTCACGATTTGATCTTAGCGAGTTCCAACGAGCTTCTTCGGCAAGCTCCGATCTTTCTCGGCGAGCTCCGCGAACTTCCAACGAACCTTCCGACGAGCTTCAGAAAATCCTTCGGCAAGCTCCCAAGTCATTCTCGGCTAGTTCCGGTAGCATTCCCGATGAACCTTCGGACTTCCGTCGAACTCTCGAACTTGCAACAAATCCTTCGCGCTTGACTCCGACACTTTGTTTCGCTTTATGTCTTCATCGTTATCATAGTTAATCCTACACAATTAAAGCAAAACTTCGATCGAGACAATTAATCCTAAGCAATTAACCAAGTTGTCCGGCATGTCATTGGTCCCTCGACGCTTCGTCTGATTCTTCGGCGCATCGTCCTCTCCTGCGGCCTATTGCCCAATCGGCCAGTTGACTCCACAACTCCGATATCCTTGGCACAATAACCGCTCTTCTTGGCCCGATGCCCGAGTCCACTGCCCGAAGCCTTCTGTCGAGACGTCGACCGATCTACCGGCCCGACGTCCAATCTTCTGACATGTTCCTCCGGCACAACATGATTTTCCTGCTTTAATTGTCTCATCCTGATCAAAGCATCCTGCGTCACTCAAAACACATATTAAATCATAAACATATATCAAGTAGTTTCATTATCAAAATACGAGATTCAACAATCTCCCCCTTTTTGATGATGACAACTACTTGATGACGGAGTTAAACTTAACTCCCGGAGTTTAAACAAACTCCCCCTATCAATATGCCATATTGATAGAACCTTGAATTCAAACTGAATTCAAGTCATTGCAATATTCATTATGAATACTTGCAACACGTCAACATGAACATATGCATAAACTTATGCATCACATGTCATGTCATCAACATACTTTCATCAACATACTTCTCCCCCTTTGTCATCAACAAAAAGGAGAAGTATCACAATCAAGTGTTTGTGATATTGGTTCAACTCATTGCATGAAAAAACATAATATCAAGTTTTATCATCATGCAATTTTGTTGGAAAATATAGCAAGTGTTGAATCATGCTTAGAATATTCAAGCTATCAAGTTTTAGATATGCAAGTTTTATAGCATACAAGATAGCACTTGGTATGAAAATTAGAGATGTTCAAGATAGCAAGTTCTACATCATGCAAGCTAGCAAATTAGAGATGTTCAAGAAGGCAACTCTTGCTTCTTGAAATATGAAAATTTTGTCCACTTTGCTAGATGCGCAAGTTAGCATGTTTTGCTTCTTGAGATAGGCAAGATAGCACCTTTGTTCTTTTTGTTTCTTAAGATGTTCAAGATAGCAATTTCTTCTCTTTTGAGAAGTGAAAATTTGCTTTCTTCTTGAATTGTGCATGCAAGTTATCTCCTCCTTAGTCATTGTCAAAAAGAAGGGAAAACCCTTTCTGTCAATTTATAAATCATGACAAAGGTGAGTAATCATTTTTATTTCAAAATTCCATAATTGAGATAAACCTTGAATTCAAATCAAGGTAATTTTAATCAAGGTTCATATCATATGCAATACATTACGTAGAAAGCATAAGTATTGCATGCATCATTTTAGCAACAAATCGTAGCATTTCATCACATGGCAAGACATCATCAAGTAGAATTACGATGCAAGTTCTTGATATCTTAACATGATGAAAATACTTATAGTATCAATTCATATATTTCTCCCCCTTTATCATCAACAAAAGGAGAAGTAGCTCTAGCTATTTTAAAATATATGCAAGTTTTTATAACATGAAGCTATATTTTCATCACAACATATAAGCACAAAAGCATAGCAAGATTCTTAGGTTCAATCATGGCAATTAAACACTTGCTTCATGTGCAAGATTGCACTTGTTTTTCTTTGCATGTTCTAACTAGCAAAATCTTTCTCCCCTTTGTTTTTGTCGAAAAGAAGGGAGAAATCAATGGCCAAAAATTTTTAATTATTATACAGGCCATATTACAAAATCTTGTCATGATATCAAGAAAGTTCAAGAAGGACATGATCCATTCAACAAATCCTTTTAATAGGGCAAAGGAATTATATAACCAAGAACCATGATTAAAATATTTCAATATCATAGATCAAGTCATGATTCGTGATTCATCATAAAGCAAATTAATTTTCAGTCATCACATAAGGCATTTAAAGAATTTTTGAAACATAGAAGAATGATTAATTTAAGCATGTAATATTTCAATCAAAATTAAGTCATGAATACCAATACTTTCATATTGTGAGTATCAATTCATGAATACCAAAATATATTATTTGTGATTTCAATTTTGCAAAATCATGATTATGATTTAGAAATAACTTATTCAAATCAAATCGTCAACTTGAAACTCATAATCAAGTCATTAAAATTAATTTCGAAATTCACAAAATATCATGAAATCAAAAGACAAGTTGCATTTCATTTGAAGAACTCCTTTTTGATAAATGTAGGGAGCATAATGAACGATCTTGATTTATAAAGAGCTTCATGTTATAATTATCAAGATCATGATTTTAATAATTATTCTCTTTAGCAAAGAATCACAAAAGCACTTTATTTTTGCATAAGAAATCTCATTGTATTATGATTTATAAATTCTTTTTCTGCACATGAATCATAGGAGATATGTATGTGACACAAATCTTTGCAAGCAAAGACACTATCATTCATATTTCAAGATGGAATTTATAAGCAGGAATCATTTCATCAAATCCATTTTAGAAAAATATTTTTCATAAGTGTATGAGAAAATCCGATTGTTAGGATACCAATTGTTAAGTGAATCCGAAAATGAAATTAGTACTTTCATGCATTCGGATAAGATTTTGCTATAGATTTTCAAGTTCAATTATGAAGATAAAACATGCTCATGATCATAAAAATTTATGTATCCAAAACATATAATTTCCAACATGTTATAGTGTAAAATCATCATGGCAATTAAGTGTTTTGAACATTGAATCAAGAATGTTCGAAAAATAATCTTAACACGTTCATGCATTCGAGCACATTTTTGCCATAGTTTTTCAAATATACTCATGAGAATAACACATGCTTATCATCGGCTTAAAATCTCATGCATAAAATTGTTAATCAAAATATTTAATTTCATCATTATGCATTTCTTCAAATCAAACATGATCTTTTAATCAAAATCGAGAAATAACAATGGAAATCTACGTAATACACATTATTACTTCTTAACCATGATTTCATATTTTCAATCAAGATCATTTTATTTGTTTATCATAAAATATGTAATATTATCATTTTCGAAATTACTTAGTATGATCATAATAATTTTTTTTTTAACATGTAATTTTTAAGAAAATTAATTCTAAACTAAAAGAGAAAAATATATCATGAAAGCATCAAGTAATTTCAAAATAAATTAGGGGGTTTCGATTACCTCATCATTGTAGGCTGTTAAGGCGTAGTTTGCCGCCTTGCTTTTGTTGACTTTCTCTTCTTCGGAGGAGCTCAATTCATCCCAATTTTTGTTCTTCTTCTTGCATTTAAAGCAAGTAGTTCGATTCTTTTTGCTTTTTAATTTTCATTTCATTTGTAGTTTAAGTTCACCATCACTTGAGCTTATGCTCGAGTGGTCTTCAAATGTTCTATGTCCCAAATCTTTCCTGTTCTTTGGAAGGTTGTTTTGTTCATCATTGTCCTCATCACTTGAGTCATCGCTCAAGTGGCATTCATTTGTCCAGAGTTCCAAATCCTTCCTGTTCTTTGGAAGGTGATTGTGTTCAACATGTTCATCATGTGCATTGTGCACCATTTCATATGTCATCAATGAACCAATTAGTTCTTCAAGTGGTAAGTTGTTTAGGTTTTTAGCTTCTTGTATTGCAGTTACTTTTGAATCCCACTTCTTAGAAAGAGAACGCAAAATCTTGTTTACGAGTTCAAAGTCCGAAAAATATTTTCCAAGAGCTCTTAAACTATTGACGACATCCGTGAAACGGGTGTACATATCGCCTATAGTCTCGCTTGGTTGCATTCGAAAAAGCTCGAAATCATGCAATAAAAAGTTAACTTTCTAGTCTTTGACACTACTAGTTCCCTCGTGCGTGATTTCAAGTGTTCGCCATGTTGAATCTCGGATTTTGATGATATAATCAATTGGTGGGTTAATTGATCTAATCCATATTATTGAGTTAAGTGTGCAGGATTAACTACGATAATCAGAAAACATAAAGCAAGGATACCGGAGTCGAGCTCGATGGACGTTTAAGAGACCGAAGAATCATCGGAGATGCTGCCGGAACCATCCGAGAAGAAATCGGGAACGTGTCGGAAGTTCGCCGAAGAAATCGTCGGAGGCTCACGGAGATCACCAAGAAGGCTCGGCTACTCGTTAAAGTCATCACAAAGATTGGGAGCTTGCAGGGAGTCCGTCGGAAGAAGTTCGTTGGAAAGCTCGCCGGAACAAGACTCGACGTTCGCGGTTAAAAAACTTGCTTAGGATGTTTTTTTTGTGTTATGTAGTTCACCTGTAATTAGGATTAAGATTAAGAGATAATCCTATATCCTAGTTAAGGGCCAACTGGGCCCAAAGTCAGATTTGGTTTGGGCTAAAATTAAGCCAAACAAATGAATTGGAGAGCCAGGCGGTGCTGGGCGGTGACACCTCCTTGGCTGGGCGGTTGCACCGTCCAGCACCCGAGCGCTGGGCAATGGCACCGCCTGGCTGGGCGGTGGAACCTCCAGCACCGGGAACCCTAAGAGAATTCAAATTTTGGAGCCCAAAATTTGAATCCTCTTGAGGCCTATAAATACCCCTCAAATCTCAACTGAGGTTACAACTTTTGAGAAGCATTTTGATTGAGAGAAAAGTCTTGGAAAGTCTTAGCAAGTCTTGTTTTCAATTTGCTAGAGAGTTCTCCTCCTTTTTTATTGAAAATTTGTAAGAGGTTGAGCTGCTTGTAAAAGGTTGTAAGAGGGGTGTTTACCCTTCCATTTCAAGAGACTTGCTAGTGGAACGTGGGAGCGTCATCGAAGAGGGGCCTCGCAAGTGGAGTAGGTCATTTGACTGAACCACTCTAAAAATCGGCGTAATCTCTGGTTTGCTTTTTATTATTGTCATTTACATTACTGCAAATCTTCTTACTGCTTTAGTTCCTTATTACTCTTGCTGCGCAACTTTAAGAATACGCCTTCAAGTTAAATTTCTCAAGTTTCGTTCTTAACGTATGAAAAATTTTGTTAAAATCGAAGTTTTAATCCGCTGCACTAATTCACCCCCCCCTCTTAGTGCCGCTCCGATCCTAACAAGTGGTATCAGAGCAAGGTTATCTCTCATATTTGGTTTAATACCTAAGAGAGATGGCTTACTCCGGCATGCAAGAGGGCCATTCTATTGCACGACCACCTTTGTTTAATGGGTCGGATTACACATATTGGAAGACTCGCATGAGAATCTTCCTCATTTCTATGGACTTTGAGCTTTGGTCTATTGTCGAGAATGGATTTCAAAAATCTTCTCTTCCGATGAGCGAATGGGATGAATCGGAGAAGAAGGTTTTTGCTTTAAATGCAAAGGCTATAAATGCCTTGTTTTGTGCACTAGACAAAAACGAATTTAATCGTGTTTCAATGTGTGATTCGGCTTTTGATATTTGGAGAATTCTTGAGGTCACTCATGAAGGCACTAGCCGAGTGAAAGAGTCCAAAATCAACATCCTTGTGCACTCTTACGAACTTTTCCGAATGAAACCAAGTGAGTCCATCGGAGACATGTACACCCGGTTTACGGATGTCATCAATGGACTCAAAGCTCTTGGTAAAGATTTTACTAACTTTGAACTAGTAACTAAAATCTTAAGATCCCTCCCTAAAAGTTGGGATCCAAAAGTTACGGCCATTCAAGAGGCCAAAGACCTTAAAGCATTCCCTCTTGAAGAACTCATTGGGTCTCTAATGACCTACGAAATGACATGTCAAGCTCATGACGAGCTCGAGAACCCCCTTCCAAAGAACAGGAAGGATATGACACTCAAATCACAAGAAGACCACTTGAAAGGAACATCAAGTGATGAGGACAGTGACAATGACATTGCACTTTTGACTCAAAAATTTAAAAAATATTTAAGAAAGAACAGATTTAAAAATAATACAAAAAATAAAATTGAACAAAAGAAGGACCAAGTGATTTGCTATGAATGCAAAAAACCAGGACACTATAAGAACGATTGTCCTCAAGCCAAAAAGAGAACATCAAAGAAGAAGGCATTCAAGGCAACGTGGGATGATTCAAGCGCATCCGAAGAAGAAGAGTCCAACACCGAGCAAGTTGCTCATTACGCGCTAATGGCGTTAGGAGAAGAGGTATGTGATTTATTTAATGAAGATTTATCTTTTGAAGAACTATCTATCGCTTTTCATGAATTATTTGATGAATGTAGAACTGTTAGCAAGAAGTTAAGTATCTTAAAGAAAGAGCATGCTTTGCTACGAGATAAGTTTGATAGTCTTCAAACTCCTCCATGCTCTAAGTGTGAGCACTTAGAAGCAATAAAAAATAAAAATTTGCTTCTTAAGGAAACCTTAAACAAGTTTAAGGTTGGTAGCAAAGGATTAGATATGATCCTTGCACACAAGGGTCACATCGCAAATAGAAATGGAATTGGATTTGCCACTTTCATAAAAGGACCTACATTACATGTTTCCTCTTATATGAAATGCAACTTTTGTTGCAAATCCGGACATATTGCCTACAAATGTCCATTTAGGAAAATTAATTCACAAAAATTAATATGGGTTCCTAAAGGAACTATAAAGAATTCAATCATAAATAACAAAGTTAGTGGGTCAATTTTTGAGGCACCCAAAATCAAATGGGTACCTAAAAATCATCCTCTTTTGTAGACAAACTCACAAGCTAGGAGCAAGAGATGGTATCTCGATAGTGGATGCTCAAGACATATGACTGGAGATCCATCTCATTTCTCTATGCTCACTAGCAAAGAAGAAGGGTACGTTACCTTCGGAGACAATAACAAGGGCAAAATCATTGGCAAGGGAACTATTGGTAACAAATTTAATTTTTCCATTGATGATGTCTTACTAGTTGATGGATTGAAACATAATCTCTTGAGTATTAGTCAACTATGCGATAAAGGTTACATCGTTAGATTTGAATCAAATATGTGCATTATTGAAAAACCAAATCATAACATGACTATGATTGCTTTAAAACAAAATAATGTATATACCATCAATCTTGATGAACTAAGTAATGAAATGTGCTTCTCCGCCGTAAATGATGATGCTTGGCTTTGGCATAGGAGATTAGGCCATGCAAGCATGAAAACAATATCTAAGATCTCATCTCAAGAATTAGTACGAGGAATTCCAAATATAAAGTTTATTAAGGACAAAGTATGCGATGCATGTCAACTAGGCAAACAAATAAAAACAAGCTTCAAACCAAAAAATCAAATTAGCACTACTAGGCCATTACAATTGATCCATTTGGACTTATTTGGACCAATTGATACAACAAGTCTAGGTGGAAGCAAATATGCTTTTGTGATTGTGGATGACTACTCTAGATACACTTGGACCTATTTCTTAGCTCACAAAAGTGATTGCTTCAAGTGTTTCTCTAAATTTTGTAAACTCACTCAAAACGAAAAAGGCTTCATGATTTCATCAATTCGGAGTGATCACGGTGGTGAATTCCCAAACCGTGACTTTCAAAATTTTTGTGAAAGTAATGGGTACAATCATAACTTCTCAACTCCAAGAAATCCTCAACAAAATGGAGTAGTTGAAAGGAAAAATAGAAACCTACAAGAAATGGCAAGAACTATGTTGAATGAACATAGTTTACCTAAGTACTTTTGGGCCGAAGCCGTAAATACGGCTTGCTACATCATGAATAGAGTCCTAATAAGACCATCCTTATCCAAAACTCCCTATGAATTATGGAATAACAAAAAACCAAACATCTCCTATTTTAAAGTTTTTGGTTGTAAATGCTTTATTTTAAATGAAAGGGATGCTTTAGGAAAATTTGATGCTAAATCCGATGAATGCATCTTTCTTGGGTACTCTTCCGTTTCTAAAGCTTTTCGGGTTTTTAATAAAAGAACTTTAGTAATTGAAGAGTCTATTCATGTAGTTTTTAATGAAATTTCCAATTTAAAGAAAAATGATTTTGATGATGACCTTGGTTTTGAAAATTTGAATTTAAATGAACCCTCTCCTCAAAATAGCCATTTGAATGCATCTTCTTCCGAAATTTCTTTACCAAAAGAATGGAAGTATGTAGATGCTCATCCAAAAGAGCAAATTATAGGAGATACATCAAAAGGGGTTCAAACTCGTTCTTCTTTCAAAAATTTCTGTGCTAACGCCGCTTTCCTTTCTCAAATTGAACCTAAATGCATTGACGAAGCCTTAAAAGATGATTTTTGGATCATTGCAATGCAAGAAGAATTGAACCAATTTGAGAGGAATGAGGTATGGAAGCTTGTTCCTAAACCAAGTGACCACTTAGTCATAGGTACTAAGTGGGTCTTTAGAAACAAGCAAGACGAAAATGGTATCGTGGTTAGAAACAAGGCTAAATTAGTGGCCAAAGGTTTCAACCAAGAAGAAGGTATCGATTACGAAGAAACCTTCGCTCCCGTGGCTCGATTAGAAGCCATAAGGATGCTCCTTGCCTATGCTAGTAGTAATAATTTTAAACTATTTCAAATGGATGTTAAAAGTGCTTTCTTGAATGGTTTTATTTCTGAAGAAGTATTTGTCGAACAACCTCCCGGATTTGAAAATTCTCTTCTTCCTAATCATGTATTCAAATTGACTAAAGCTCTCTATGGCTTAAAACAAGCTCCTAGAGCTTGGTATGCTAGTAGTAATAATTTTAAGGATGCTTCCGTGGCTCGATTAGAAGCCATAAGGATGCTCCTTGCCTATGCTAGTAGTAATAATTTTAAACTATTTCAAATGGATGTTAAAAGTGCTTTCTTGAATGGTTTTATTTCCGAAGAAGTATTTGTCGAACAACCTCCCGGATTTGAAAATTCTCTTCTTCCTAATCATGTATTCAAATTGACTAAAGCTCTCTATGGCTTAAAACAAGCTCCTAGAGCTTGGTATGAAAGGCTTAGTTCCTTTCTTATTTTAAATAATTTTACCAAAGGCAAGGTTGATACTACATTGTTTATTAAACATTTTGAAAATAATTTTCTTATTGTGCAAATTTATGTTGACGATATTGTGTTTGACTCTTCGGATGAATCACTATGTGAATCATTTGCCAAATGTATGAGTCTTGAATTTGAAATGAGTTTAATGGGTGAATTAACTTTCTTTTTGGGATTACAAATCAAACAACTTAGTGATGGTATATTTCTTAACCAATCTAAATATACATTAGAATTGTTAAAACGATTTAACATGGATAATTCAAAAGCAATAAACACCCCTATGAGTACTGCGACTAAGTTAGATATGGATGAAAATGGTGAAAGTTTCGATCAAAAAACATATAGGGGAATGATAGGTAGTCTACTCTACCTCACTGCGACTAGACCGGATATTATGTTTAGTGTAGGACTTTGCACTAGGTTTCAATCTAATCCTAAATTATCTCATCTTAAGAGTGTTAAAAGAATATTTAGGTATCTTAAAGGAACTCCAAATTTAGGATTGTGGTATCCAAAATCTGAAAAATTCGATCTAATAGCTTATGCAGATGCCGATTTTGGCGGATGCAGGATAGATAGAAAAAGTACATCCGGAACATGCCAATTTTTAGGACATGCACTTGTTTCTTGGACTTCCAAGAAACAAAATTCAGTTGCACTATCTACGGCGGAAGCCGAATACATTGCTGCAAGTGCATGTTGTGCACAAGTAATTTGGATGAAAAATACATTAGAAGACTATGGAATTCACCTTGAAAATATTCTCATAAAATGCGATAATACTAGTGCCATATGCCTTACTAAAAATCCAATTCAGCACTCTAGAACTAAGCACATCGACGTTAGGCATCATTTCATACGCAATCATGTTCTTAACAATGATGTTGTTCTAGAATTCATTGACACAAAGCATCAATTAGAAGATATATTTACAAAAGCTTTGAATGAAGACCAATTTGAATTCATCCGAAGGGAATTAGGCATGCTAAATTGTCCCTAAAATGAAGTTCACAAAAAGGACTCGTTCTTTTCCCTTCGTTTATGAATTTGAATTCTTCCTTCTTCTTCAATTCAAAATGATCCATTAAAGTATAAATTATGATCTTGAGGGAAGAAGCTAAACAAAAGGAAGGAAGAAAATTTTTTTTCTTTCCTCCGCGTGATGCCAGCGGTGGCACCGCCAAATCCGGCGGTTGCACCGACTGGCGCTCGGGCGCCAGGCGGTGACACCGACCGAGTCACCCTTTTAACCCGAGGGGTTAGGGCTGGCGGTGACACTGCCCCCAACCCGAAGAAAGACCTCTCAAAACCCTCTCCCATTCCCTCTAACCCTCATTCTAACTCTTAGAAACATTGGAGAAGGATTCTTGGTGGTCCAAGCTTTCCATCTCTCAACATAATCTCCACGAGGTAACACTTGAAATCCCTCTTTTCTTTTCTCTTTCTCTTGCTTATTTTTCACAATTTCATCATCATGTTGTCTAGAAAATGGCTCCTAGGAAATCAAAAGGAATAAGGATTGAAGGAGATTCATATAACCATGACCTTTTTAGATCAAAAGAGGTAGCCCTTAGCTTTCCAAAATTTGAAACACGATGTGTCCATAAGGGAAAATACGTTGATTTGGATGAACTAGAGGACTTAGAACCCATTAGGTGGTTTGCACACCTAGAAGCTCTACCTCTACTACAAATAGATGAACCAATCTATCCACGGTTAGTGAGATTGTTCTATGCCAACCTATATGAAGACAATGATAGCCTAAGCACTTACATTCTAGGAACACCCATTAGAATATTTGACAGCACCATTTGTGAGCTAATTGGCATAACTGAAAAAGATAGGGGATGCTATTTTAAAGGAAAATGGGACGTCAAAAAAATAGGAGCAACCTATTCCGAAGCCGTGAAAATAATTTTTGCAAATCCAAACCTTGACTTCCTACCCAAGAGCTGTGAACACTTAATGCCTTTCAACTCTAAAATTCTTCATCACATTATCACAAGCATCATATTCCCCAAACAATTTCATCTTGACGAAGTAAGTCAAATAGAGATAGGAACCATGTATTGGATTATGACCGGTCAGCATAATTGTTTCGGGTACTTGATTCGCCAACACATGCAGGAAATTATGACTAAAGATACTATATTGCCATATGGGAGGTTAATCACTAGAATTCTTCATGCCTATGACATTTGCATTCCACCCGATGAAGAATCTATTCAAAATGATCGATATAACATAATAAATAAAAACCTGCTGAAAAAACTTAGGTGCACTTTTAGCAATGGCATATGGGTTAGGCAGCCTAGAAGGACGGATCCAATTCCTACACCAATAGAACAACCCGAAACACCAATTCTTATGGGAAATGAATCTCCTCCTCCTAGTCCCTTTGGAGCAGCACCTTCAGCTCCTATTTCCTCCTCTGAAGATATCATTATGGCGGAGCTATCTCAGATCAAATCACAGCAAGAACAAATTCAGAATCAACAAGTTGAAATTTTGAAGACACTACGACAGATGAATGAAAAAATAGATATCATGTATCAGCACTATGGATTACCTCCTAAGGATTAAATTGATGTATCTTTTTATTCTGTTCTGTTTGCTTTTAAAAACAAGCTCATGTTTGTCATCGATTGTACGATAACTGATCTTTCCTTTAGATAACTACTGTCTTAATCTTCATAGATGATGATGTCTTTTGGATAAACTATTTCTGGCAAATTTGAATGATGAACTTTGATAAATGCTA
Organism: Musa acuminata AAA Group; assembly: GCF_036884655.1. NCBI lineage: Eukaryota > Viridiplantae > Streptophyta > Magnoliopsida > Zingiberales > Musaceae > Musa > Musa acuminata. Next base: position 20,427,337 of record NC_088337.1, on the reverse strand, counting down.
AACCTTTTTCTATGATCATCAATTAGCTGGCTTGTCTCTTTTTGTTGATGACAAAGGGGGAGAAGTGATGACTTACACCAGAACGATAGCATGACTAATATGAATTTATATTGATATCATTGAAAATCTTTATCTTCTGTGTGATATGAATGTCTTATATGACTTGCAAATCCTTGAAAATATCACAAGATTGATATCATGAAATTTATATTGAAAATCTTTATCTTCTGTGTGATATGAATGTCTTATATGACTTGCAAATCCTTGAAAATATCACAAGATTAATATCATGAAATTTATATTGAAAATCTTTATCTTCTGTCGTAGCAAAATTCGTCCCGTATCATTTAACTTATGATTTTCATCGAAGTTTCGTACTTACTATTGTTTAATGAGGATAACGATAAAGTTCTACGATTAGAACTTATCGGGTTATGCTTGAATCCAATGGGATGGAATTCAAGTGTTTTTTATCTTCTCATAATATGGCATATAGATAGGGGGAGTTATGTTTAACTCCGTCATCAATTGATTGTCATCATCAAAAAGGGGGAGATTGTTGAATCTCGGATTTTGATGATATAATCAATTGGTGGGTTAATTGATCTAATCCATATTATTGAGTTAAGTATGCAGGATTAACTACGATAACCAGAAAACATAAAGCAAGGATACCGGAGTCGAGCTCGATGGACGTTTAAGAGACCGAAGAATCATCGGAGATGCTGCCGGAACCATCCGAGAAGAAATCGGGAACGTGTCGGAAGTTCGCCGAAGAAATCGTCGGAGGCTTGCGGAGATCACCAAGAAGGCTCGGCTACTCGTTAGAGTCATCACAAAGATTAGGAGCTTGCAGGGAGTCCGTCGGAAGAAGTTAGTCGGAAAGCTCGCCGGAACAAGACTCGACGTTCGCGGTTAAAAAACTTGCTTAGGATGTTTTTTTTGTGTTATGTAGTTCACCTGTAATTAGGATTAGGATTAAGAGATAATCCTATATCCTGGTTAGGGGCCAACTGGGCCCAAAGTCAGATTTGGTTTGGGTTAAAATTAAGCCAAACAAATGAATTGGAGAGCCAGGCGGTGGCACCGCCTGGCTGGGCGGTGACACCTCCTTGGCTGGGCGGTTGCACCGCCCAGCACCCGAGCGCTGGGCGGTGGCACCGCCTGGCTGGGCGGTGGAACCTCCAGCACCGGGAATCCTAAGCCAAAATTTGAATCCTCTTGAGGCCTATAAATACCCCTCAAATCTCAGCTGAGGTTACAACTTTTGAGAAGCATTTTGATTGAGAGAAAAGTCTTAGAAAGTCTTAGCAAGTCTTGTTTTCAATTTGCTAGAGAGTTCTCCTCCTTCTTTTTTATTGAAAATTTGTAAGAGGTTGAGCTACTTGTAAAAGGTTGTAAGAGGGGTGTTTACCCTTCCATTTCAAGAGACTTGCTAGTGGAAGGTGGGAGCCTCATCGAAAAGGGGCCTCGCAAGTGGAGTAGGTCATTTGACCGAACCACTCTAAAAATCGGCGTAATCTCTGGTTTGCTTTTTATTATTGTCATTTACATTACTGCAAATCTTCTTGCTGCTTTAGTTCCTTATTACTCTTGCTGCGCAACTTTAAGAATACGCCTTCAAGTTAAATTTCTCAAGTTTCGTTCTTAACGTACGAAAGATTTTGTTAAAATCGAAGTTTTAATCTGCTGCACTAATTCACCCCCCCCTCTTAGTGCCGCTCCGATCCTAAAACGCCAAATGTCAAAAGCTGTTTCGCACGTAGAAATCTGATTGAACTCATTTTTGTCCAAAGCGCAAAATAAGGCATTCATAGCCTTTGCGTTTAAAGAGAAATACTTCTTCTCCAAATCCGACCATTCGTTCGTCGGTTTAGAGGGAAGTTGAAATCTGTTTTCAACGATATTCCATAAATCCAGATTTAGAGAAATCAAGAAAACTCTCATTCGAGTTTTCCAATAAGTATAGTCCAATCCGTTAAAGAACGGTGGACGAAAGACCGAAAAGCCCTCTTGAAGAGCCATTTCTCTTGGGTGTAAATCCGAAATGAGAAATACCCCGCTTTGATACCAATTGTTAGGATCGAGAGCACTAAGAGGGAGGGGGGGTGAATTAGTGCAGCGGAAATCTTTCAGCGATTAAAAACGAAAGCTACGTTCGTTTGATAAAAACTATTTTGATGCAAAAGCCGATTCTAAGAATACTTATGATTAAGTGCAGTTTATGTCTAAACAAAGTTTGCGTCTAAGCACAGTTTGCGTCTAAATGCAGTTTGCGTCTAAATGCAGATTGCGTCTAAGCGTAGTTTGCGTCTAAGCGTAGTTTCCGTCTAAGATCAGATTGCGTCTAAGCGCAGTGCAGTTTGCATCTAAACGCAGTTTTACGTCTAAACAGAGTTTTACGTCTAAACGTAGTTTTACGTCTAAACGCAGTTTGCGTCTAAACACAGTTTTACGTCTAAATGTAGTTTTACGTCTAAATACAGTTTGCGTCTAAATGCAGTTTTACGTCTAAACGTAGTTTTACGTTTAAAAGTAGTTTACGTCTAAAACACAGTTTTAAAGGGATCTGAACTTAGAAACTTTATTTGTAAAAGCGCAGAAGACAGTTTTGTAGAATCAAAACGTAAACGTAAACTGTAATGTATGAAAACACCGATTTACGTCTGAATGCAGATTCGGAAAGATCAGCACTTAGAAGCTTGTTCGTAAAGGCGCAGAGAGCAGTAGCTATGTAGGAGGTTTGCAGTAATGATAAAGTGCTCAAAATAAACGCAAACTAGAGATTTATAGTGGTTCGGTCAGTCTTGACCTACTCCACTTTTGGCTTCCTCCACCGACGAGGTCACCGACGTCAACTAGAAGCCTTCCTTCAATAGGCGAAGGCCAACTACCCTCTTACAGATTCACTCCTTTTGACGGGCTTAGGAGACAACCCTTACAGAAGTTTTCTCTCCTCTCTTTACAACTCAAACTTGAAGAATAGAAAGAGGAGAACTAGCAGTTTTGAGCTCTAAGAAACACAGAAAGATAGCAAGATTTCGAGTGTGTGTTCTATACTTTCAGTGCTGAATGGGTGGGGTATTTATAGGCCCCAACCCAGTTCAAATTTGGAGCTCAAAACGATCAAATCCCGGAATTCCGGGATCAGGCGGTTGCACCTCCTGATTGGAGAGGTTGCACCGCCTGGCAGAGCTCGAGGACTGAGCCCAGGCGGTTGCACCTCTCTGTCAGGGGCGGTTACACCACCTGAGTCTGGCTCGGAGATTGAGCCCCAGGCGGTGCCACCTCTTGACTGAGGCGGTTGCACCTCTCTGCCAGAGCTCGAAGACTGAGCTCAGGCGGTGCCACCTCTCTGTCAGGGAGGTTGCACCGCCCAGTCTTGCTCGAAGACTGAGCTCAAGCGGTGCCACCTCCTGCCTGGGGCGGTTGCACCGCCCAGCTTCGCTGGGAGATCCTCTCCTGGGCGGTGCCACCTCCAACCCTGGCGATGCCACCTCTTTCACTATTTCAGCTCACTTGGTTTGGCTCCAAACTTGGTCCAAACCAGTCCGAACTTGGGCCTAATTGACCCCTACTTGGGTTATAGGATTAACACCTAATCCTAACCCTAATTAATGTGCTAACTATTATTTTAAAGACATTTTCTAAGCTATTACAAAGTCCGCAAGTCAAGACTTCTTCTGGCGAGCTTTCGGCAAACTTCCGGTGGTCTTCCGATGAACTCTCGGAAACCATTCTGCGGACTCCCGGCAAGCTCCTAGACTTCACGATTTGATCTTAGCGAGTTCCAACGAGCTTCTTCGGCAAGCTCCGATCTTTCTCGGCGAGCTCCGCGAACTTCCAACGAACCTTCCGGCGAGCTTCCGAAAATCCTTCGGCAAGCTCCCAACTCATTCTCGGCTAGTTCCGGTAGCATTCCCGATGAACCTTCGGACTTCCGTCGAACTCTCGAACTTGCAACAAATCCTTCGCGCTTGACTCCGACACTTTGTTTCGCTTTATGTCTTCATCGTTATCATAGTTAATCCTGCACAATTAAAGCAAAACTTCGATCGAGACAATTAATCCTAAGCAATTAACCAAGTTGTCCGGCATGTCATTAGTCCCTCGACGCTTCGTCTGATTCTTCGGCGCATCGTCCTCTCCTGTGGCCTATTGCCCAATCGGCCAGTTGACTCCGCAACTCCGATATCCTTGGCACAATAACTGCTCTTCTTGGCCCGATGCCCGAGTCCATTGCCCGAAGCCTTCTGTCGATACGTCGACCGATCTACCGGCCCGACGTCCAATCTTCTGACATGTTCCTCCGGCACAACATGATTTTCCTGCTTTAATTGTCTCATCCTGATCAAAGCATCCTACGTCACTCAAAACGCATATTAAATCATAAACATATATCAAGTAGTTTCATTATCAAAATACGAGATTCAACAAAAACATTCCCTCTTGAGGAACTTATTGGGTCTCTAATGACCTACGAAATGACATGTCAAGCTCATGACGAGCTCGAGAACCCCCTTCCAAAGAACAGGAAGGATATGGCACTCACATCACAAGAAGATCACTTGAAAGGAACATCAAGTGATGAGGACAATGACAATGACATTGCACTTTTGACTCAAAAATTTTAAAAATATTTAAAAAAGAATAAATTTAAAAATAATATAAAAAATAAATTTGAACACAAGAAGGACCAAGTGATTTGCTATGAGTGCAAAAAACCGGGACATTACAAGAATGATTGTCCCCAAGCCAAAAAGAGAACATCAAAGAAGAAGGCGCTCAAGGCAACATGGGAGGATTCAAGCGCGTCCGAAGAAGAGGAGTCCAACACCGAGCAAGTTGCTCATTACGCTCTAATGGCCATTTGAGAAGAGGTAACGGATTTAATTGATGTAGATTTATAATATCATGAATTATTAAATGTCTTCCATGAGTTATTTGATGAATGTAAGACAATTAGTAGAAAATACAAATTGCTAAAGAAGGAGCATGATAGTCTCATTTGTAATTTCGATAAATTAAAGACTAAATATCATGATAGTTTAGCTCCATGTATAAAATGCCATGATCTAGAAACTCTCCAAAAGGAGAACTTGCTACTTAAGGACACCTTCAAGAAATTCGAGGTTGGTAGTAAGTCTTTGAACATGATCCTTACAAATAAGGGTCACGTTCATAAAAGAAGTGAAATCAGATTTGTGAGAAGTCCTCACCAAAATCCAACTACCTTCATTAAAGGCCATGTCTTACATGTTCAACACCAAAGCAATTGCAACTTTTGTTGCAAATATGGACATAAAACTTATAAATGTCCATTCAAGAAAATTCGTCCGAACAAACTAATTTGGGTTCCTAAAGGAACTATGATCAATTTTATGCAATATGATGAACAAGTCAGATTAGTTTTTAAGGCACCCAAAAGAAAATGGGTACCTAAAAATAATCCCTTCTTGTAGAAACATACACCATCACAAGCTAGGAGCAAGAGATGGTATCTCGATAGTGGATGCTCAAGACATATGACTGGAGATCCATCTCATTTCTCTATGCTCACTAACAAAGAAGAAGGGTACGTCACCTTCGGAGACAACAACCAAGGCAAAATCATTAGGAAGGGAACCATAGGTAACAAATTAAAATTTTCTATTGATGATGTCTTACTAGTTGATGGATTGAAACATAATCTCTTGAGTGTTAGTCAATTATGCGATAAAGGTTATATCGTTAGATTTGAATCAAATGTGTGTATTATTGAAAAACCAAACCATAACATAACTATAAATGCATTAAAACAAAATAATGTCTACACCATCAACCTTGATGAACTAAGTAATGAAATGTGCTTCTCTGCTTTAAATGTTGATGCTTGGCTTTGGTATAGGAGACTAGGCGATGCAAATATGAAACTAATATCTAAGATCTCATCTAGAGAATTAGTACGAGGAATTCCAAATATGAAGTTTATTAAGGACAAAGTATACGATGCATGTCAACTAGGTAAACAAATAAAAACTAGTTTCAAACAAAAAATTCAAATTAGCACCATTAGACCATTACAATTGATTCATTTGGACTTATTTGGACCAATTGACATGACAAGTCTAGGAGGAAGCAAATATGCGTTAGTAATTGTGGATGACTATACTAGATACACTTGGACCTATTTCTTAGCTCACAAAAGTGATTGTTTCAAGTGTTTCTCTAAATTTTGTAAACTCACTCAAAATGAAAAAGGCTTTATGATTTCATCAATTCGGAGTGATCACGGTGGAGAATTTCAAAACCGTGACTTTCAAAATTTTTATGAAGTTAATGGATACAATCACAACCTCTCCACTCCGAGAATTCCTCAATAAAATGGAGTAGTTAAAAAAAAAAATAGAAACCTACAAGAAATGGCAAGAACGATGTTAAATGAACATAGTCTACCCAAGTATTTTTAGGCCGAAGCCGTGAATACGACTTGCTACATCATGAATAGGGTTCTAATAAGACCGTCCCTATCAAAAACTCCTTATGAATTGTGGAATAACAAAAAACCAAATGTTTCCTATTTTAATGTTTTCGGTTTTAAATGCTTTATTTTGAATGAAAAGGATGTCTTAGAAAAATTTGATGCTAAATTCGATGAAGGCATCTTTCTTGGTTACTCTTCCGTTTCTAAGGCTTTTTGGGTTTTTAACAAAAGAACCTTAGTAATAGAAGAGTCTATTCATGTAGTTTTTAATGAAATTTCTGATTTAAAGAAAAATGAATTTGATGATGATCTTAGTTTTGATAATTTGAATTTAAATGAACCCCCTCCTCAAAATAGCAACTTGGATGCACCTTCTTCCGAAATTTCCTTACCCAAGGAATGGAAGTATATAGATGCTCATCCAAAGGAGCTAATTATAGGAGATACATCAAAAGGGGTTCAAACTCGTTCCTCTTTCAAGAATTTTTGTACTAACACTGCCTTCCTTTCTCAAATCGAACCTAAATGCATTGACGAGGCCTTAAAAGATGATTTTTGGGTTATTGCAATGCAAGAGGAATTGAATCAATTTGAGAGGAATAAGGTATGGAAGCTTATTCCTAGACCTAGTGACCATTTAGTCATTGGTACTAAATGGGTCTTTAGAAACAAGCAAGATGAAAATGGTATCGTGGTTAGAAACAAGGCTAGATTAGTGGCCAAAGGTTTCAACCAAAAAGAAGGTATCGATTACGAAGAAACCTTCGCTCCCGTGGTTCGATTAGAAGCCATAAGGATGCTCATTGCCAATGCTAGTAGTAATAACTTTAAACTATTTCAGATGGACGTAAAAAGTGCCTTCTTGAATGGTTTTATTTCGGAAGAAGTATATGTTGAACAACCTCCCGGATTTGAAAATTCTCTTCTACCTAATCATGTATTCAAATTGACTAAGGCTCTCTATGGTTTAAAACAAGCTCCTAGAGCTTGGTACGAAAGGCTTAGTTCCTTTCTTATTTCAAATAATTTTACCAAAGGCAAGGTTGATACTACATTGTTTATCAAACACTTTGAAGATAATTTTCTTATTGTGCAAATTTATATTGACGATATTATTTTTGGCTCTTCGGATGAATCACTATGTAAATCATTTGCCAAATGTATGAGTCATGAATTTGAAATGAGTTTAATGGGTGAATTAACTTTCTTTTTAGGATTACAAATCAAACAACTTAGTGATGGTATATTTCTTAACCAATCTAAATATATATTAGAATTGTTAAAACGATTTAACATGGATAATTCAAAAGCAACAAACACCCCGATGAGTACTCCGACTAAGCTAGATTTGGATGAAAATAGTAAAAATTTTGATCAAAAAATATATAGGGGAATGATAGGTAGTCTACTCTACCTCACTGCGACTAGACCGGATGTTATGTTTAGTGTAGGACTTTACGCTAGATTTCAATCCAATCCTAAATTATCTCATCTTAAGAGCATTAAAAGAATATTTAGGTATCTTAAAGGAACTCCAAATCTAGGATTGTGGTATCCAAAATCTGAAAAATTCGATTTAATAGTTTATACAGATGCCGATTTTGGCGGATGCAAGATAGATAGAAAAAGTATATCCGGAATATGCCAATTTTTAGGACATGCACTTGTTTCTTGGACTTCCAAGAAACAAAATTCAGTTGCACTATCTACGGCGGAAGCCGAATACATTGCTGCAAGTGCATGCTGTGCACAAGTTGTTTAGATGAAAAATACATTAGAAGACTATAGAATTCACTTCAAAAACATTCCCATAAAATGTGATAATACTAGTGCCATATGTCTTACTAAAAATCCAATTCAGCACTCTAGAACTAAGCACATCAACGTTAGGCATCATTTCATACGCGATCATGTCCTTAACAATAATGTTGTTTTAGAATTCATTGATACAAAGCATCAATTAGCAGATATATTTACAAAAGCTTTGAATGAAGACCAATTTGAATTCATTAGAAGGGAATTAGGTATGTTAAATTGTCCCTAAGAATAAACTTGTTTGAATGGAGTTTCCGTAAAGTTTTTCATCCTCTTTCCGTTCCTCGGTGGATTTGATCCTTCTCTTTCGATTCTAAATAACATGTTAAATTTCCTTATCCTATCTTGAGTCAAACACCGCTCCCATCAGATCAAGATTAATGATTTTATGATATTTTATGAATCTCGAAATTGATTTTGATGGCTTGATTATGAGTTTCAAGTTGACGATTTGAATTTGAATGAGTTTGTATTCAAATTATGATCTTGACTATTGGAGTTACTACTTGAAATTTTTTTTTAATCACAATCTCTTCTTTGTACACCTACAATTTTTGTTATTTATAGAAATAAGAGATTTGATGAAATAGATGAATGCTGAATTTTCCTTTAAGATGAACTATGCGTAAATATTTTAGCATACTTAATTTTGAATGATGAATTTTTGTATGATCAATGCTGAATTCCTAATGTTATAATCACAAGTTATGTGCTTCAAGTCTCATTCCCTTTTTTCTGATGACAAAGGGGGAGAAGTGATGACTTATATGAATTACAAGAGCTTGTAGAATACAAATATCTTATATGCCTTGCAAAATCCTTGAGTATATCTCAAGTGTTTAGATTGGTTGATCATATGAAATGACGCCTTACATTTATATCATGAAATTAATGTTGAAAATCTTTATCTCCTATCGTAATAAAAATTGTCTTTTATCATTCGACTTGAAAATGATTTTCATCGAAGTTTTGTATTTACTTATGCTTAATGAGAATAACGATAAGTTCAACGGTTAGAACTTATCGGTTTTTGCTTGAATTCAATGGGATAAAATTCAAGTGTTTTTATCTTCTCATAATATGGCATATAGATAGGGGGAGTTATGTTTAACTCCGTCATCAATTGGTTGTCATCATAAAAAAGGGGGAGATTGTTGAATCTCGGATTTTGATGATGAAACTAATTGATTGTGTTTAGATGTTTAACTGTATTTTGAGTGATGCAGGTCTACTCGATCAATATTAGACAGTTAACGCAGGATGAATTAACATTGTGCCGGAGGAGATCACGTTAGGATATTGGATGGTAGAAGGCTTCGGACGTCGGGCATCGGGTCAAGAGCGGAATTACGCCAAGGATATCGGGGTTGCGGAGGTCAACCGCCGATTGGGCAACAAGACGCAAGAGAGGACGATGCGCCGAAGAATCGGACGAAGCGCCAACTAATGACGTGCCGGGCAACAGAATGTCAATTCACTTTGTAATAATTGTCTAGATCGGAGTAGAGTTTTGGCTTGTGTGTGCAGGATTAACTACGATAACGATGAAGACATAAAGCGAAACAAAGTGCCGGAGTCAAGCGCGAAGGATTCGCTGGGAGTTCGAGAGTTCGACGGAAGTCCGAAGGTTCGTCGGGAATGCTGCTGGAACTAGCCGAGAATGAATAGGGAGCTTGCCGAAGGGTTTTTCGGAAGCTCGCTGGAAGGTTCGTGGGAAGTTCGCGGAGCTCGCCGAGAAAGATCGGAGCTTACCGAAGAAGCTCGTCGGAACTCGCCAAGATCAAATCTTGAAGTCTAGGAGCTTGCCGAGAGTCCGCAGAATGGTTTCTGAGAGTTTATCGGAAGACCGTCAGAAGTTCACCGGAAGCTCACCGGAAGAAGTCTTGACTTACGGACTTTGTAATAGCTTAGAAAAATATCTTTAAATTCGTAGTTAGCATGTTAATTAGGGTTAGGATAAGGTGTTAATCTTATAAACCAAGTAGGGGCCAATTGGGCTCTAGTTCGGACTGGTTTGGGCTAAGTTTGGAGCCCAACCAGTGAGCTGAAATAGTATAGGCGGTGGCACCGCTAGTACACTATCAGTGTCAGACACTGACAGGCGGTGGCACCGCCAGCATCGGGAACCAAAAAGAATTTAAATTTTGAAGCCCAAATTTGAATCCTCTTGAGGCCTATAAATACCCTTCAATTCTCAGCTGAGAATACAACTTTTTGAGAAGCAATTGAATGAGAGAAAGGTCTTAGATAAGTCTTAGCAAGTCTTGTTTTCAATTTGCTAGAGTGTTCACCTCCTTCTTTCTTGCTGAAAATTTGTAAGAGTGTGAACCGCTTGTAAAAAGTTGTAAGAGGGGTATTTATCCTTCCCCTTACAGAGATTTGCTAGTGGAAGGTGGAAGCCTCATCGAAGAGGGCCTCACAAGTGGATGTAGGTCATTTGACTGAACCACTTAAAAATCAGCGTGATCTTTGGTTTGCATTTCATTATTGCTATTTACATTACTGCAAACCTTCTTACGTGCTTTATTTCCTCATTACCTTTGCTGCATATCTTTACGAACACACGTTCAAGTTAAGCTTTTCAAGTTCGGTTATTATCGTATCAAAAGATTTGTCAAAATGAAAATTTTAATCTACTGCACTAATTCACCCCCCCCTCTTTTAGTGCCGCTCCGATCCTAACACAGACAAAGCCTCCGCTGCCTTCAACAAACTTAAGGCAGCCATGACAACGATGCCGGTGCTAGCGCTACCAGATTTCAGCCGACCCTTCATTATTAAGGTCGATGCATCTGGAGTCAGAATTGGAGACGTTCTCATGCAAGATGGTCGACCACTCACATACACTAGTAAGGCATTATCTCCCTCCCATCAAAACATGCCAACATATGATAAGAAGATGCTCGCCATTATGCATGTAGCAATGAGGTGGAGAACGTACTTGATCGGGCGATGCTTTCAAATCAAGACTGAGCATAAAAGACTAAAATATTTCTTGGAGCAGAAGATATCTTCCCCCGAGCAGCAAAAATGGGTCACAAAGCTTCTTGGATATGATTATGAAATAACTTACAAAAAGGAGAAATAGAATGTTGTGGTAGATGCGCTTTCACGACTACCTAAGCAAGCTGAATTTTTGGTCATTTCACTTTTGACTAATGACTTTCTTGAGGATATTAAGAGGAAATGGTAAGAAGATCTAGAGACTAGTAAGATCATAAAAAAATTGGAGCAAGCACCAAGCTCCGTAGCTCATTACAATTGGGACTCAAAAGAATTACGCTATAAGGGACATATTGTGCTTGTAACAAATTCTACTTGCATCTTCACAAGCAGATTTTGGAGTACGACATATCACTCACAAACCGTTGGCCAGATGAAAGTTGTAAATAGGTGCTTGGAGATAGCCTAAAGCCACCCACCAAATATGACTACCCAAGGAGAACTCCAGACCCAGCCAAGTGTCATTATTGATCAACAGAACATGACTCGACGACGACGACCCACTATTAAAGTGCTAATATAGTGGACGAACCTACCAACAAAAAATGCCACTTGGGAGAACTATGATGACTTGAAAATCAAATTCCCAGAATTCATGAATCGTTAGCCTCAAGGACAAGGCTAATTTAAAGAGGGCGGGTCTATTAGGACTCTAGCTAGGAGAGTCCTAATTGAGAGGGACATTCATATAAAACCTACCTAAGCTGACCCCTATTAAAGAGGTGAAGAGGCCAGCTAGGGTTAGGAGGTTGTTTCTTAGAGAATAATTAGGAGTTGTAAAGGAATATAAGTCTTAAGTAGGAGTCATATTAGGAGTTGGTTAGAAGTAGGAGTCTTATTAGGAGTTAGGGTTTAGAAGCCCTATAATAGCCATGTATTCCTCCTCTTTTGATAAGCAATAGATAAATGTTTTCTACAGCCTTTGAGTAGCAACTTGGAGGGAGGAACCCCTATAGAGTTCCAAGGAGGCCGATCCCCTAAAGAGATCAACCCCAAGTTTAGAATCTGCAAGGGTTCTAACACTTGATGATTCAGATCTATAGAGATGGATCCAAGAGGATGATTGGCTTGTTTCAGTCCATGTACACAAACATCATTGTCAAAAGATTTGGCATGAAAAATTTCAAGAGAGGTATTATACTAATGAGACATGAGATATCGTTTTCTAGGAATATGTCCCCAAAGACTCCTGATGAAAATGTGAACTATTAGGATTAAGTTAGCACTAGGGGGGATGAATTAGTGCATACGTAAAAATTACGTCGAGTCGAAAATCTTCGTATGATAAAAGCTCATATCAGAAATGTTTAACTTTGAAAATGTTTGTAAGAGTATGCAGCTAAAGTAATAAGGAAGTAAAGTAGTTTGCAATAAAAGTAAATAGAAAAATAGAAATAGAAACCGATTTATAGTGGTTTGGTCGTCATGACTTACATATACTCCCGATTCCTCTTCACTCGAGGCTACTGGCTTCCACTACCAATCTTTCTTCAATGGGCGAAGATCAACTACCCTTTTATACTCTTTCTCCTTTTCACAGGTTTAGGAAATAACCCTTATAACTTCACTTTCTTAGACCTCACTTCTTCCTTTAGAAGAACTTTCTCAATACTAGGAAGAGTGGACTCTAAATCCTAAGAGAGATTACTTAATTTTTCTCAAGTATTCTTTTTCCCCTATCAACTCAGTTTCATGATTAATTCTTGCATCTCCATGTAGGAATAGTTGGGGTATTTATAGACGCCAAATGGATTCAAAATTAGAGCAAAAAAAAGTCTCATCTTGGGTTTTCCGGGTCCTAGCGATACCACCGCCTATGCTGGGCGGTACTACCGCCTACAATAATGACACTGGGTAATACTATTGCCTATAGTAATAAAACTGGGTAGTACCACTGCCTAGTCTGACATTACTACTGATAGTATCCTCTGACATTGGGCGGTACCACCGCTTGACAAAGTTTGGGAGATTGTGTCTTGGTGGTACCACCACCCAACTGGCGATACTACCGCCTGACATAGTCTTGAAGACTGTGTCTCATAGACTAAGCCACTAGCGGTGCCACCACCAGCTCTGGTGGTGCCACCGCTAGCTCCGGCGGTGCCACCACCTGACGTGGCTTTGAGTCATTGAATAGACCTTTCTCTTGGCCCAAAATAGCTCCACTTTGGGATAAACCTTAAATTCAATTTGAATTCAAGTGAAAGTAAATTTAATCATGAATATTTCATCATTGCATGCATCGTTATCATAATTTAAAATATTGCATGCATAATACCAAGTCATCAGGTATATTTTTAAAATATAAAATCATCATTACATTACATAAATGATTCCAAATCATCATACATAATTTTAAATCATCATTTTAGGCATAATATGCATGATTATCACCATACCTTCTCCCCCTTTGTCATCAACAAAAAGGAGAACTGCAACTATTAAATTTTAGAGATATGCAAGCTTAATGATTTAGCAAATTTTTCATCACTTTAGAATATGCAAGCTAGTGAGTTCTTTCTTCTCTTTTGAGAAGTGTAAGCTAGCAAATTTTTTGCTTCCTTTGCAATGTTCGAGCTAGTAATTTTTTGCTTCCTTTGCAATACACAAGCTAGCAAATTTTACGTCATTTTCAATATGCAAGCTAGCAAATTTTATCTCCCCCTTTGTTATTGTCAAAAAGAAGGGAAGAATACAATTTTGTAATTCTTTTCCCTTTACAATAATTTTTACATCCTGACAAAGATAAACAATAAAGATAAACTTGCACCAATATTTCAATCATAAAAAACGAAAGATTAATTCATGAATAGCAAAAGACCTTGTGTCATTTTTGACAAATCTCTTCTTTTGTAAATAGAAAAAAGAAACATAAGAGATCAAATGAGAGAAATTGACAAAAAAATCTCAAGTATTGAATATCAAGAATTCAACATCATAATATAGATAAAGATATTACTATAGCAAAAAGAGTCATAAGATAATACATAAAGGATCTCGATTCATGTATAATATATCTCAATTCATTATCAATCATAAAAAAATATAATTCCAAAAAATCATGATTCAGTTAAAAAACTTTCCTCTTTAATAAACGATAAGAAGAAACATGGCAATGATACCAATCATGATTCATTTAGATAGCAAAAACAAACATAGAGGACAAAAGATCTCGATTCATATAGAATAAATCTCAAGTTATAAATATCAAGAAATTAAGATAAAAATCATGATTAGATGAAACTCATCCAAATTCAATTCGTCAAATCATCAAAATCACTTTCAAGAGATTCAAAATGACATAAATGGATTGATTAATTTATTATTAAAAATAGATAAGATTTTCAAAATGTATTCCCTTTTTATTTGTTTTAATTCATGTGATTAATTTCATACAAGCATGCCCAATTTTTTTTTATACGCCAAATCAAAACATGCATCATAGTTTAAAATCGAAAAAGTAAATCTCATTATAGAAATCATCAAGATCAATAAACCATAAATCCCCCAAAAATCATCATTACTTCAAATCATTATGCATAATTAAATATAAAATCGTCAAGCGTAATACCAAAATTTTTTAACATTTTCATTACATTATTACATCATTATGCATTATTAAATCATCAAGCATGATACCAAACCTTTTAACATTTTCATTACATTATTACATCATTATATCATTAAAACATCAAGCATGATTTCGTTGAATATAAGATATTTTTAAATATTTTATTATTTTTTTAAATCACTAGAAAGAAATGTTAGGATTGAGACAGCACTAAGACGGGGGAATTAGTGCAGCGGATAAAAGTGTCGGTTAAAGATAGCTTAAAAGTGTTTTTGTTCATAAGGGTGATGAAAGCCAAGTAAGGAGAAAGTGAAGCAATTGCAAAGTAAGTAAATGACAATAATATAAATGCAAATCATAATTTATAGTGGTTCGGTCGTTGTGACCTACATCCACTTTCGATTCCTCCTCCGTTAAGGTCACCGACGTCCACTAATTGTCTTTTTTCAATAAGCGAAGACCAACCATCTTTTTACAGCGCTTTCTGCTTTTCACAGGTTTAGGAGATAACCCTTATAAGCCTCACACCTCTCTTCAATGATCACAATACTAGAAAGGCAGAAAAAGGAATCTTTGCACTTTTACAATACTTTTAACACCCCAAGATTTCAAGATATTATTCACACTTTCGTGCCCTTTTATGCAGAAAAGGGTGGGGTATTTATAAGCCCTAATGACATCAGAATTTGAGTCAAAAAGTGTCACATCTCCGAATTTCGGGGTACTGGCGATACCATCGCCATTATTGGGCGGTACCACCGCTTGCAGACTGACACTAGGTGGTACCACCGCCCAGAGCACCCGGGAGACTGAGTCCCAAGCGGTGCCACCGCTGGCCGTGACTTCAAGTGTTGAATGAGCTGTTCAACCGACCCAATTCAATGTCAAGGGCCCAGTTGGCCCCTAACTGAGTTAGTAGGATTATCTCACAATCTTAACTCAACTTAAGATCTAACTATAATAATTTAAGATATTAACTAAGCAATCTTGGTCCGATATGTCAATTGTTCTTCTAGTGAGCTTCCAACGATCTTCCGGCAAACTTCCATCAATCTCTCGGTAATGTTCCAATGGACTCCTAGCAAGCTCTAGGATTTTATGACAATCTTCTTGGTGAGTTCCGACAAACTGCTTTGGCAAGCTCCTAAACTTCTTGGTCAATTCTGATAGAACTTTCGATGAACTCTTAAACTCCTAAGAAAATATCGATCTTGACTCTGGCCTAATATTTGCTTCATGTCTTACTACTATCGTAATTAATCATGTATACTTTTCTCAACATATAGATTAGATCAAAAAATTTATCAATTGATTTCATCATCAAAATTTGAGATTCAATAATCTCCCCCTTTTTTATGATGATAATCAATTGATGACGGAGTTAACCTTAACTCCCCCTATCTATATGCCATACTTGAGAAAAGATACTCTAGAATTTAAGGCATTTGAATTCAAGCATCAAACTAATAAGTTATATTTATATAAACTTATCAACATGCACATCTTGATACTTATCATGATTTACCAATTCAAAATATGATACCATGTATTTATCAATAAAAAAATTGATGTCAAGTCTAGACATCCATTTTTAAGTCCAGTGATGATAAACAATCATCATTTTCAAGTATGATACAAATTTCAAATATGAAATATAGCAAGATGACAATTCTTGATAAAAGATAACAATTCATCGTTTTGAGGCATGATTTCAATTGTGAATAGCAAGTTAAGCTCATGATGACTTATCATATGATAGACAATTATCAAGCATATTTCAAGTATCTACAATGCATATGAAATACATTTTGATATGTTTCAAGCAATTGCGATGTGCTACGATATATTTGATAATTCCAATTATATTTTAAGCATTCGCAAAACATACAAGCATTTATGACAAGATATATTTTATACATTTGTCACAAACATTTAATTTGTCATCAATTTACCATATTTCTCCCCCTTTGTCATCAACAAAAAGGAGAACAATTCAACAATACAAGTGTGGTAAAAATTCAAGCAAGTTTTATAATGATTTATCCAAACCATAAGCAAAAACTTTGCATGATAACCTTTTTGATAAGCTAATATTTTTACTCAAGGGTTTTTTGGTTCTTCTTAAAATAATATGAACCAAATTTATGAAAGGATTCAAACCAAGTCAAATTCAAAACAATAAAAGAGTTTTCATTAAAACATGTTTTTATTTTAACAAATAGACGGGATTCATGAAAAGAATAAAGATATCCATACAAACTCAAATCTTCGTTCTTGCAAGTGATTATCACATACCAAAAATTCATAAATTTCTTATTTCATAAGAAGAGTAAGGAAGAATTCATGGGAAGAGAGCATCATATGAAAAAGAAATCCACAAATATGACTTCATCAATCAAATTGGTTTCTCATTAAAAATTCACAAGAGTGAAATCCGTGAAAGATGCATTTGTTAATGAATTCCATGAGTGAAGTGATTAAATGTATTAAAAATCATTAAGTGATGGAGCAAGGTTATAAAGTAAATTTGATAACAAGTTAAGAGGAAGATAAAAACAAAATAAATTCATGAAAGCTCCATTCATAAGATGAATTAAGAGGAAGATAGTCTGGAAAAGAAATACAACAAATTTATGCATTCGGACAATTTAACATCCCTAACACCCTTCTAAAAAAATCAAATTGTTCTTCACTTAAAGATTTTATAAAGATATCAGCTAATTGATGTTTTGTATCAATAAACTCTAAAGATATGTCATGGTTATTAATATAATCTCTTATGAAATGATGCTTAATGTCAATATGTTTCATTCTAAAGTGTTGAATAGGATTTTTTGTTAAACATATTGCACTTGTGTTATCACATTTTATGAGAATATTCCTAAGATAAACTCTATAATCTTCAAATATATTTTTCATCCATACAACTTGTGCACAACATGCACTAGCCGCGATGTATTTGGCTTTAGTTATAGATAGTGCAACTGAGTTTTGTTTCTTGGAAGACCAAGAGACAAGTGCATGACCTAAGAATTGACATATTTTAGATGTATTTTTTCTATCTATTCTACAGTTAGTAAAATCTGTATCAGCATAAGCAATTAATTCAAAGTTTTTGGATTTTGGATATCATAATCCTAGATTAGTGGTTCCTTTAGATATCTAAGAATTCTTTTAACTACTTTTAAGATGAGATAGCTTAGGATTAGATTGAACCCTAGCACAAAGTCCTATGCTAAACATGATGTTTGGTCTAGTTACGGTGAGGTATAGTAAACTATCTATCATACACCTATAAGTTTTTTGATCAAAGCTTTCTCCACTTTCGTCAATGTCTAACTTTGTGTAGGTATTCATAGGAGTATTGATAGCCTTTGAACTATCCATATTAAACTATTTTAGTAAGTCTAATATATATTTTGTTGACTAAGAAAAATACCATCACTAAGTTATTTGATTTATAAGCCTAAAAAGAAAGTTAGTTTATCTATTAAACTCATTTCAAACTCTTGATTCATACTCTTAACAAATGATTCGCATAAGGATTCATTTGTAGAACCAAAAATAATATCATCAACATAAATTTGAATAATAAGAAAAATATTTTCAAAATTTTTGATAAACAATGTAGTATCGACCTTGCCTTTAAAGAAATTATTTTGGATAAGAAAGGAGTTAAGTCTCTTATACCAAGCCCTTGGGGCTTCTCTTAATCCATAGAGAGCATTAGTCAATTTGAATATATAATTTGATAAATTATCATTATCAAATCTGAGAGGTTGTTCAATAGAAACTTCTTCAGAAATAAAGCCATTAAGAAAAGTACTTTTAAGATCCGTTTGAAATAACTTAAAATTATTACTACTACTAGCATAGGCAAGGAGCATCCTTATGGCTTCTAATCGTGCCATAGGAATGAAAGTTTCTTCATAATCGATACCTTCTTCTTGGTTGAAACATTTGGCCACTAATCTGGCCTTGTTTCTAACCATGATATCAAATTCATCTTGCTTGTTTCTAAAGACCCATTTAGTATCAATAACTAAATGGCCATTTGCCCTCGGAATAAGGTTTCACACCTCATTTCTCTCAAATTGGTTAAACTCTTCTTGCATTGTGATATCCCATGAATCATCTTTCAATGCATCGTCAATGCATTTAGGTTCAATTTGAGAAAGAAAAACGGTGTTAGCACAAAAATTTTTAAGAGAGGAACGAGTTTGAATCCCTTTTGATGTGTCTCCTATGATTAGCTCCTTAGGATAAACATCTATATACTTCCATTCCTTGGGTAAGGATATTTCGAAAGAAGATGTATCCAAGTTGCTAGTTAGAGGAGAGGGTTCATTTAAATTCAAAGCATCAATATTAAGATCATCATCAAACTCATTTTTCTTAAATTCGAAAACTTTTTAAAGACAACATGAATAGACTCTTATATAGCCAAAGTTCTTTTGTTAAATATACAAAATACTTTAGAAATAGAAGAATAGCCAAGAAAAATCCCTTCATCGGATTTTGCATCAAACTTTCTTAAGGCATCTTTTTCATTCAAGATAAAATATTTGCAACCAAAAATTTTAAAGTATGAAACATTGGGTTTTTTGTCATTCCACAATTCATAAGGAGTTTTGGAAAGTAATGGTCTTACTATAATACTATTCATGAGGTAACATGTCGTATTAATGGCTTTTGCCCAAAAATATTTGGGTAAGCTATTTTCGTTTAACATGGTTCTTGCCATTTCTTGTAAATTTTTATTTTTTCTTTCTACTACTCTATTTTGTTAAGGATTTTTCGAAGTAGAGAAATTATGATTATATCTATTAAATTCATAAAAATTTTAAAAATCATGATTTTAAAATTTACCATCGTGATCACTCCAAATTGAAAAAATCATAAAGCCTTTTTCATTCTGAACAAGTTTACAAAACTTAGAAAAATATATAAAGCAATCACTTTTGTGTGCTAAGAAGTATGTCCAAGTGTATCTACTATAATCGTCCACAATAACAAAGCCATATTTGCTACCTCCTAAGCTTGATGTATCAATTGGTCCAAACAAATCCATATGGATCAATTGCACTAGTCTAGAGGTGCTTATTTGATTTTTTGGTTTGAAACTACCTTTTATTTGTTTTTCTAGTTAACATGCATCACACATATTATATTTAACAAACTTAATGTTAGGAATACCTCTTACAAGTTCTTTAGATGAGATTTGAGAAATTAGTTTCATGCTAGCATGACCTAATCTCCTATGCCAAAGCCAAGCATCGTCATTCAAAACTAAAAAACACATTTCATTATAAAGATCATCAATGTCAATAGTGTACATATTATTTTGATTTGGGGCAATCGTAGAGGAGTGTTTATGTGGTTGTTCAATAATGCAAGCATTGGATTCAATTCTAATGATATATCCTTTATCATATAATTGACTAATGCTCAATAAATTATGCTTTAAGCCATCAACCAACAACACATCTTTAATCAGAAAGTTGGATTTATTACCTATGGTTCCTTTGCCAATGATTTTACTCTTGTTGTTGTCTCCGAAGGTGACATACCCTTTGTCTAAGCTAGTGAGCTTAGAGAATTAAGATGGATCTCTAGTCATGTGCCTTGAGCATCCACTATCAAGGTATCATCTCTTGCTCCTAGCTTGTGATGGTAAATATTTCAAAAAAGGATGATTTTTAGGTACCCATTTAACCTTGGGTGCCTCAAAAATCGATCGACTTAACTTATCATTTTGCATGGAGTTTTTTATGGTTTCTTTAAGAACCCAAATCAATTTGTGTGTCTCTTCAATGGATATTGATAAGCAACATATCCAAATTTACAACAAAAGTTGTATATGTTTCGGGATAAAACATACAAAGTTGGGCCTTTCACAAATATGGTTGGATTTTTACGAGTGTTACTCACAAAGCCGATTTCATCTCTTATATGAACATGATTCTTACTTGCAAGAATCATGTTTAAGGATTTGCTACCTATTTCAATTTTTTCTAAGGTTTCACGTAGTTACAAATTCTCCTTTTTAAGCATTTCTAATTCATCATAGGAGCTAAACTATCATAATGCTTAATTTTTAATCTATCAAAGTCACTAACAAGAGAAGCATGCTCTTTTTTTTAATAATTTATATTTTTTACTAACTAATTTACATTCATCAAATAAATCATGAAAAACACTTAGTAATTCATCAAAAGATAAATTTGTATCAAATGAACTGCTTACCTAATCTCCGATAGCCATTAGTGCGTAGTGAGTAACTTGCTCTTTGTTGGTTGGCTCCTCTTCTTCGGATGCACTTGAGTCGTCCCAAGTTGCTTTAAGCACCTTCTTCTTCTTTGGTTGCTTCTTCTTTGCTTTGGGACATTTGCTTTTTAAATGTCCTAGCTTCTTGTATTCGTAGCATATACCTTGTTCTTTCTTGGGTTCAATTTTATTTTCAGTGTCATTTTTAAGTTTATTCCTTTTTATGAATTTTTTGAACTTTCTTGTCAAGAGTGCCAAGTCATCATCATAGTCCTCATCACTTGAATTTTCTTACAAGTGGTCTTCATGAGTTCTTAGTGTTATATCATTCTTGTTCTTTGAAAAGTTATTCTCGAGCTTTTAATGAACATTGCTAGTCATCTCATAGGTCATTAGTAACCCGATAAGTTCTTCGAGAGGAAAGTTATTTAAATCCTTGGCCTCTTGAATGGCCATTTCTTTAGGGTCCCAACTCTTTGGAAGGGATCTCAAGATTTTATTAACAAGTTCAAAGTTCAAAAAATATTTGCCAAGAGCTTTTAAACTATTGATGACATCCATAAAATGGGTGTACATGTCAACAATAGTTTTGCTTAGCTTCATTCGAAACAATTCATAAGTATGAACTAAAAGATTTATCTTCGACTCCTTTACTCTACTAGTGCCTTCGTGAGTGATTTTGAGTGTATGTCAAATATCAAAAGTCATTTCACAAATAGACACTCGATTAAACTCATTTTTATCTAAAGCGCAAAACAAAGCATTTATAGCTTTGATATTTAAAGCAAAAGTCTTCTTCTACAACTCATTCCAACCGTTCATTGGAAGAGAATGTTGAATCTCAGATTTTGATGATGAAGTCAATTGTCATTTGTTATCTAATCCATATGTTGAGATAAGTGTGCAGGATTAACTACGATGAAAGAAAGACATGCAGTAGGAGTTGCGCCGGAGTCAAGACTATGATCACGTTGGGAGTTCGAAGTTCGACGGAAGTCCGGACGGTCATCGGAGGTTTTACGGGAACAAATCCGAGAAGTCTAGGAGCTTGCTAAAGAATCTCGTCGAAACTCGCCAAGTGGATCATCGCAAGTCCAGGAGTTTACCGGAAGTCCGCCGAAGCATCGTCGAAGGTTTGACGGATGTTGGCCGGAAGTTCGCCGAAAGCTCGCCGGAAGAAGCGATTGATGCATCGGAGCAAGTTGCAGTAAAAGTCTTAAGAAATATCATAGTTAGCATGTAAATTAAGTTAGGAATGGGAGGTGATCCCATTAACGTAATCCGGGAGCAATTGGGCCCTTGATAGACCCAAATTGGGCCGAATGGATCAACCCATTCGGACTAGAATTCCTGCCAGGCGATGGCACCGCTAGGGTCGGCGGTGGCACTACCTAGGAGGTTGTCTCCCAGGAAAGCTGGGCGGTGGCACCGCCTGGGCTCAGTCTCCGAGTGAGACTGGGCGGTGCAATCGCCCCTATCAAGCGGTGGCACCGCCTAGAGGCTTAGTCTCCGAGCTGCCAAGCGGTTGTACTGCCCTAATCAGGAGGTAGTACCGCTAGGACCTCGAAAATCTAGAGAAAGATACTTTTGAGCTCCAAATTCAAACCAGTTTGGGGCCTATATAAACCCCACCCTTTCCTGCATGAAAGGGCAACTAAAGGCATCGAAAATCCAATCTTACTCTGTGATTTTTAGAGCTCATAAGTGTTGTAAAGGCTAGAAGTTCTCCTCCCTCTTTTCTTCTAAGTTTAGATCTTTCAAGAGAGGAGAGAAAAGTTTGTAAGGGTTGTCTTCTAAGCCCATCAAAAGGAGTGAAACTGTAAAAGGGTGGTTGGCCTTCGCCTATTGAAAGAAGGCCTCTAATGGACGTCGGTGACCTCGTCGGTGGAGGAAGCCAAAAGTGGATGTAGGTCAAGATTGACCGAACCACTCTAAATCTCGGTTTGCATTTACTTTAAGCATCTTATCTTTATTGTAAACCTCCTTAGTAGCTTATTGCCTTCTGCTCATTTACGAACGTGTTTCATAGTTAAGTATTTTTCGAATCGGCATTAAGACGGAAATCAGTTTTATCGTACGAACATCATATTTCAGTTTGCGCTTACAGTCTGATTTCCATCATAACTACAAACTGCCTTTATATCTTTGCTTTAACTGCATCTCGCTTGATCACAAGTTAAAGTGATTTACGAATCGGCTTTCATAACGAAATCGCTTTTATCGTACGAACGTCGTATTCCACTTTGCTATTACATTATGTTGTCTATCTTAAACTTCTATATATTTGCTTTAACTGCATCTTGCTTAATCACAAGTTAAAGTGATTTACAAATCGGCTTTCTTACCAAAATCGCTTTTATCACATGAATGCAGTTTTAATCATCGAAAGTTTTCCGCTGCACTAATTCACCCCCCCCCCCCCGCCCTCTTAGTGCTCTTGATCCTAACAATTGGTATTAGAGTGGGGTTAACTCTCAAATGGATTAAAACCCAAGAGGGATGGCATACGCTGGAAATCAAGAGGGCCACTCTATTACACGTCCACCTATGTTCAATGGGACGGACTACACCTATTGGAAGACCCGAATGAGGATCTTCCTTATTTCATTGGATTTTGAACTTTGGAATATTGTCGAAAATAGATTTTCGAAGTCTTCTCTTCCAATGATCGATTGGAATGAATTGGAGAAGAATACTTTCGCTCTTAATGCAAAGGCTATGAATGCCTTATTTTGTGCGCTTAATAAAAATGAGTTCAATCGTGTTTCGGTTTGTGAAACCGCGTTTGATATTTGGCATACACTCGAAGTGACTCACGAAGGCACAAGTAGAGTGAAAGAGTCAAAAATCAATCTTTTGATATATTCTTTTAAACTTTTCCGAATGAAACCGAGCGAGACTATTGGTGACATGTACACCCGTTTCACGGATGTCGTCAATGGTCTAAAAGGACTGGGCAAAAGTTTTTCGGATTTTGAGCTCGTAAATAAGATTCTAAGATCTCTTCCTAAGAGTTGGGACCCTAAAGTCACTGCTATTCAAGAGGCTAAAGATTTAAATAACTTCCCTCTTGAAGAACTAATCGGGTCATTAATGACCTATGTAATGACTTGCAAGGCTCATGAAGAGCGAGAAGACATCATTCCAAAGAACAGGAAGGATATGACACTTAGAACTTTAAATGACCACTTGAGAGAAAACTTAAGTGATGAGGACTGTGACGATGACTTGGCACTTCTAACAAGTAAATTCAAAAAATTCATTAAGAGAAACAAATTTAAAAATGACACAAAAAATAAATTTAAACCCAAAAAGGACCAAGTTATTTGCTACGAGTGCAAAAAGTCAGGACACTACAAAAGTGATTGTCCCCAAGCCAAGAAGAGAACATCAAAGAAGAAGGCGCTCAAAGCAACGTGAGATGACTCGAGTGCTTCCGAAGAAGAGGAGTCCAACACCGAGCAAGTTGCTCATTATGCCCTAATGGCCATCGGAGAGGAGATAACAAATTTAATTGATGCAGATTTATCATTCGATGAATTATTAAATGCCTTCCATGACTTATTTGATGAATGCAAAACAATTAGTAGAAAATATAAATTGCTGAAAAATAAACATGATAGTCTTGTTAGCAATTTTGATAAATTAAAAACTGAATATCATGATAGTTTAGCTCAATGTAAAAAATGTCATGATCCAGAAACTCTCCAAAAGAAGAACTTGCTACTTATAGATGTCTTAAAGAAATTTAAGGTTGGTAGCAAGTCTTTGAATATGATCCTTGCAAACAAGGGTCACATTCCCAAAAGAAGTGGAATCGGATTTGTGACAAGTCCTCACCAAAATCCAACCACCTTCATAAAAGGCCCTATCTTACATGTTCAGTACCAAAGCAAATTCAACTTTTGTTGCAAACATGGACATAAAAGGTATCATTGTCCATTCAAGAAAATTAGCCCGAACAAACTGATTTAGGTTCCTAAAGGAACCATGATAAACTCTATGCAACATAATAAACAATGTAGATCAGTTTTTGAGGCACCCAAAAGTAAATGGGTACCTAAAAATTATCCTTTCTTGTAGAGACATACACCATCACAAGTTAGGAGAAGAGATGGTATCTTGATAGTGGATGCTCAAGGCATATGATCGGAGATCCATCTCAATTCTCTAAGCTCATTAGCATAGACGAAGGCTATGTCACCTTCGGAGACAACAACAAGGGTAAAATCATTGGCAAAGGAACCATAGATAACAAATCCAACTTCTTTATTGAAGATGTTTTGTTAGTTGATGGTTTAAAACATAACCTCTTGAGCATTAGTCAATTATGTGATAAAGGATATATTGTCAAATTCGAATCTAATGCTTGCATCATTGAAAAACCACACAAAAACACATCTATGATTGCTTTAAAACAGAATAACGTATACACCATTGATATCAATGATCTTTGCAATGAAATGTGTTTCTCGGTTTTGAATGAAGATGCTTGGCTTTGGCATAGGAGATTAGGTCATGCTAGCATGAAACTAATCACTCAAATATCATCCAAAGAACTTGTACGAGGAATTCCTCATATCAAGTTCATCAAAGATAATGTGTGTGATGGTTGTCAATTAAGAAAAAAAATTAAGGTTAGTTTCAAATCTAAAAATAAAATAAGCACCTCTAGGCCCTTACAATTAATCCATATGGACTTGTTCGGACCAATCTCTATATCAAGCCTAGGAGGTAACAAATATGCCTTCGTCATTGTAGATGACTATAGTAGATACACATGGACTTATTTCTTGAAACACAAAAATGAATGCTTTAGATATTTCACCAAGTTTTGTAAACTTGTTTAAAATAAAAAGAGTTTTATGATTTCAGCAATTCGAAGTGATCACGGTGGTGAATTTCAAAACCGTGATTTCCAAGAATTTTATGAATCTAATGAATACAACCACAACTTCTCTACTCCAAGAAATCCTCAACAAAATGGAGTAGTAGAAAGAAAGAATTGAAATTTACAAGAAATGGCAAGAACCATATTGAATGAACATGGCTACCCAAATATTTTTGGGCCGAAGCCGTAAACACTGCATGCTATATTTTGAATAGTGTTCTAGTAAGACCCTTACTCACCAAAATTCCCTATGAGTTGTGAAACAATAAAAGACCCAATGTTTCATATTTTAAAGTTGTTGGGTGTAAGTGTTTTATCTTGAATGAAAAAGATGCCTTAGGAAAATTTGATGCTAAATCCGATGAAGGAATTTTTCTTAGTTATTCTTCGGTTTCTAAAGCTTTTCATATCTTCAATAAAAGAACTTTAATTATAGAAGAATCCATTCATGTTATTTTCAATGAGATTTCCGAAATCAAGAAAAATGATTTTGATGATAATGTTAATTTTGATTCTTTGAATTTAAATGAAATCCTTTCTCCAACTAGCAACTTGGATGCATCCACTTCCGAAACATCCTTACCCAAGGATTGGAAGTATGTAGATGCTCATCCTAAGGAGCTAATCCTAGGAGACACATCTAAGGGGGTTCAAACACATTTTTCTATTAAAAATCTTTGTGCCAACACCACTTTTCTCTCCCAAATTAAACCTAAATGTATTGACGAAGCCATGAAAGATGATTCATAGATTATCATAATGCAAGATGAGTTAAATCAATTTGAGAGAAATGCGGTGTGGAAGCTTGTTCCTAGGCCAAATGACCATTTAGTTATTGGTACTAAATGGGTCTTTAGAAACAAGCAAGATGAGTATGGTATCGTAGTTAGAAACAAGGCTAGATTAGTGGCCAAAGGATTCAACCAAGAAAAAGGTATCGATTAGAAGAAACCTTCGCTCTTGTGGCTAG
Source organism: Musa acuminata AAA Group (assembly GCF_036884655.1). NCBI lineage: Eukaryota > Viridiplantae > Streptophyta > Magnoliopsida > Zingiberales > Musaceae > Musa > Musa acuminata. The sequence continues at coordinate 20,400,357 of NC_088337.1, read as the reverse complement.
ATTAGAAGCCATAAGGATGCTCCTTGCCTATGCTAGTAATAATAATTTTAAGTTGTCTCAAATGGATGTTAAAAGCACTTTTCTTAATGGCTTTATTTCTGAAGAAGTTTATGTTAAACAACCTCCCGGATTTGAAAATAATAACCTCCATAATCGTGTATTTAAATTAATTAAAGCTCTCTATGGTTTAAAACAAGCCCCAAGGGCTTGGTATGATAGACTTAGTACTTTTCTTATTAAAAATAATTTCACAAAAGGCAAGGTCGATACTACATTGTTTATCAAGAATTTTAGAAATAATTTTCTCATTGTTCAGATTTATGTTGATGATATTATCTTCGGTTCTATGAATAAATCTCTTTGTGAATCTTTTGCTAAAACCACGAGTCTCGAATTTGAAATGAGTTTGATAGGAGAATTAACCTTTTTCTCAGGCTTACAAATTAAGCAAATGAGTAATGACATCTTTATTAGTTAAACTAAATATGCTTTAGATCTGTTGAAAAGATTTAATATGGATAGCTCAAAAACTATTAACACTCCTATGAGCACCTCCACTAAGTTAGAAGTTGATGAAAGTGGAGAAAGCTTCGATAAAAAAACTTATAGGGGTATGATAGGAAGTTTACTTAACCTCACTGCAACTAAGATATCTCATCTCAAAGCGGTTAAAAGAATACTTAGATATCTTAAAGGTACCACAAATCTAGGATTATGGTATCCAAAATTTGATAATTTTAAGTTAATTGCTTATGCTGATGCGGATTTTGTTGGGTGTAGACTAAATAGAAAAAGTACATCAGGAATATGTCAATTTTTGGGACATTCCCTTGTTTCCTCGTCATCTAAGAAACAAAACTCGATTGCACTATCAACAACCGAAGCTGAGTATATTACAGCTAGTGCATGTTGCGCACAAGTTGTGTGGATGAAAAACACCTTAGAAGATTATAAAGTCCATTTTAAAAATATTCCTATTAAATGTGATAACACAAGTGCAATATGTTTAACAAAAAATCTCATTCAACACTCAAGAACAAAACATATTGATATTATACATCACTTTATACGAGATCATGACACTAATCATGATGTAATCATAGAGTTCATAGATACTAAGCATCAACTAGCTGATATTTTTACAAAACCTCTAAGTGAAGAACAATTTGATTTCATAAGAAGAGAATTAGGAATGTTGATGTGTATGAATGCATAAACTTGTTAAAATTATTTTTCGAACTTTATTGATTGAATGATTAAATCACTTGATTGCCATTACATGCCTAAAATAATATGTTGGAAATTAATACAAAAATTTCCATAACAATGAGCATGTTTTGTCTTCATGATTGTATTTAAAAATCTATAGTATAGTCTTGTCCGAATGCATGAAAGTGTTAATTTCATTTTCGGATTCTCTTAACTAGTGGTATCCTAACAATCAGATTTTCTCGATACATTATCCTCTTCTGAACTTAATAAGCATACGTCATATCGAGTTTGATTCTCATCATTGATTTTTGACATATGGAATCAACTAGCAAATACATCTCTTATACACTTATCATGTGAAAAATATTTTTTTTGAGAAATGGATTTGATGAAATGATTCCTGCTTGTAAATTCCTTCTTATATGGATGATAGTGTTTTTAATTGCAAGGATTTGTTTCACATACATATCTTGATCCTTGTAAAAATGAAGTATGATTTAATCTCTCATCGATTTTAACTTCATTCAAAGTAAACTCACAAATAGCTGGTATCACAAATAGCCTTCCTCCTTCATGCAAAAAGATAATAACAAATAAAAAGAAAGAAGTACTCAAAGTTATCTCCATGTCATGTTTTCCTTGAGATGTTTGCATAATTAGTATCCTATCACTCACTGTTGGAAAATGACATGAACCTAGTTATGGCATAATTACCGAACTTATGCTTAAAATTTACTTATATCGTTCTCCTTTTTGTAGATGACAAAGGGGGAGAAATATATGAATTGATGCTATGAGTGCCATATTTGAATAAGAAATATATGAATTGATGCTATGAGTGCCATATTTGCACTATGTTATTGGCATATCATGATAAGATATCAAGAACTTGCATAGCAACTTTACTTGTTGATATCATGCCATGTGATGCTACGATTGCTAAACACTTGAAATGTTTGCTTTACGTTAAGATATCAAAAGCTTAAATTCTAAATTTACATGTTGATATCTTATGTTGAATTGCTACCATCATTCATATTTGAAATGTAAAACTTGAGAATGGATGTCAAGTCTTGACATCATTTTCAGTATGATACATCGTGATAGGAATCATGATGGGAGTAATTGATAAGGTTAAGAGTTCTTAACTTATCAATAAGTCTATTAAATTCAAAGGCCTTGAATTCAAAAATGACTTATCTCAAGTATAGTATATAGATAGGGGGAGTTAAGGTTAACTCTGTTATCAATCGATTGTCATCATCAAAAAGGGGGAGATTGTTGAATCTCGGATTTTGATGATAAAGTTAATTGTCATTTGTTATCTAATCCATATGCTGAGATAAGTGTGCAGGATTAACTATGATGAAAGAAAGACATGCAGTAGGAGTTGCGCCGGAGTCAAGACTATGATCACGTTAGGAGTTCGAGAGTTCGACGGAAGTCCGAACTGTCATCGACGGTTTTGTGGGAACAAATCCGAGAAGTCCAGGAGCTTGCCAAAGAAGCTCATCAGAACTCACCAAGTGGATCATCGCAAGTCCAGGAGTTGGCCGAAAGTCTTCCGGAGCATCGCCGAAGGTTTGTCGGATGTTGGCCGGAAGTTCGCCGGAAGCTCGCTGGAAGAAGCGATTGATGCATTGGAGCAAGTTGCAGTAAAAGTCTTACGAAATATCGTAGTTAGCATGTAGATTAAGTTAAGAATGGGAGGTGATCCCATTAACTTAATCTAGGGGCAATTGGGCCCTTGATAGACCCAAATTGGGCCGAATGGATCAACCCATTCGGACCAAAATTCCTACCAGGTGGTGGCAAATGTCATCTCTCTTAAGTTTCAAACCAAACGAGAGTGATCGAGCTCTAATACTAATTGTTAGGATTGAGTCAACACTAAGAGGGGGGGTTGAATTAGTGCAGCGGTTAAAAGCATCGGTTTAGAAAATCTTTGTACGTTAAAACAAAATCGATCTCAGAAAATAGCTTGAAAGCATGTTTGTTCATAAGGGTAGTGAAATCCAAGTAAGAAGGAAGTAAAGCAATTGCAAAATAAGTAAATGACAATAATAGAAATGCAAACCAGAATTTATAGTGGTTCGGTCGTTGCAACCTACATCCACTTCTGATTCCTCCTCTATCGAGATCACCGGCGTCCACTAATGGTCTTCCTTCAATAGGCGAAGACCAACCACCTCTTTATAGTGCTTTCTTCTTTTCAAGGGTTTAGGAGATAACCCTTACAAGCCTTACACCTCTATTGAATGATCACAACACTAGAAAGAGAGGAGGAGGACTCTTTGCACTCTTACAACACTTTTAACACCCTAAGATTTCAAAATATTATTCACACTTCATGCCCTTTTATGCAGAAAAGGGTAGGATATTTATAGGCCTCAGTGGCTTAAAAATTGGAGCGAAAAAATATTACATCCCCGGATTTTGGGTATTGGCAGTACGACCGCCATTATTGGGCGGTACCACCGCCTACAGACTAACAATGGGTGGTACCACCACTCAATTTGGGTGGTACGACTGCCTGATAGAGCTCGGAGATCGAGCTCTAGCAGTACTAATGCTTGATATGGTGGTACCATCGCCTGACAGCATTAACTGTCGATGGTACCACCGCTCAATCTAGGCGGTACCACCGCCTAGAGCACTTGGGAGATTGAGTCCCAGGTGGTGCCACCATCGACCCTAGCGGTGCCACCGCTGGCCATGACTTTAGTCCAATTCAGCCTTATCAAGGGCTATTTTTAATGGGTTGTTCAACCAGCCCAATGCAGCCCTGTCAAGATGTTGGGTCAAAGTTAAGATCGAGATTTCATTGGGAGTTCGAGAGTTTGTCGAAAGTCTAGACGTTCATTGAAAGTTCTACTAAAATTAATCGAGAAGGCTAGGAGCTTGCCAAAGAAGCTCGTCGGAACTCACCAAGAAGATCGTCGTGATGTCCAAGAGCTTGCCAGATGTCCGTTGGAACATTGCCGAGAGATTGTCGAATGTTCGTTAAAAGATCGATGGGAAGCTCGTCGGAAGAGATCTAGACTAATTGGAATCATTTACTTAGTGTATGCTTTAAAATTTGTTAGCACATAATTGTGTTAGAATTGGGCCAACTTAATTAGGGGCCAACTGGGCCCAAGATTAGATTGTGTTAGGCTAAGTGGAAGGCCCAAACAGTAACCCAATAGGTGGCACCATCATGGCACAGTCTCCATGACTATGTTAGGCGGTGGTACCATCAGTCTGGGCGGTGGTACTGCTAGTCTGGGCGGTGGTACCACCTAGACACAGTCTTCCAAGCAGTGGTATCGCCATGACCCAGAAATCCCGGGATGAGATATTTTTAGTCTCTAAGTTTAAATTCACTTGAGGCCTATAAATACCCCCCCATCCCTGGTTAAAAAACATAAGAATTGAGAGTGAAAAAAGAAAAAAACTCTATTGTAATCTTGTATGAACTCCTCTCAAACTCTTAAGTGTTAGTGAAGTTTAAGAGAGGAGATTGAGGGGGTTGTAAAGGTTCTCTCCTGAACCTGTCAAAAGGAGAATCGAGTTGTAAAAGGGTAGTTGATCTTCGTCCATTGAAGGAAGATTGTTAGTGGATGTTGGTGGCCTTGATAGAAGAGGAATTAGTGGAGTGGATGTAGGTCACGACAACCGAACCACTATAAAATGATTTGCATTTCTATTTTACTACTTATCTTTATTGCAAACTACTTTACTTCATCATTACTTTTGCTGCACAAGCCTACAAACGTGTTTAAAGTTAACATCTTTCTGAAATCGATTTTAATCGAATAAAAGATTTTTAACCTGATTATTTTTATCCGCTGCACTAATTCACCCTCCCCCCCCAACCCCCCCTCTTAGTGCCGACTTGTTCCCAACAGTCGTGAATACCAAAAGACATGATTCATTTGGTAAATCTCCTCTTGGTAAATAACGAAAAGAAATCTTAGGAGAACAAGAATCTTGATTCATAAAAAAATCTCAAGTATCAAATGAAAGATTTGAATAAAACTTATTCAAATTCAAATCGTAAAATAATCAAAATCATTTTCATAGTTCAAGAGATTAAAAAAATGATACAAATAAATTCATCAATCACTTTTAGAAAACTCGATTGAGAAATTTTCAAAAACAATATATTTTCTCTTTTTTTGTTTCAATTTATGTGATTAATTTTATACAAGCATGCCCTTTTCTTTTATGTCAAAAACCATGCATCAATGTTTAAAACCAAAAAACAAGTTTCATTAGAAAAATCATCAAGATCAATAAGCTATAAATCATAAAAATCATCATTACTTCAAATCATCATGCATAATTTCAAAATATAAAGTAAACAAGCATGATTTTAAATCATCGTTACTACAAATCATTATTACATCATTACATCATTAAATATAATGCATCTTCAATCAAAATCATTTTGTTTTGGCTAGTAAGCTTTGTAAAGTGTGTTGGATACTAGGTCATATGCCTTGAGCATCCATTATTAAGATTTTAATTTTTGCTTCTAGCATTCGATTGTAGAGATGTTTACAAGAAGGATGGGTTTTTTCTAGGCACCCATTTAGGTTTAGGTCCCTCATGGTTGAATCTATCTATCTTAATTTTTGGCATTAAGTCATTCATGGTTCCTTTAGGAACCCAAACTAATTTATACAAGTCATATCTTTTAAATGAATATTTTTATGCAAAATGACCATGTCTATAACAAAAATTATAATTATTTTCAAGGAAAACATATAGTGTGAGTCCTTTAACAAATGTGGTTAGCTTGTTGAGTGTTACTACTTACAAAACCGATTTCTTCTTTTCTACGAACAAGACTCTCATTGACAAGAATCATGTTTAAAGATTTGCTACCGATTTTAAAATTTTCTAAAGTTTATTGTAATACTACATTTTCCTTCTTAAGTGAATCTAAATCTTTATATTAAGTACAAGGGGTTAACATACAATTATCATGCTCATTTTTTAATTTTTCAAAAGTACTAGAGAGAGAAGCATGATCCTTTTTTAATAATTTATATTTTTTACTAACTAATTTAAATTCATCAAATAAATCATGGAAAGCATCAAGCAATTCATTGTAAGGTAAATGAGATTCGATTGAGTCACTTACCTCGTTATTAAGGGCCATAAGTGTGTAGTTTGTTATATCATCTTCATTAGTTTGCTACTCGTCTTCGGATGCACTCGATTTTGTTAGGATCGGAGCGGCACTAAGAGGGGGTGTGAATTAGTGCAGTGATAAAATAACGTCGATTTAAAAACTTTCGTACGATAAAACCGTTTCTGACGTAAAACCATTTTCAGAAACTTAACTTGAAAGCGAGTTCATAAAAGTATTGAAGGCAGTAAGCTATTGAAGAGGTTTGCAGTAAGGTAATAGCAAGAATAAATGCAAACCAGAGAAGACGACTGTTTATAGTGGTTCGGCCAATCGTTACCTACATCCACTCCTCCGATTCCTCTTCCGTCGAGGCCACCGGCATCCACTAGAGGTCTTCTTTCAATAGGCGAAGACCAACTCCTTATTATACCCCTCTTCTCCTTTTCATGGGTTAAGGAAACAACCCTTACAAGCACTCACACTCATCTTATAGAATTCTAAACTTAGAGTGGAGGAGGGAATTTCTAAAGTGATTTCTATAGTGTTTCTTTCCTTTTTTGCTCTTTGTGCTTGTGTGCTTTAACCAGGAATGAGAGGGGTATTTATAGGCTTCAAGTTGATTCAAACTTAGAGTCTAAAAATATCTCATCTCGGGCTCCCTGGGCAAGGGCAGTACCACCGCCTGCGTTGGGCGGTACCATCGCCCAGTGTTAGTTTGGCTGACACTGTCCTAGGCGATACCACCACCTAAGTCTAGCGGTACCACCGCTTGGGAGGCTATGCTGGGTGGTACCACTGCTTAGATTGGCGGTACCACCGCTTGGCACCCTGCCAAGGGTGGTACAACCATCTAGACTGGTGGTACCACCGCCTAACATAGTCTCGAAGACTATGCCATGACGGTGAGTCTTCTTGGGAAACTGTTCGGACTTCTTATTGGGCCCACCATAGTTCTTACATGGGCCTACCTAGCCCATAATTGGGTTGGCCCAATCCAAGCCCAATTAAATGCTAACTACGATTCCTAAGACATATTCTAAGCTAAACTACGTCTATAAGTCTATTCTTCTGGCGATCTTCCAACGAACCTCCGACGAACTCTCGGTAATATTATGACGAACTCCCGGTAAGCTCTTGGACTTGTGACGATCCACTTGGCATGCTCTGATGAGCTTCTCTAGCAAGCTCCATGACTTCTGGGAATTGACAGTTTTGAGCTCCAAATTTTAACTAGGTTGGGGCCTATAAATACCCCACCCATTCAGCATTGAAAGAGCATTAAACACACACCGAAACCTTGATTTTGTTCTGTGATTTTTAGAGCTCAAAATTGTTGTAAAGGCCAAAAGTTCTTCTCCCTCTTTTCTTCCAAGTTCTGAGCTGTAAAGAGAGGAGAGAAAATTCTATAAAGGTTGTCTCCTAAGCCCGTCAAAAGGAGTGAAACTGTAAAAGGGTGGTTGGCCTTCGCCTATTAAAGGAAGGCCTCTAGTTGACGTCGGTGATCTCGTCGGTGGAGGAAGCCAAAAGTGGAGTAGGTCAAGATTGATCGAACCACTCTAAATCTCGGTTTGCATTTACTTTGAGCATATTATCTTTACTGCAAACCTCCTCTAAAGCTTACTGTTTTCTGCGTATGTACGACCGGGTTTCAAGCTTTGCACTTTCCGAATCAGCGTTTAGACGTAAATCTGTTTTTTCGTACGATCATCATATTTCAGTTTGCGTTTACGTTTTGATTTCTATCATAACTGCAAACTGTCTTTATATCCTTGCTTAAACTACATCTCGCCTAATCAAGTGATTTACGAATCAGCATTTAGACGTAAATCAGTTTCTTCGTACGAACGTCGTATTTCAATTTGCGCTTATATTCTGGTTTTCATCATAACTGCAAACTGCCTTCATAGATTGACTTTAACATCATATCGCTTGATCTTAAGTTAAAGTAATCTTAGAATCGGCTTTCACACTGAAATCGTTTTTATCGTTCGAACGTTTTTTTATCATTGAAGATTTTCGCTACACTAATTCACCCCCCCCCCCCTCTTAGTGCTCTTGATCCTAACAATTGGTATCAGAGTGGGGTTAACTCTCAAACGGATTAAAACCCAAGAGAGATGGCATATGCCGGAAACCAAGAGAGCCACTCTATTACACGTCCACCCATATTCAATGGGACGGACTACACCTATTGGTAGACCCGAATGAGGATCTTTCTTATTTCTATGGATTTTGAATTTTCGAATCTTGTCGAAAATGGATTTTCGAAGTCTTCTCTTCCAATGATCGATTGGAATGAATTGGAGAAGAAGGCTTTCGCTCTTAATGCAAAGGCTATGAATGCCTTATTTTGTGCGTTTGATAAAAATGAGTTCAACCGTGTTTTGGTTTGTGAAACCACATTTGATATTTGGCACACACTCGAAGTGACTCATGAAGGCACAAGTAGAGTGAAAGAGTCAAAAATCAATCTTTTGTTACACTCTTTCGAACTTTTCCGAATGAAACCGAGTGAGATTATTGGTGACATGTTTACCCGTTTCACGGATGTCGTCAACGGTCTAAAAGGACTCGGAAAAAGCTTTTCGGATTTTGAGCTCGTAAATAAGATTCTAAGATCCCTTCCTAAGAGTTAGGATCCTAAAGTCGCTGCTATTCAAGAGGCGAAAGATCTAAACAAGTTCCCTCTTGAAGGACTAATCGGGTCATTAATGACCTACGAGATGACTTACAAAGCTTATGAAGAGCAAGAATACATCCTTCCAAAGAATAGGAAGGATATGACACTTAGAACTTTAGAAGACCGCTTGAGAGAAAACTCAAGTGATGAGGACTGTGACGATAACTTGGCACTTCTAACAAGAAAATTTTAAAAATTTATTAAAAGAAACAAGTTTAAGAATGACACAAAAAATAAACTTGAACCCAAGAAGGACCAAGTTATTTGCTATGAGTGCAAAAAGCCGGGACAATACAAGAGTGATTGTCCCCAAGTCAAAAAGAGAACATCAAAGAAGAAGGCGCACAAAGCAACATGTGATGACTCGAGCGCGTCTAAAGAAGAGGAGTCCAATACCGAGCAAGTTGCTCATTACGCCTTAATGGCCATCGGAGAGGAGGTAACAAATTTAATAGATGCAGATTTATCATTTGATGAATTATTAAATGCCTTCCATGACTTATTTGATGAATGCAAGATTATTAGTAGAAAATACAAATTGCGAAAAAAGGAGTATGATAGTCTTACTTGTAATTTCGATAAGTTAAAAACTGAATATCATGATAGTTTAGGTTCATGCATAAAATGCCATGATCTAGAAACTCTCCAAAAGGAAAACTTGCTACTTAAAGACACCTTGAAGAAATTCGAGGTTGGTAGCAAGTCTTTGAACATGATCCTTGCAAACAAGGGTCACGTTCCCAAAAGAAGTGGAATCGGATTTGTGAGAAGTCCTCACCAAAATCCAACCACCTTCATAAAAGGCCCCATCTTACATGTTCGACATCAAAGCAAATGCAACTTTTGTTGCAAACTTGGACACAAAACGTACTATTATCCATTCAAGAAAATTAGTCCGAACAAATTAATTTGGGTTCCTAAAGGAACCATGATAAATTCTATGCAACATGATAAACAATGTAGATCTATTTTTTAGGCACCCAAAAGCAAATGGGTACCTAAAGATCATCCTTTCTTGTAGAAACCTATACCATCGTAAGCTATGAGCAAGAGATGGTGCCTTGATAGTGGATGCTCAAGGCATATGACCGGAGATCCATCTCAATTCTCTAAGCTCACTAGCATAGACGAAGGCTATGTCACCTTCGGAGACAACAACAAGGGTAAAATCATTGGCAAAGGAACCATAGGTAACAAATCCAACTTCTTTATTGAAGATGTTTTGTTAGTTGATGGTTTAAAACATAACCTCTTGACCATTAGTCAATTATGTGATAAATGATATATTGTCAGATTCGAATCTAATGCTTGCATCATTGAAAAACCACACAAAAACATGTCTATGATTGCATTGAAACAAAATAACGTATACACTATTGACATCAATGATTTGTGTAATGAAATGTGTTTTTCGGTTTTGAATGAGGATGCTTGGCTATGGCATAGAAGATTAGGTCATGCTAGCATGAAACTAATCACTCAAATATCATCTAAAGAACTCGTAAGAGGAATTTCTCATATCAAGTTCATCAAAGATAATGTATGTGATGCTTGCCAACTAGGTAAACAAATTAAGGGCAGTTTCAAATCTAAGAATCAAATAAGCACCTCTAGGCCCTTACAATTGATCCATATGGACTTGTTCGGACCAATCTCTACATCAAGCCTAGGAGGTAGCAAATACGCCTTCGTCATTGTGGATGACTATAGCAGATACACATGAACTTACTTCTTAAAACAGAAAAGTGAATGCTTTAGATATTTTATCATGTTTTGTAAACTTGTTCAGAATGAGAAGGGTTCTATGATTTCGTCAATTAGAAGTGATCACGGTGGTGAATTTCAAAATCATGATTTTCAAGAATTTTGTGAACTCAATGGATACAACCATAATTTCTCTACTCCTAGAAATCCTCAACAAAATGGAGTAGTAGAAAGAAAAAATTAAAATTTACAAGAAATGGCAAGAACCATGTTGAATGAAAATAACCTACCCAAATATTTTTGGGCCGAAGCCGTAAATACTGCATGCTATATTTTGAATAGAGTTCTAGTAAGACCCTTACTCACCAAAACTTCCTATGAGTTATGGAACAACAAAAAACCCAATGTTTCATATTTTAAAGTCTTTGGGTGTAAGTGTTTTATCTTGAATGAAAAGGATAACTTAGGAAAATTTGATGCTAAATCCGATGAAGGAATCTTTCTTGGTTATTCTTCGGTTTCTAAAGCCTTTCGTATCTTCGATAAAAGAACTTTAATTATTGAAGAATCCATTCATGTTGTTTTCAATGAGATTTTCGAAATCAGGAAAAACGACTTTGATGATGTTAATTTTGATTCCTTGAATTTAAATGAAACCCCGTCTCCAACTAGCAACTTGGATGCATCCACTTCCGAAACATCCTTACCCAAGGATTGGAAGTATGTAGATGCTCATCCTAAGGAGCTAATCTTAGGAGACACATCAAAGGGGGTTCAAACACGTTCTTCTCTTAAAATTTTTTGTTCCAACACCGCTTTTCTCTCCCAAATTGAACCCAAATGTGTTGACGAAGCCATGAAAGATGATTCATGGATTATCGCGATGCAAGATGAATTAAATCAATTTGAGAGAAATGAGGTGTGGAATCTTGTTCTTAGGCCAAATGACCATTAGTTATTAGTACTAAATGGGTTTTTAGAAACATGCAAGATGAATATGGTATCGTGGTTAGAAACAAGGCTAGATTAGTGGCCAAAGGTTTCAACCAAGAAGAAGATATCGATTACGATGAAACCTTCGCTCTTGTGGCACGATTATAAGCCATAAGGATGCTCCTTGCCTATGCTAGTAGTAATAATTTTAAGTTGTTTCAAATGTATGTTAAAAGCGCTTTTCTTAATGGCTTTATTTCCGAAGAAGTCTATCTTGAACAACCTCCTGGATTTAAAAATAATAGCCACCCTAATCATGTGTTTAGATTAACTAAAGCTCTCTATAGTTTAAAACAAGCTCCGAGGGCTTGGTATGAGAGACTTAGTTCTTTTCTTATCGAAAATAATTTCACAAAAGGCAAGGTTGATACTACATTGTTCATCAAGAATTTTGAAAATGATTTTCTCATTGTTCGGATTTATGTTGATGATATTATCTTTGGTTCTACGAATCAATCTCTTTGTGAATATTTTGCTAAAACTATGAGTCTTGAATTCGAAATGAGTTTAATGGGAGAATTAACATTCTTCTTAGGCTTACAAATCAAATAACTAAGCAATGGCATCTTTATTAGTCAAACTAAATATGATATGAATTTGCTTAAAAAGTTTAATATGAATAACTCAAAAGCTATTAACACTCCTATGAGCACCTCCACTAAGTTAGAAATTGATGAAAGTGGAGAAAGCTTCGATCAAAAAACTTATAGGGGTATGATAGGAAGTTTACTTTACCTCATTGTAACTAGACCAGATATCATGTTCAGTGTAGGACTTTGTGCTAGATTTCAATCAAACCCTAAGATATCTCATCTCAAAGAAGTGAAAGAATACTTAGATATCTTAATGGTACCACAAATCTAGGATTATGGTACCCAAAATCAGAGAATCTTGAGTTAATTACTTATGCTGATGCGGACTTTGCTGGCTGTAGACTAGATAGAAAAAGCACATCAGGAACATGTCAATTTTTAGGACATGCCCTTGTTTCCTGGTCATATAAGAAACAAAACTCAATTGCACTATCAACAACCGAAGCTGAATATATTGCAGCAAGTGCATGCTGTGCACAAGTTGTATGGATGAAAAACACCTTAGAAGATTATAAAATTCATCTTAAAAATATTCCTATTAAATGTGATAACACAAGTGCAATATGCTTAACGAAAAATCCTATACAACACTTAAGAACAAAACATATTGATATTAGACATCACTTTATACGAGATCATGTTACTAATCATAATGTAATCATAGAGTTCATTGATACTAAACATCAACTAGCTAATATTTTTACAAAACCTCTAAGTGAAGAACAATTTGATTTCATAAGAAGAGAATTAGGAATGTTGATGTGTCCAAACACATAAACTGTTTTTCAGACTTTATTGAATCACTTGACTGCCATTACATGCCAAAATAACATGTTGGAAATTATGTGCTGAATACAAAAATTTTCATAACAATAAGCATGTTTTGGTTGTATTTGAAAATCTGTAGCATAGTCTTATCCGAATGCATGAAAGTATTCATTTCATGTTTGGATTCGCTTAACAATTGGTATCCTAAAAATCAGATTTTCTCATACACTTATATGTGAAAAATATTTTTCTGAAATGGATTTGATGAAATGATTCCTGCTTATGAATTCCATCTTGAAATATGGATGATAGTGTTTTTACTTGCAAAGATTTGCTTCACATACATATCTTGATACCTGAAGCATGATATAATCTCTCATCGGTTTTAACTTCACTCAAGGTAAACTCACGAATGGCCTTCCTCCTTCATGCAAAAAGATCATAACAAATAAAAAGGAAGAAGTATTCAAAGCAATCTATGTATCATGTCTTCCTTTATATGCTTGGAGAATAACATGTAAAGGCATGAACAACTATCACGCTTATGCTCAAAATTCGCTTATTGTTCTCCTGCTATCACAATTACCATGCTTTTTGTTGATGACAAAGGGGGAGAAATATATGAGTATTAATGCCATGCTTGCATCACCAAGAGATATATGAATTGATGCATGATTGCTATAATTTGCATTATGCCTTGGTTGCATCATGTAATGATATCAAAATCTTACTTCGCAGAATTACATGTTGATATCTTACAATACGATAAATTGCTACTATTACCATCATTCAAACCTGTTATGTAAAATTTAAAAATGAATGTCAAGCCTTGACATCATCTTCAGAGAGATACATCATGATGGGAATCATGATGGGAGTATTGATAAGTTTAAATGATTTTAACTTATCAATATGTCTCTTGAATTCAAAGGTTTTGAATTCTAAAATGACTTATCTCAAGTATGGCATATAGACAGGGGGAGTTAAGGTTAACTCCATTATCAATTGATTGTCATCATAAAAAAGGGGGAGATTGTTGAATCTCGGATTTTAATGATGAAGTCAATTGTCATTTGTTATCTAATCTATATGTCGAGATAAGTGTGCAGGATTAACTACAATGAAAGTAAGACATGCAGTAGGAGTTGCGTCGGAGTCAAGACAATGATTACGTTGGGAGTTCGAGAGTTCGACGGAAGTTCGGACAGTCGTCGGAGGTTCTACGGGAACAAATCCGAGAAGTCCATGAGCTTGCCAAAAAAGCTCGTCAAAACTCGCCAAGTGGATCATCGCAAGTCCAGGAGTTTGCCGGAAGTCTGCAGGAGCATCACCGAGGGTTCATCGGATGATCGACGGAAGTTCGCCGAAAGCTCGCCGGAAGAAGCGATTGACGCACCGGAGCAAGTTGCAGTAAATGTCTTGGGGAATATCATAGTTAGCACAATGATTAAGTTGAAAATGGGAGGTGATCCCATTAACTTAATCTTGGGGCAATTGGGCCCCTGAAAAACCCAAATTGGGCCGAATGGATCAACCCATTCGGACCCTGATTTCTGCCAAGCGGTTGAACCGCCTAAGGCAGGAGGTTGCACCGCCTGGGCTCAGTCTCCGAGCGAGACTGGGAGGTGCAACCACTCCAGCCAAGCGGTGGCACCGCCTGGGCTCAGTCTCCGAGCGAGACTGGGCGGTGCAACCTCCCCTGACAGGAGGTGGCACCGCTTGGGCTCGGTCTCCGAGCATTGGCTGAGCGGTGCAACCGCCTCAGTCAGGAGGTTGCACCACCTGAGCTTGGTCTTCGAGCTCTGGCAAGAAGTGTAACCGCCCCTAACAGGAGGTAGCACCGCCCAGAGGCTCAGTCTTCAAGCTCTGCCAAGCGGTGCAACCGCTCCAACCAGGAGGTGCAACCACCTGATCCCGAAATTTCGGGAATTGACAGTTTTGAGCTCCAAATTTGAACTGGGTTAGGGCCTATAAATACCCCACCCATTCAGCACTGAAAGAGCACTGAACACACACCGAAATCTTGATCTTGTTCTGTGATTTTTAGAGCTCAAAATTGTTGTAAAGGCCAAAAGTTTTTCTCCCTCTTTTCTTCCAAGTTCTGAGCTGTAAAGAGAGGAGAGAAAATTCTGTAAGGGTTGTCTCCTAAGCCCGTCAAAAGGAGTGAAACTGTAAAAGGGTGGTTGGCCTTCGCCTATTAAAGGAAGGCCTCTAGTTGACGTTGATGACCTCGTCGGTGGAGGAAGCCAAAAGTGGAGTAGGTCAAGATTGACCGAACCACTATAAATCTTAGTTTGCATTTACTTTTAGCATATTATCTTTACTGCAAACATCCTCTAAAGCTTACTGCTTTCTGTGTATGTACGATCGAGTTTCAAGCTTTGCACTTTCCGAATCAGCGTTTAGATGTAAATCTGTTTTTTCGTACGATCATCATATTTCAGTTTGCGTTTACGTTTTGATTTCTATCATAACTGCAAACTGTCTTTATATCCTTGCTTAAACTGCATCTCGCCTAATCAAGTGATTTACGAATCAACATTTAGATGTAAATCAGTTTCTTCGTACGAACGTCGTATTTCAGTTTGCACTTATATTCTGGTTTTCATCATAACTGCAAACTGCCTTCATAGATTGACTTTAACATCATCTCACTTGATCTTAAGTTAAAGTAATCTTAGAATCGGCTTTCACACCGAAATCGTTTTTATCGTTCGAACGTTTTTTTATCGTTGAAAGATTTCTGCTGCACTAATTCACCCCCCCTCCCTCTTAGTGCTCTGAATCCTAACAAAATAAACTTCGATCTAGACAATTTATACTAAGCATTAAACAATTTGTCCGGCATGTCAATGGTCCCTCGACGCTTCGTCCGATTCTTCGGCGCATCATCCTCTCTTACGACCTATTGCCCAATCGACCAATTGACTCCGCAACTCCGATATCCTTAGTGCAATGTCCGCTCTTCTTGGTCCGATGCCTGAATCCACAGCCCGAAGCCTTCTATCGATACGTCGACCAATCCACTGGCCCGACGTCTAATCTTCTAACATGATCCTCCTACCCAACATGATTTTCCTACTTTAATTATCTCATCCTGATCGAAGCATCCTGCATCACTCAAAATGCAGATTAAAATATAAACACATATCGATTGGTTTCATCATCAAAATTCGAGATTCAACAATCTCCCCCTTTTTGATGATGACAACCACCCAATGATAGAGTTAACCTTAACTCTCGGAGTTTAACCAAACTCCTCCTATCAATATGCCATATTGATAGAAACTCTTGGATTCAAAAATCCAAGCAAACATACCATGATCAAATCATGCATGTCAACAACATACTTCTCCCCTTTTATCATCAACAAAAAGGAGAAGTACAATTCTCATGTGTTTAGAAGTAGGAGTTCAAATCATTGCATAAGAAACATCAAGTTTTATCATCATGCAAGCTAGCAAAAATTTAAGTTTTGCAAGTTTATAAATTTTGCTAGATATGCAAGTTCAGCATGTTTGTTTTGCAATGTTCAAACTAACAAGTGTTTAAAAGAGAAAGCAAGTTTTGCAATATACAAGCTAGCAATAATTTAGAATTGTATAAGATTGTAAATTTGCTTTTCTTTGCGATGTGCAAGATAGCAATTTTGCTTCTTTTGAGATAGCAACTCTTTGCTTCTCAAGATAGGCAAGCTAGTGATATTCAAGATAGCAAGCTTTTTCTCTTTTGAGAAGTGCCATTATTTTTGCTTTCTTTGCAAAAACGCAAGCTAATAGAATGTTACATTGTTTTACAATATGGAAGCTAACAATTCGAGATGTTCAAGAAGCTAGTTCTTTCTTCTCTTTTGAGAAGTGTAATTTTTTGCTTTCTTCTTGAATTGTGCGAGCTAGCATCTTTTATCTCCCCCTTTGTCATTGTCAAAAAGAAGGGAAGACCATTTATATCAATTTTCAGATTTTGACAAAGGTAAGTATCAATCTTATTTGTGCATCATTATATTTTCAAATTAAAATATTCAAAATTTTAAAATCTTACATTTCATTTTTCATACACACGATACCGAAAAATCAATCATCATCATGAGAATATCATACATGATACTAAAAACATTAAATTTTTTAGGTGTTTATCAACATTTTGATCATGATACCAAACATTTATCATTTAGAGCATTCATGATACATTATAAGCAATACATCACATACATCATTATAATAAGTATTGCACGTATCATTTCAAATTCATGAATATTTCATGCATTCATATCATCACATAAGGAATATCAAGAAGAAAATAATTGGGTGATGAGATAAACATTTCATGAATACAAGGAATTACATAAAAGTCATATCATGAAAGATTAGAACATGTGAATACCAAAAGGCATGATTCATTTTGACACATCTCCTCTTAGATAAATAACGTAAAGAATTTTTAGGAGATCATGAAAAATCTTGATTCATATAAAATATTTCATATAATAAATCTCGAGAAATCAAGATCATGATTTCGATAAAACCCATTAAATTCAAACCATCAAAATCAATTTCATGGTTCAAGAGATTCATAAAGATGATATAAATAGATTCATTAATCTCCTTTTTGAAAAAATCGATAAAGTCAGAAAAATAAAATTTTCAAGGAGAAACCTTTCCACTTTTTAGTTGTTTTAAGTTATGTGATTTATTTCATACATGCATGTTCTTTTCTTTTATGCCAAATAAAAACATGCATCAACATTTAGGATCAAAAAATAAATTTCATCATAAAAACCATCAAGACCAATAAATCACAAAAATCATCATGTATAATTTTAAAATCTTATGCATAAAAATAGTCAATCATGGAATCAAAATATTTAATATTTTCATTATACCATTATGCATTACTTTAACTCAAACATGATTTCATTTAATCAAAATCGAGAAATGATTATGGAAATCAACATAATACACATTATTATTTCTTAGCATGATTTCATAAGGTATTTTTAATCAAAATCATTTTGTTTATCATAAACATGTAATTTTCATGATTATTTTCTAAATTACTAGATTGATAAGCATGATTCTTAATTTTTACATTTTCATTATTAAATTATTAAACATATAATTTTCAAGAAAATTAATTCTAAACTAAATAAAAAAGGAAAATGCATAATGAAAAGCATCATATTATTTTGAAGTAAACTAAAGGCATTTTGATTACCTCAACGTCGAAAGGCGTTAAGGCGTAGTTTGCCACCTCGCCTTTGTTGATTTTCTCCTCATCTTCGGAGGAGCTCGACTCATGCCACTTTGTGTTCTTCTTGTGTTCAAAGCAAGTAGGATCGTTCTTTTTAAGTTTAATTTTGTTCTTCAATTCTTGTTTCATAAACTTTTTAAATTTCATAGTGAGTTCAAGTTTACCATCACTTGAGCTTATACTCGAGTGGTCTTCGATTGTTCTTAGTCCAAAAACCTTCCTATTCTTTGGAAGGTGGTTCTCAAGTTCTTTATATGTATTGCACGTCATTTCATAGGTCATCAAGGACCCTATTAGTTCTTCAATCGAAAAGGTATTCAAATTTTTTTATTCTTGAATTGCTGTTACTTTTGAATCCCAAGTTTCAGAGAGCGATCATAAAATCTTGTTAACAATTTCAAAATTTAAAAAATATTTGCCAAGAGTTTTTAAACCATTGACGACATCCGTAAAACGGGTGTACATGTCATCAACGGTTTCGCTCGGCTTCATTCGAAAAAGCTCGAAATCATGCATTAAAAAATTATTTTTTGAATCTTTAACTTTGCTAGTTCCTTTATGCGTGATTTCAAGAGTACACCAAATATCGAAAGCTGTTTTGCAAGTAGAAAACTGATTAAACTTGATTTTATCTAAGGCGCAAAATAGAGCATTCATAGCTCTAACATTTAAAGAAAATATCTTCTTCTCCAAATCATTCCAATCTTTCATTGGAAGAGAAGACCTTTTAAAATTGGATTCGACAATATGCCATAAATTCAAATCCAATGAAAGCAAGAAAACTCTCATTCGAGTTTTCCAATAAGTGTAGTCCGTCCCATTGAAAAAGGGTGGACGAATGAGAGAGTGACCCTCTTGGTTGCCAAAAAGAGCCATTTCAATTTGGGTGTTAAACCAAATATGAAAAATGCGGCTCTGATAAAATAATGTCGGTTTAAAAATAATGCAGTGGTAAAATAATGTCAGTTTAAAAACTTTCGTATTATAAAACTATTTCCGACATAAAACCATTTTCAGAAACTTAACTTAAAAGCGAGTTCATAAAAGTATTGAAGGCGGTAAGCTATTGAAGAGGTTTGTAATAAGCTAATAGCAAGAATAAATGCAAATCAGAGAAGACGACTGTTTATAGTGGTGCGGTCAATCGTTACCACATCCACTCCTCTGATTCCTCTTCCATTGAGGCCACCGGCATCCACTAGAGGTCTTCCTTCAATAGGCGAAGACCAACTCCTTCATACACCCCTCTTCTCCTTTTCACGAGTTTAGGAGACAACCCTTACAAGCACTCACACTCCTCTTACAAAATTCTAAACTTAGAGTGGAGGAGGGAATTTCTAAAGTGATTTCTACAGCATTTCTTGCTGAATCTCATATTTTGATGATGAAACCACTTGGTATGTGTTTATGTTTTAATCTATGTTTTGAGTGACGTAGGATGCTTCGATCAGGATGAGACAATTAAAGCAGAAAAAATCATGTTGTGCCGGAGGAACATGTTAGAAGATTGGACGTCGGGCCGGTGGATCGGTCGACGTATCGATAGAAGGCTTCGGGTCGTGGACTCGGGCATCAGGCCAAGAAGAGTGGGTATTGCCCCAAGGATATCGGAGTTGCGGAGTCAACTAGCCGATTAGGCAATAGGCCGCAGGAGAGGATGATGCGCCGAAGAATCAGATGAAGCATCGAGGGACTAATGACATGTCGGACAACTTGGTTAATTGCTTAGGATTAATTGTCTCAATCGAAGTTTTATTTTACATGTGCAGGATTAACTACGATAGATGTAAGACATGCAGTAGGAGTTGCACTGGAGTCAAGACTATGATCATATTGGGAGTTCGAGAATTCGACGGAAGTCCGGATGGTCGTTGGAGGTTTCATAGGAACAAATCCGAGAAGTCCAAGAGCTTGCCAAAAGAAGCTCGTCGGAACTCGCCATGTGGATCGTCGCAAGTCCAAGAGTTTGCTGGAAGTCCGCAGGAGCATCAACGAGGGTTCATTGGATGATCGACGGAAGTTCGTCGGAAGCTCACCAGAAGAAGCGATTGACGCACCGAAGCAAGTTGCAGTAAATGTCTTAAGAAATATCATAGTTATCATGATGATTAAGTTAGAAATGGGAGGTGATCCCATTAACTTAATCTTGGGGCAATTGGGCCCTTGACAAACCCAAATTGGGCCGAATGGATCAGCCCATTCAAACCTAGATTTCTTGGCCAACAGTGGCACTGCCTGGGTCGGCTGTGGCACCACCCAGGGCTTAGTCTCCGAGCTAGGCTGGGCGGTGCAACCGCCCTTGACAAGCGGTGGAACTGCCTGAGCTCGGTCTCCAAGCTCTGCCAAGCGGTGCAACCGCCCCAATCAGGCGTTGCCACCGTTGGCCAAGAAATCTGGGTCCGAATGGGCTGATCCATTCGGCCCAATTTGGGTCTGTCAAGGGCCCAATTGCCCCAATTGCCATGACGGTGAGACTCCTTGGGGCATTGTTTGGGCTTCTTATTGGGTCCAACATAGTTCTGACATGGGCCTAACTAGCCCGTAATTGGGTTAGCCCAATTCAAGCCTAATTACGTGCTAACTATGATTCCTAAGATATATTCTAAGCTAAACAAAGTCTGTAAGTTTATTCTTACGGTGAGCTTCCGGCGATCTTCTGGTGAACTTCCGACGATCTCTCGGCAATGTTCCGGTGGACTCCTAGCAAGCTCCTAGACTTCATGACGATCTTCTTGGCATGTTCCGATGAGCTTCTCTAGCAAGCTCTGAGACTTCTCGGTTGGTTCCTCCAGAACATCCGACGAACGTCCGGACTTTCGACGAACTCTCGAACTCCCAACGTGATCGCGTCCTTGACTCCGGGACTTTATTTTGCTTCATGCCTTGCTATCATAGTTAATCCTGTACATGTAAAACAAACTTCAATCTAGACAATTAATACTAAGCATTAATCAAGTTGTCCGGCATGTCATTGGTCTCTCGACGCTTCGTCCGATTCTTCGGTGCATCGTCCACTCCTATGGCCTATTGCCCAATCGGTCAATTGACTCCAAAACTCTGATATCCTTAGTGCAATATCTGCTCTTCTTGGCTTGAAGCCTTCTGTCAATACGTCGACCAATCCACCAACTCGACATCCAATCTTCTGACATGTTCTTCTGGCCTAACATGATTTTTCCTACTTTAATTATTTCATCCTGATCGAAGCATCCTATGTCACTCAAAACATAGATTAAAACATAAACACATATTGATTGATTTCATCATCAAAATATGAGATTCAACAATCTCCCCCTTTTTGATGATGACAACCAACTGATGACAGAGTTAACCGTAACTCCTGGGTTTAACCAAACTCCCCCTATTAATTAGCCGTATTGATAGAAACTCTTGGATTCAAAAATCCAAGTAACATGTCATGATCATATCATGCATGACATCAACATACTTCTCCCCTTTTGTCATCAACAAAAAGGAGAATTTCCAACTATCATGTGTTTAAGATATAAATTCAATACATTACTTGAAAAATATAATATCTATTTTTATCATCATGCAAGCTAGCAAAAATTTAGAGTTATGGAAGTTTGTAACTTTTGCTAGATGTGTAAGTTTAGCATTTTTACTTCTTGAGATAGGCAAGATAACACTTTTGGTATGTAAATTTATAGTATACAAGCTATCAAACTTTACACATAAAAAAGTTAGCAAAATTTTACATCTTTTCATATGTGCAAGATAGACTATTTTGCCTCTTTTTGAAATGTGTAACTTGGAAAACATTGCTTCTCTTGAGATTTGCAAGATAGCACTTCTTGCTTCCTTTTTTAGATTAGCAAGTTTGCTTCTTTTCGAATTGTGCAAGCTAGAAAATTTGCTTTCTAGCAAGTTTTGCTCCCCCTTTGTCATTGTCAAAAAGAAGGGAAGACCCTTTATATCAATTTTTAAATTATGACAAAAGTAAATAGCATAGATGAAAATTCAAGTCATGAATGTCAAAATAATTATTTTATCATAAATATTTCATCATTGCATGCATCATTATCACAAGTTAAAGTATTGCATGCATAATACCAAATAATCATGTATATAAAATATAAAATCATCATTACATGCAGAGTATTATTTTAGAAAATAATAATTATTGATTTTCGTATTATTTCAAAAATCATAGTGTTGCATGCATTTTTATCTAAGGGAAAAATCATAGTGTTGCATGCATCATTCCAAAACATTTCAAGCCATAAATACAAAGAAATCATGTCATGAAGGATAAAATCACTTGAATACTAAAAGACATGATTCATATAGTAAATCTCTTCTTTAAAAAATATCAAGTAGAATTGTAGGAGAACGATTAATGAAAAATCTTGATTCATAATAAATCTTAATTTATAAGTATCAATGAATCAAGATCATGATTTGGATAAAAATTTATTCAATTTTAAATCATCAAATCAAAATCCAAGAGATTCGTAAAAATAATACAAATGGATTCATTAATCTCCTTTTTGAAAAATCGATAAAATAGAGAAATTTTTCAAGGAGAAAGGTTTCCTCTGTTTAGTTTGTTTCATACAAGCATGCCTTTGTCTTTTTTTTATGCCAAATCAAAAAATATATATCATCGTTTAAAATGAAAGTACTATTAGGATCAAAAACACTCAGAGGAGGGGGGGGGGGTGGGGGTGAATTAGTATAGTAGATAAAAACGTCAACTTTGTCAAATATCTCGTACGACAAAAATCGTTTCTGACGTAAAACTGATTTTGGAAACTTAACTTGAAAGCATACATAAATGTATTGAAGGCAGTAAGTTATTGAAGGGGTTTGTAGTAAGGTAATAGCAGGAAATACAATGCAAACCAGAGAAGACGAGAGTTTATAGTGGTTCGGTCAATCATGACCTACATCCACTCCTTCGATTCCTCTTCCGTCGAGGCCATCGGCATCCACTAACGATCTTCCTTTACTAGGCGAAAATCAACCTCCTTCTTACACTCCTCTTCGCCTTTTATTGGGTTTAGGAGACAACCCTTACAAGCACTCACTCTCCTCTCTTAAATAGAATTCTAACACTTAAGCTAGAGGAGGGATTTCTCAACTGATTTCTACAGCGTTTCTTTCCTTTTTTGCTTTCTGTGCTTGTGTGCTTTAACCAGGGATAGGAGGGGTATTTATGGGCTTCAAGTTGATTCAAACTTTGAGCCTAAAAATATCTCATCTCGGGTTCCTCGGGCACAGGCGGTACCACCATCTGCATTGGGCGGTACCACCGCCCAGTGTCAATTTGACTAACACTATCTTGGGCGATACCATCGCCCAAGTCTGGCGGTACCACTGCCTAGGGCAGAGTGCTGGGTGGTACCACCACCCAGACCGGTGGTACCACTGTCTGGCACCCTGCTAGGGGCGGTACAACTGCCCAGACTAGCGGTACCACCGCCTGACACAGCCTCGAAGACTATGCCACGATGGTGAGTCTTCTTGAGGCACTGTTTGGGCTTCTTATTGTTATTGGGCCCAACACAGTGATTACATGGGCCTAGTTGGACCCTAATTGGGTTGGCCCAAATCCAATCCCAATTACGTGCTAACTATGATTCCTAAGACATATTCTAAGCTAAACGAATCCCTATGTCAATTCTTCTGGCGAGCTTCCGGTGATCTTCTGGCAAACCTCCGATGAACTCTCGGCAATGTTCCGGTGGACTCCCAGCAAGCTCTTGGACATCACAATGATATTCTTGGCGAGTTCCGATGAGCTTCTCTAGCAAGCTCCGCGACGTCTCGGCCGGTTCCCGTAGAACTTCCGACGAACGTCTGGACTTCCGACAAACTCTCCAACTCCCAACGTGATCTCGATCTTGACTTCAAGACTTCATTTTGCTTCATGTCTTGCTATCGTAGTTAATCATGCACATGTAAAACATACTTCGATCTAGACAATTAATCCTAAGCATCTAATCAAGTTGTCCGACATGTCATTGGTCCCTCGACGCTTCGTCCGATTCTTCGGCGCATTTTCCTCTCTTGCAGCCTATTACCCAATCGGCCAGTTGACTCCGCAACTCCGATATCCTTCGTATGATCTCCACTCTTCTTAGTCTGATGCCCAAATCCACGGCCCAAAGCCTTCTATCGATACGTCGACCGATCCACCGGCCCGACGTCCAATCTTCTAACAGGTTCCTCTGGCCTAACATGATTTTCCTGCTTTAATTGTCTCATCCTGATCGAAGCATCCTGCACTACTCAAAACGTAGATTAAAACATAAACACATATTGATTGGTTTTATCATCAAAATTCGAGATTCAACAATCTCTCCCTTTTTGATTTTGATGATGACAACCAATCAACGATGGAGTTTACCTTAACTCCCAGAGTTTAAACATACTCCCCCTATCAATATGTCATTTTGATAGAAACTCTTGGATTGAAAAATCCAAGTAACATGTCATGATCAAATCATGACATACCAACAACATACTTCTCCCCCCCCTTTGTCATCAACAAAAGGGAGAAGTACAATTCTCATGTGTTTAGAAGTAGAAGTTCAAATCGTTGTATAATAAACATCAAGTTTTATCATCATGCAAGCTGAAGCTAGCAAAATTTAGCGAGTATAATATCATGCTTAGAACATTCAAGCTATCAAGTTGTAGATATGCAAGGTAGTAAGATAGCATGTTCTACTTCATACAAGCTAGCAAATTTAAAGATGTTCAAGAAAGCAACACTTGCTTTTTTGAAATATGCAAGTTGCAAGCTAGCAATTTTTGCTTCATTTGCAATGTTTGAGCTAGCAATTTTGCTTCCATTGTAAAGTGCAAGTTAGCATATTTTGCATCTTGAGATAGGCAAGATAGCACTTTTGGTATGCAAATTTATAGTATGTAAGCTATCAACTTTTACATAGAAAAAAAGTTAGCAAAATTTTACATCTTATGAGATGTGCAAGATGGACTATTTTGCCTCTCTTTAAAATGTGTAACTTGGCAAACATTGCTTCTCTTGAGATTTGCAAGATAGCACTTCTTGCTTCCTTTTTGAGATTAACAAGCTAGCAAGTTTGCTTTCTAGCACGTTTTGCTCCCCCTTTGTCATTGTCAAAAAGAAGGGAAGACCCTTTATTTCATATATTCAAATTATGATAAAGGTAAGTATCAATCTTGTTTGTGCATCATTATATATTCAAATTAAAACATGCACAATTTCAAAAAGCTTACATTTCATTTTTCATGCAAGATACCAAATAAATTAATCATTATTATTAGCATATCATACATGATATTCAAACATTCATGATACATCATTTTGGCAACATTATCATAGCTATTCAAATGATGGTATCTAAATGTCAAAATATATCCTACCATGTATGATCAAAACATCTCCCCATTTTATCATTGTATACATCAAAATAAATTCATGAATATTTCATGCATTCATATCATCACCTAAGGAATATCAAGAAGAAAATAATTGGGTGCTGAGATAAACATTTCATGAATACAAGGAATTGCATAAAAGTCATATCATGAAAGATTAGAACATGTGAATACCGAAAGACATGATTCATATTGACACATCTCCTCTTAAATAAATAACATAAAGAATTCTTAGGAGATCATGAAAAATCTTGATTCATATAAAAGATTTCATGTAATAAATCTCGAGAAATCAAGATTGTGATTTCGATAAAACCCATTAAATTCAAACCATCAAAATCAATTTCATGGTTCAAGAGATTAATAAAGATGATATAAATAGATTCATTAATGTCCTTTTTGGAAAAATTAATAAAGTCGGAAAAATAAAAATTTCAAGGAGAAACCTTTCCACTTTTTAGTTGTTTTAATCCATGTGATTTATTTCATACATGCATGTTCTTTTCTTTTGTGCCAAATGAAACCATGCATCAACGTTTAGGATCAAAAAATGAATTTCGTCATAAAAACCATCAAGACCAATAAATCAAAAATCATCTTGTATAACTTTAAAATCTCATGCATAAAATTGTCAATCATGGTATCAAAACATTTAATATTTTCATTACATTATTATGCATTACTTCAAATCAAACATGATTTCATTTAATCAAAATCGAGAAACAACAATGGAAATCAATATGATACACATTGTTACTTCTTAACCACATATAGCACGATTTTATAAAGCATTTTTAATCAAGTTCATCGTAGTCATGCATTTTTCTTTTTAGATGAATCAAACTTTTCATGCTTAGTTTCTATATAAAAAGCCATGCATCATTTTTAAAATCGGAAGGCAATATGAAAATCATTAAGATATATATTATTACTTCTCAAGCACATACATAGAATTAATCATATTTATTGTGCAAGCATTAGATTAATATTTTATTATATTTTCATTCAATTTTCATGATCATTTTCAAAAATTACTTAGAAGGATAAGCATGATTCCTAATTTTTTGCATTTTCATTACATTATACAATTAAATTTTTTAAACTAAATAAAAAAAAATGTATCACGGAAAGCATCAAGTAATTTCAAAATAAACCAAAGGCGTTTTGATTACCTCAACGTCGAAGGCTATTAAGGCGTAGTTTGCCGTCTCGCTTTTGTTGATTTTCTCCTCATCTTCGGAGGAGCTCGATTCATCCCACTTTTTATTCTTCTTCTTGTGTTCAAAGCAAGTAGTTGCGTTCTTTTTGCTCTTTAATTTTTGTTTCATTAATTTTTTAAATTTCTTTGTAGGTTCAAGTTCATGTTCACCATCACTTGAGCTTATGCTCGAGTGGTATTCAAATGTTCTAAGTTCAAAATCCTTCCTGTTCTTTGGAAGGTGGTTCTCGAGTTCATCACGTGCATTACATGTTAATTCATAGGTCATCAAAGACCCTATTAGTTCTTCGAGAGGGAAATGGTTCAAATCTTTTGATTCTTAAATAGCGATTACTTTTGAATCCCAAGTATTTTTAAGAGAACGCAAAATCTTGTTTACAAGTTCAAAATCCGAAAAATAGAATTCTAACACTTAAGCTAGATGAGGGATTTTTCAACTGATTTCTAAGCATTTCTTTCCTTTTTTGCTCTTTGTGCTTGTGTGCTTTAACTAGGGATAGGAGGGGTATTTATAGGCTTCAAGTTGATTCAAACTTGGAGCCTAAAAATATCTCATCCCGGGTTCCCCGAGCACGAGCGGTACCACCGCCCAGTGTCAGTTTGACTAACACTGCCCTGGGCAGTACCACTACCCGGACTAGTGGTACCACCGCCTAGCACCTTGCCAGGGGCACTACAATCGCCCAGATTGGCGGTACCACCGCCTGACATAGCCTCAAAGACTGTGCCACGACGGTGAGTCTTCTTGGGGCACTGTTTGGGCTTCTTATTAGGCTCAACACAGTGATTACATAGGCCTAGCTGGACCCTAATTGGGTTGGCCCAAATCCAATCCCAATTACGTGCTAACTACGATTCCTAAGACATATTATAAGCTAAACGAATCCCTATGTTAATTCTTCTGGCGAATCTCCGACGAAATCTCGATAATGTTCCAACGGACTCCCGGGAAGCTCCTGGACTTCATGATGATCTTCTTGGCAAGTTCAACGAGCTTCTCTAGTAAGCTCCTTGACTTCTCGGCTAGTTCCTGCAGAACTTCCGACGAACGTCCGGACTTCCGACGAACTCTCGAACTCCCAACGTGATCTCGATCTTGACTTTAAGACTTCATTTTGCTTCATGTCTTGCTATCGTAGTTAATCCTGCACATGTAAAACATACTTCAATCTAGACAATTAATCCTAAGCATCTAATCAAGTTGTCCGGCATGTCATTAGTCCCTCGTCGCTTCGTCCGATTCTACGGCGCATCGTCCTCTCTTGCGGCCTATTGCCCAATCGGCCAGTTGACTTCGCAACTCTGATATCCTTGGCGCAATCTCTACTCTTCTTGGTCCGAAGCCCAAATCCACGGCCCGAAGCCTTCTATTGATACATAGTCTGATCCACCGGCCCGACGTCCAATCTTCTGACATGTTCCTCTAGCCCAACATAATTTTCCTGCTTTAATTATCTCATCCTGATCGAAGCATCCTGCATCACTCAAAACACAGATTAAAACATAAACACATATTGATTGGTTTCATCATCAAAATCCGAGATTCAACAAGTGCAAGATTTATCATCATAAAAATCATCAAGATCAATAAGGCATAAATCACTCAAAAAATATCATTACTTCAAATCATCATGCATAATTTCAAAAAATAAATTTATTAGGCATGATATCATCAAACATGATTTCATAAGACATTTTTAATCAAAATAATTTTGTTTATCATAAACATGTAATTTTCATGATTATTTTCAAAATTACTAGAATGATAAGCATGATTACTAATTTTTGTATTTTCATTATAAAACATATAATTTTCAAGAAAATTAATTCTAAACTAAATAAAAAAGGAAAATACATCATGAAAAATATCATGTAATTTGGAAATAAATTAAAGGCATTTTGATTACCTCATCGTCGAAAATCGTTAAGGCATAGTTTGTCACCTTGCCTTTGTTGGATTGTCCTTCTTCTTTGGATGAGCTCATTTCGTCTAAAATTGCTTTCTTCTTCTTGCATTCGTAGTAAGTAGTTGCGTTCTTTTTAAGTTTATTTTTGTTCTTCAACTTTTATTTCATGAACTTTTTAAATTTCATAGTAATGAGTTCAAGTTCACCATCACTTGAGCTTATGCTTGAGTGGTCTTCAAATGTTCTATGTCCCAAATTCTTTCTGTTCTTTGGAAGGTGGTTTTGTTCATCATGTTCATCAAGTACATTGTGCACCATTTCATATGTCATCAATGTATCGATAAGTTCTTTAAGTGAAAAAATATTTAAATCTTTTGTTTCTTGTAAAGCCGCTACTTTTGAATCCCACTTCTTAGAAAGAGAGCGCAAAATCTTTTTCACAAGTTCAAAATCCGAAAAACTTCTACCAAGTGCTTTTAAACTATTGACGATATCCGTAAAATAGGTGTACATGTCTCCAATAGTCTCTCTTGATTCCATATTAAATATCTCAAAATCGTGCATCAAAAAATTTACTTTAGAATTTTTTACGCTACTTGTGCCTTCGTATGTGATTTCAAGAGTGCGCTAAATATCGAAAGTCATTTCGCACAAAGAAACCCAATTAAATTCATTTTTTTCTAAGGCACAAAATAAGACATTCATAGCCTTTGCATTTATAGAAAACATTTTCTTCTCCAAATCATTCCAATAGTTCATTGGAAGAGAAGACATTTGAAAACCAAATTCGACTATGTGCCATAAATTTAAATCCAACAAAAGCAAGAAAACTCTCATTCGAGTTTTTTAATAAGTGTAGTTCGTCCCATTGAAAATGGGAGGATGAATGAGAGAGTGACCCTCTTGAAAGCCGAAAAGAGTCATTTCTCTTGGGTGTTAAACCAAGTGAGAAATAACGAGGCTCTGATACCAATTGTTAAGATCAAAAGTCGGCACTAAGAGGCGGGGGTGAATTAGTGCAGTGGATAAAAACGTCAACTTCATTAAATCTCTCATAGTTAATCCTTGCTATCGTAGTTAATCCTACACATATAAAACAAACTTCGATCTAGACAATTAATAGTAAGCATTAATCAAGTTGTCTGGCATGTCATTGGACTCTCGACGCTTCGTCCGATTCTTCGACGCATCGTCCTCTCTTGCGACCTATTGTCCAATCGGCCAGTTGACTCCGCAACTCCGATATCCTTGATGCAATGTTTGCTCTTCTTGACCCGATGCCCGAATCCATGGCCCGAAGCCTTCTATCGATATGCCGACCAATCTACCGGCCCGACATCCAATCTTCTGACATGTTCCTCCGACCCAACATGATTTTTCCTGCTTTAATTGTCTCATCCTGATTGAAGCATCCTGCGTCACTCAAAATGCAGATTAAAACATAAACACATATTGATTGGTTTCATCATCAAAATCTGAGATTTAATAGTAACAAGTTCATTTAATGTAAATTTATCATTTGATGAACTTTTAAATGCTTTTCATGATTTATTTGATGAATGCAAGTCAATTAGTAAAAAATATAAGTTGTTAAAAAAGGAGCGTGATTCTCTTATTAGTGATTATGATAGATTAAAAGTTAAGCATAATGATAGTTTAGCTTCATGTATGAAATATGATGAACTATTATTACTTCAAAATAAAACTTGCTACTTAAGAAAACCTTTGAAAAGTTTGAGGTTGGTAGCAAATCCTTGAACATGATCTTTGCCAACAAGGGTTACGTTTATAGAAAAGGCAGAATCGGATTTGTGAGTAGCTCTTACCAAAATCCAACCACCTTTGTTAAAGGCCCTACTTTGCATGTTTCACCCTGAAAGAAATATATTTTTTGTTACAAATTTGGGCATGTAGCTTATCACTGTCCATTTAATAAATGTAGTCCACACAAATTGATTTAGGTTCCTAAAAGAACCTCAAATGACTCAATGCAATATGATAAGCTATGTAGATTGATTTTTGAGGTATCAAAGGTCAAATGGGTACCTAAAAATCATCTTTTTTGTAGAAATATTTATCATCACAAGCTAGGAGAAAGAGAAGGTACCTTGATAGTAGATGCTCAAGGTATATGATCGGAGATCCATCTCAATTCTCTAAGCTCACTAGCATAAACGAAAGATATATCACATTCGGAGACAATAACAAGGGTAAAATCATTGGCAAAGGAACCATAGATAACAAATCCACCTTTTCTATTGAAGATGTTGTATTAGTTGATGGCTTAAAGCATAACTTTTTGAGCATTAGTCAATTGTGTAATAAAGGATACATTATTAAATTTAAATCTAATGCTTACATTATTGAAAAACCACACAAAAACACATCTATGATTACACTAAAATAAAATAACGTATACACTATTGACATTAATGATCTTTGCAATAAAATATGTTTTTCGGTTTTAAATGACGATGCTTGGCTTTGGCATAGGAGATTAGGTCATGCTAGCATGAAACTAATCACTCAAATTTTATTTAAATAACTTGTAAGAGGAATTCCTCATATCAAGTTCGTCAAATATAATATGTGTGATGCATATCAACTTGGAAAACAAATAAAAGGTAGCTTCAAACCTAAGAACCAAATAAGCACCTCTAAACCTTTGCAATTGATCCATATGGACTTGTTCAAACCAATTGCTACATCAAGCCTAGGAGGTAGCAAATACGTATTTGTCATCGTGGATGATTATAGTAGATACACATGGACTTATTTTTTGGCACACAAAAGTGAATAGTTTAGGTATTTCTCTAAGTTTTGTAAACTTGTTCAAAATAAAAAGGGTTTTATGATTTCGTCAATTCGAAGTGATCACGGTGGTGAATTTTAAAATCATGATTTCCAAGAATTTTATGAATTTAATGGATACAACCACAACTTCTCTACTCCAAGAAATCTTCAACAAAATGGAGCAGTAGAAACAAAGAATAGAAACTTGCAAAACATGGCAAGAACCATGTTAAATGAACATAGCCTACCCAAATATTTTAGAGCCGAAGCATCATGAATAGAGTTCTAGTAAGACCCTTACTCACCAAAACTCCTTATGAGTTGTGGAACAACAAAAACCCTAGGTTTCATATTTTAAAGTTTTTCGGTATACATGTTTTATCATGAATGAAAAAGATGCCTTAGGAAAATTTGATGCTAAATCCAATAAAGAAATTTTTCTTGGCTATTCTTCTATTTCTAAAGCATTTTGTATCTTTAACAAAAGAACTTTGACTATAGAAGAATCTATTTATGTTATTTTTAATGAAGTATTTGAAGTTAAGAAAAATGATTTTGATGATGATGTTAATTTTGACGCTTTGAATTTAAATGAAACCCTTTCTCCATCTAGCAACATGGATGCATCTACTTCCAAAATATCCATACCTAAGGATTAGAAGTATGTGTTGAATCTCGGATTTTGATGATGAAACCAATCAATATGTGGTTATGTTTTAATCTGCGTTTTGAGTGACGCAGGATGCTTCGATCAGGATGAGACAATTAAAGTAAGAAAATCATGTTGGGCCAGAGGAACATGTTAGAAGATTGGATGTCGGGCTGGTGGATCGATCGACGTATCAACAGAAGGCTTTGAGTCATGGATTCAGGTATCAGGCCAAGAAGAGCGGAGATTGTGCCAAGGATATCGAAGTTACGGAATCAATTGACAGATTGGGCAACAGGCCGCAAGAGAGGACGAAGCGTTGAGGGACCAATGACATGCTGGACAACTTGATTAGATGCTTAGGATTAATTATCTAGATCGAAGTGTGTTTTATATGTGCAGGATTAACTACGATAGCTTGAAGACATAAAGTAAGTTTACCGGAGTCAAGTTCGATGGGTGTTCGAGAGTCCGTCAAAAGTCTGAAGAATCGTCGGAAGTGCTACCGGAACCAACCGAGAAAGAATCGAGGACTTGCCGAAGTTTTCAGAAGTCCACCGGAAAGATTGTCGAAGGTTCGCGGAGATCACCAAGAAGGTTCGGATACTCGCCAAAGACTTATTGAACTCGTCACAAGACTGGGAGCCTATTGGGAGTCCGTCGAAAGAAATCCGAGGGTGTTTCGGAAGTCTGTTGGAAGTTCGCCGGAAGGAAACTCGACATTGCCGGTTAAAATTTGCTTAGGGTTATGTCTCAATTTCATAGTTTGCATATAATTTGGGTTAGGATTAAGGGTTAATCCTATCTGGTTAGGGGCCAATTGGGCCAAGTTTGAAGCCCAACCAGTGAGCTGGAATAGTCTAGGTGGTGGCACCGTTGGACTGGGCGGTGGCACCGTCGGACTGGGCGGTGGCACCACCCAGAACCCGAAAGGTCCGACGATGGCACCACAAGTACATTGCTAGATAGGGCAGTGGCACCGCCCAGAATCGGAGAGGTCTAGCGGTGGCACCGCCAGTACATTATCAGTGTCAGACACTAATAAGCGGTGGCACTGCTAGCACCGGAAAACCCAAAAGTAATTCAAATTTGGAGCCCAAATTTGAATCCTCTTGGGGCCTATAAATACCTCTCAATTCTCAGCAGAGATAACACCTTTTTGACAAGTTAGAAAGTGAGAAAAAGCTCTAGCAAAGTCTTGTTTTCAATAGCTTAAGTGTTCGCCTCCCTCTTTCTCTTTGAAAAATCTATAAGAGTGTGAACCACTTATAAAAAGGTTGTAAGAGGGGTATTTGGTCCTTCCCCTTCAAAGTGATTTGCTAGTGGAAGTTGAGAGCCTCATCGAAGAAGGCTTCGAAAGTGGATGTAGGTCATTTGACCGAACCACTATACATCGTGGTGTTCCTTGAATATGTGAGTGTTTAATTTTCTGAACCATTTCTTTACTTAGCTGCAAATCATTCGGTTTTCATCTCCCTACTCTTGACTACCTTTACTTGAGCTATTTTATTTAAGTCATCCTTTGTCAAATCAAAATCTCTACATATTTACGAAATCAAACTTATGAGTTTTAATCCAAGAAATAAAAGCACATCCGGAACATGTCAATTTTTAGGACACACACTTGTTTCTTGGTCTTCCAAGAAATAAAACTCGGTTGCACTATCTACAACTGAAGCTAAGTATATTGCAGCTAGTGCATGTTATGCACAAGTTATGTGGATAAAAAATACTTTAGAGGATTATAAGATTCATCTTAAAAACATTCCTAGAAAATGTGATAACACAAGTGCAATAGGTTTAACAAAAAATCTCATTCAACACTCTAGAACTAAACATATTGATATTAGGTACCACTTTATATTATTGAATCTCGTATTTTGATGATGAAACCAATTAATATTTTTTATATTTTAATCTACGTTTTGAGTGACGTAGGATGCTTCGATCAGGATGAGACAATTAAAGTAGGAAGAATCATGTTGTGCCGGAGGAAAACATGTTAGAAGATTAGACGTCGAGCTAGTGGATCGGTCGACGTATCAACAGAAGGCTTCGGGCCATAGATTTGGGCATCGGACCAAGAAAAGCGGATATTGCACCAAGGATATCGGAGTTGCGGAGTCAACTGGTCGATTGGGCAATAGGCCGTAAGAGAGGATGATGCGCCGAAGAATCGGACGAAGCGTCAAGGGACCAATGACATGCCGGACAACATGATTAATGCTTAATATTAATTGTCTAGATCAAAGTATATTTTACATGTGCAAGATTAACTACGATAGCAAAGCATGAAGCAAAATGAAGTCCCAAAGTCAAGGACGTAATTTCGTTGGGAGTTCGAGAGTTCGTCGGAAGTCCGGATGTTCGTCAAAAGTTCTGACGGAACCAATCGAGAAGTCTCGGATGTTGCAAGAGAAGCTCATCGAAACTTGCCAAGAAGATCATCGTGAAGTCTAGGAGCTTGCCGGGAGTTCGCCAAAACAATGCCAAGAGATCGTCAGAAGGTTGCCGGAAGATCGCCGGAAGCTCGTCGGAAGAATAGACATAGGGACTTGTTTAGCTTAGCAAATGTCTTAGGATTTTATAGTTAGCACGTAATTGGGCTTGGATTTGGACCAACCCAATTAGGGGCCAGCTAGGCCCATGTAAGAACTGTGTTGGGCCCAATAAGAGGCCCAAATAATGCCTCAAGAAATCTCACTATCGTGGCACAGTCTTCGAGATTATGTCAGGCGGTGGTACTACTAGTCTGGGCGATTGTACCGCCCCTAGCAGGGTGCCAAGTGGTGGTACCACTAGTCTAGGTAGTGGTACCACATAGCACTGCCCCCCAAGCAATGGTATCGCCAGACCTGGGCGGTGGTATCGCCTAGGGTAGTGTTAGCGTCAAACTGACACGAGGCGGTTTTACCGCAAAACGTAGGCGGTGGTACCGCTCGTGCCCGAGGAACCCGGGATGAAAAAGTTTTAAGCTCCAAGTTTGAATCAACTTGAAGCCTATAAATTCCCCTCTCATCCCAGGTTAAAGCACACAAGCATAGAGAGTTTAACAAGACAACCCTTACAAGCACTCACTTACTCCTCTCCCTCTTCTAAGTGTTAGACTAGTTTGAGAGAGGAGTAAGTGAGTGCTTGTAAGAGTTATCTCCTAAACCCGATAAAAGGAGAAGAGGGGTGTATAAGGTGATTGGCCTTTGCCTATTGAAGGAAGGCCTATAGTGGATGCCGGTGATCTCAACGGAGGAGTTCGCCGAAACTGGATGTAGGTCATGTTGACTGAACCACTCTAAAACTGCTGCGTTCTCTAGTTTGCATTTCATTCCTACTATTACCTTACTGCAAATTTCCTTAAGTGCTTACTGCCTTCAATTCATTATGTACGTTTTCAAGTTAAGTTTCTAAAATCGGTTTTTTGTTAAAAACGATTTTATCGTACGAAACTTTTTTAAAGTTGATGTGATTTTACCACTGCACTAATTCACCCCCCCTCTTAGTGCTAAACTCTGATCCTAATAATTGGTATCAGAGCCTCGTGATTTCTCATTTGGATTAACACCCAAGAGAAATGGCTCATTTCGGCTTTCAAGTGGGTCACTCTCTTATTCATCCTCATTTTTTCAATGGGACGGACTACACTTATTGGAAAACTCGAATGAGAGTTTTCTTGCTTTCGATTGATTTAAATTTATGGAATATGGTCGAAAATTATTTTCAAATGTCTTCTCTTCTAATGAACCATTTGAATGATTTAGAGAAGAAGATGTTTTCGCTAAATGCAAAGGCTATGAATGCCTTGTTTTGCACCCTAGATAGAAATGAGTTTAATCGTGTTTCTACTTGCGAAACGAATTTCAATATTTGGCGCACTCTTGAAATCACACATGAAGGAACTAGCAAAGTTAAAGCTTCAAAAATTAATTTTCTAATGCATGATTTCGAGCTTTTTCGAATGAAGCCGAGTGAAACCATTGTTGACATATACACCAGTTTTACGGATGTCGTCAATAGTTTAAAAGCTCTTGGCAAATATTTTTTAGATTTTGAACTTGTAAATAAGATTTTGCGTTCTCTTAATAAAAGTTGGGATTCAAAAGTAACAGCAATTCAAGAATCAAAAAATTTGAATACCTTTCCGATTGAAGAACTATTAGGGTCTTTAATGACCTATGAAATGACATGCAATGCATATAAAGAACTCAAGAACAACCTTCTAAAGAAAAAGAAGGATTTAGGACATAGAACAATTGAAGACCACTCGAGCATAAGCTCAAGTGATGGTGAACTTGAACTACTTATGAAATTTAAAAAGTTCATAAAATAAAAATTAAAGAACAAAAAGAATGTAACTACTTGCTTTGAAAGCAAGAAGAAGAACAAAAATTGGGATGAATCGAGCTCCTCTAAAGATGAGAAGAAAATAAAAAAAAACGAGATGGCAAACTACGCCTTAACGACTATCGACGATGAGGTAATTAAAACCCCATTAATTTACTTCGAAGTTATATGATGCTTTTCATGATGTATTTTTTTTAGTTCAGGATTAATTTTTCTTGAAAATTACATATTTAAAAATGAAAATGCAAAAATTATGACATTCTAGTAATTTTGAAAATGATAATGAAAATTACATGTTTTATGTTAATGGAATAAAAAGTTAGATTTAAATCTAATGATGATTCTTGAGATTTATGGATCACTGATTTTCACAGTAATAAAAATGGCTTTTTTGGTTATAAGCAAGATGAATGGTTTTTATGATGAAATTTATTTTTCAATCCTAAATGTTGATGCATGTTTTTATTTGACATAAATATATAAAAAAAAAGAGGCATGCTTGAATGAA
Organism: Musa acuminata AAA Group; assembly: GCF_036884655.1. Taxonomy (NCBI): domain Eukaryota; kingdom Viridiplantae; phylum Streptophyta; class Magnoliopsida; order Zingiberales; family Musaceae; genus Musa; species Musa acuminata. The sequence continues at coordinate 20,363,229 of NC_088337.1, read as the reverse complement.
GTAAATCACATGAATTGAAACAACTAAAAAGAGAAAAGCATTTTTCTTGAAAATTCTTTTTCTCTATCTTATTGACTTTGATGAATCTATTTGATCATCTTTCTATGAATCTCTTAAAAATGATTTTGATTTGACGATTTGAATTTGAATGAGTTTGTATTCAAATCATGATCTTGATTTCTTGGATTTACTACTTGAGATTCTTTTTAATCAAGATCTCTTCTTTGTACACCTATAATTTTTGCTATTTGTAAAAAGAAGAGATTTGATAAAATGAATCATGTCTTTTATAATTCAAGATGTCATATTTTCATGACATGATGTCATTGTATTTATAGCTTGTATGCGTTGAAATGATTGAAATATTTTACACTATTTTGTTCTTCCCTTATTCTTTCTTATTCACAATGATAAAAGAGGGAAAAGTTATGATCATGCATGGTAGGATATAATTTGACAAATTAGTGATTTGGAATGAAATGCATGGTAGTACCATCATGATTTGAAACATTTATGATTTGGAATGATGCATATGCTTTTTATTGAGATGATATATGTGATGCATATGATGAGTATCATGAATACTTTAAATGATGAATGTTTGGCATCATGATCAAAATATTGATAAATGCTTAATATGTATGATATGCTCATGATGAAGATTGATTTATTCGATATCGTGCATAAAAAATGAAATGCAAAGTTTTTAAAAATGTGCATGTTTTAATTTGAAAATATAATGATGGACAAATAAGATTGATACTTACCTTTGTCATAATTTGAAAATTAATGTAAAAGGTCTTCCCTTCTTATTTATAATAATAATAAAGGGGGAGCAAAACTTGCTAGAAAGCAAATTTGCTAGCTTGCACAATTCAAAAAGAGGCAAACTTGCTAGCTTGCTAATCTCAAAAAGGAAGCAAGAAGTGCTATCTTGCAAATCTCAAGAGAAACAATGTTTGCCAAGTGACACATTTCAAAAAGAGGCAAAATAGTTCATCTTACAAATCTCAAAAGATGTAAAATTTTGCTAAATTTTTTATGTGTAAAATTTGATAGCTTGCATACTATAAATTTGCATACCAAAAGTACTATCTTGTCTATCTTAAGATGCAAAACATGCTAACTTGCATTTTGCAACGGAAGCAAAATTGCTAGCTCAAACATTGCAAAGGAAGCAAAAATTTGCTAGCTTGCAACTTGCATATTTAAAGAAGCAAGAGTTGCTTTTTTGAACATCTCTAATTTGCTAGCTAGTATGATATAGAACTTGCTATCTTGAACATTATAAAGAAATGCTATTTACACATCGGAAAGAAAAGCAAATATGCCAACTTGCACATCTTTAAATTTGCAGAACTTGCTATCTTACTACATTGCATATCTATGATGATAGCAAAATTGCATGATGATAAAACTAGAGATTATGTTAATTATACAATGTATTGAACTTGTATTCCAAACCCTTGATAGTTGGAACTTCTCCTTTTTGTTGATGACAAAGGGGGAGAAGTATGTTGATGTCATGCGTGATTTGATCATGACATATTGTTTGGATTTTTGAATCCAAGAGTTATATGCCATATTGATAGGGGGAGTTTGTTTAAACTCTGGGAGTTAAGGTTAACTCCGTCATTAATTGGTTGTCATCATCAAAAAGGGGGAGATTGTTGAATCTCGTATTTTGATGATGAAACCAATTGATAATTGTTTATGTTTTAATCTGCGTTTTGAGTGACGCAGGATGCTTCGATCAGGATAAGACAATTAAAGCAGGAAGAATCATGTTGTGCCGGAGGAAAATATGTCAGAAGTTTGGACATCGGGTCGGTGGATCGGTCGATGTATCGACAGAAGGCTTCAAGCCATGGATTCAGGTATCAGGCCAAGAAGAGTGGATATTGTGCCAAGGATATCGGTGTTGCAGAGTCAACTGGCCAATTGGGCAATAGGCCGCAAGAGAGGACGATACGCCGAAGAATCGGACGAAGCGTCGAGGGACCAATGACATTCCGATCAACATGATTAATGCTTAGTTTTAATTGTCTAGATCAAAGTATGTTTAACATGTGCAGGATTAACTATGATAACAAGGCATAAAGCAAAATGAAGTTCCAAAGTCAAGGACGTGATTTCATTTGGAGTTTGAGAGTTCGTCGGAAGTTCGGACGTTCGTCGGAAGTTCTAGTGGAACCAGTTGAGAAGTCTCGGAGCTTGCCAGAGAAGCTCATCGGAACTCGCCAAGAAGATCGTTGTGAAGTCAAGGAGCTTGCCAGGAGTCTGCCAGAACATTGCCGAGAGATCGTCGGAAGGTCGTCGGAAGATCACCGAAAGCTCGCTGGAAGAATAGACATAGGGACTTGTTTAGCTTAGCAAATGTCTTAGGATTTCATAGTTAGCACGTAATTGGGCTTGGATTTGGGCCAACCCAATTAAGGGCCTGTTAGGCCCATGTAAGAATCATGTTGGGCCCAATAAGAGGCCCAAACAATGCCCCAAGAAATCTCACCATCGTGGCATAGTCTTCGAGACTATGTCAGGTGGTGGTATCACCTGTGCCCAAGGAACCCGGGATGGGAATGTTTTAGGCTCCAAATTAGAATCAACTTGAAGCCTATAAATACCCCTCTCTTCCCTAGTTAAAGCACACCAGTATAGAGAGTTTAACAAGACAGAAATGTTGCTAAAATCTTATGTGATCTCCTCTCCCTCTTCTAAGTGTTAGACTAGTTTGAGAGAGGAGTAAATTGTTAGGATCGAGAGCACTAAGAGGGGGGGGGGGGGGGGGGTGACTTAGTGCAGCGGAAAACTTTCCGCGATTAAAATCGAAAGCTGCGTTCGAACGATAAAAACAACTTCTGTATGAAAGTTGATACTAAGCAAGGTTAAAGTCAAACTATGCAGGCAGTTTGCAGCTATGATAAAAACCAGAATATCGGCTCAAACTGAAATCCGGTGTTCGTACGAAGAAACTGATTTACGTCTAAATGTTGATTCGTAAATCACTTGATTAGATAAGACGCAGTTTAAGCAGGAGTATAAAGGCAGTGTGCAGTTATGGTAAAGCTCAAAACGTAAACACAATCTACAATATGATGATCATACGAAAAAGCAGATTTACGTCTAAACGCAGATTTACGTCTAAACGCAGATTTACGTCTGAACCTTGAAACTCGTTCGTAAAATCGCAGAGGGCAGTAGCTATTGAGAAGTTTGCAGTGAAGGTAAAATGCTCAAAGGAAATGCAAACTGAGATTTAGAGTGGTTCGGTCAATCTTGACCTACTCCACTTTTGGCTTCCTCCACCGACGAGGTCACCGACGTAACTAGAGGCCTTCCTTCAATAGGAGAAGGCCAACCACCCTCTTACAGATTCACTCCTTTTGACGGGCTAAGGAGACAACCCTTACAGAAGTTTTCTCTCCTCTCTTTACAACTCAAACTTTGAAGAACAGAAAGAGGAGAACTAGCTGTTTTGAGCTCTAAGAACCATAGAAAGACAGCAAGATTTTGAGTGTGTGTTCTCTGCTTTCAGTGCTGAATGGGTGGGGTATTTATAGGCCCCAACCTAGTTCAAATTTGGAGCTCAAATCTATCAATTCCCAGAATTCCGGGATCATGCGGTTACACCTCCTGACTGGGGCGGTTGCACCGCCTGGCAGAGCTCGAAGACTGAGCCTCTGGGCGGTGCCACCTCTGTTAGGGGCGGTTGCACCTCTCTGCCAGAGCTCGAAGACCGAGCTCAGGCGGTTGCACCGCCTGACTGGGGAGGTTGCACCACCTGGCAAAGCTCGAAACTTGAGCTCTGGCGGTGCTACCTCTTGATAGAAGAGGTTGCACCGCCCAGTCTTGCTCGGAGACTGAGCCCGGGGCGGTGCCACCTCTTGGCTGGGGCGGTTGCACCACCCAGTCTCACTGGGAGACATAGCCTGGGCAGTGCTACCTCCTGGCTTGGGCGGTTGCACCTCCCATAGCAATCAGGGTCCGAATGGGTTAATCCATTCGGCCCAATTTGATTCTTTCAGGGGCCCAATTGCCCCAAGATTAAGCTAATGGGATCATCTCCCATTTCTAACTTAATCAATGTGCTAACTACGATTATTTCCTAAGACATATTCTGCAGCTTGCTTCGGTGCGTCAATCGCTTCTTCCGGCGAGTTTCCGGTGAACTTCCGTCGATCATCCGACGAACCCTCGGTGATCCTCCTGCGGACTTTCGGAAAACTCCTGGACTTGCGACGATCCACTTGGCAAGTTCCGACGTGCTCCTTTGGCAAGCTTCTGGACTTCTCGGATTTGTTCCCGTAGAACCTCCGACGACTGTTCGAACTTCCGTCGAGCTCTTGAACTCCCAACGTGATCATTGTCATGACTCCGGCGCAACTCCTGCTGCATGTCTTACTTTCATCTTAGTTAATCCTGCACACTCAAAACAAAAACTTCGATCAAGACAATTAATCCTAAGCAATTAACCAAGTTGTCCGGCATGTCATTGGTCCCTCGACGCTTCGTCCGATTCTTCGGCGCATCGTCCTTTTCTGCAGCCTATTGCCCAATCGGCCTATTGACTCCGCAACTCCGATATCCTTGGCACAATACCTGCTCTTCTTGGACCGATGCCCGAGTCAACGACCCGAAGCCTTCTGTCGATACGTCGACCGATCCACCAGCCCGACGTCCAATCTTCTGACATGTTCTTCCGGCACAACATGATTTTCCTGCTTTAATTGTCTCATCCAGATCGAAGCATCCTCCGTCACTCAAAACGCAGATTAAATCATAAACATATATTAAGTAGTTTCATCATCAAAATACGAGATTCAACAATCTCCCCCTTTTTGATGATGACAACCACTTGATGACGGAGTTAAACTTAACTCCTGGAGTTTAAACAAACTCTCCCTACCAATATGCCATATTGATAGAAACTCTTAGATTCAAAAATCTAAGCAACATGTCATCATAAACGGAGTTAACCTTAACTCCCAGAGTTTAAATAAACTCCCCCTATCAATATGCCATATTGATAGAAACTCTTGGATTCAAAAATCCAAGTAACATGTCATCATAAACTTATGCATAACATGTCATTTCATCAACATACTTCTCCCCCTTTGTCATCAATAAAAAGGAGAAGTACCACAATCAAGTGTTTGTAAGTTTAACTCATTGAATGAAAAAAATAATATCTATTGTTACCATCATGCAAGTTTGCTATTATTAAATGGTAAGATATCAATATGTAAAATTACGATTCAAGTTCTTGATATCTTTTAACATGATATGACATTCATAGCACCTATTCATATGAATGCTGCTTTTGATATCTCATCATAATATGGCATTCATAACATCTATTCATATTCTTCAAATATGGCACTCATAGTATCAATTTATATATTTCTCCCCCTTTGTCATCAACAACAAGGAGAACGATATAAGCAAATTTTAAATATAAGTGCGATGCCATAAGTTGGTTCATGTCATTTTCCAACGGTGAGTGATAGGATACCAATTATGCAAACATCTTGAGGAAAACATGACATGGAGATAGCTTTTATTGCTTCTTCCTTTTTATTTGTTATCTTTTTACATGAAGGAGGAAAGCCATATGTGAAGTTCAAATCGATAAGATATTAAAGCACACTTCATTTTTGCAAGGATTAAGATATGTAAGTGAGTCAAATCCTTGTATGTAAAAATATCTTCCTTTTATAAGAGGGAATCATCAAATATGTTTCTCAAAAAATATTTTTCACATGATAAGTGCATTTGCTAGATGATTCCATATGTCAAAAATCAATGATGTGAATTAAACTTGATATGACATATGCTTGTTAAGTTCGGAAGAGGATAATGTATCAAGAAAATCCAATTGTTAGGATCAAGAAAATCCGAAAATGAAATTTGACACTTTCATACATTCGGACAGGGTTTTACTAAAGATATTCAATTACAATCATGAAGGTAAAACATGCTTATTATCATGAAAATTTTTGTATTCAAGCACATAATTTCCAACATGTAATCATGGCAAGTAATTGTGTAAAATCATTATGGCAATCAAGTGATTTGATCATTCAATCAAAAAAGTCCGAAAAATAATTTTAACACGTTTAATCATTCGGACATATTTTTGCCATAGTTTTTCAAATATAATCATGAAAATAAGGCATGCTCATCATCATGGTAGTATGATAGCAAGTTTACCATATACAAGCTAGCAAAAAATTTCTACATTTTAAGGCCAACTCTTGCTTCTTGAAATATAAGTTTTGCTAGATGTGCAAGTTAACTTTTTGCTTCATGAGATAGGCAAGATAGCATTCCTTGGTGATGTTCAATATAGCTAAGTTCTACATCATGTAAGCTAGTGAATTTTATAACATTTTAGAACATGCATAATCACCAAAGCATCATAAATTTTAATGATGTGCAAAATTACAAATTTTGCATGATTGCATTTGTGTCTTGAGATTTGCAAGATAGCACTTCTTGGTGATGTTCAAGATAGCAATTTCTTCTCTTTTGAAAAGTACAATTTTTGCTTTCTTGTTGAATTGTGCAAGCTATCTATCTCCCCTTTTGTCATTGTCAAAAAGAAGGGAAAAACCCTTTACATCAATTTTTAAATCATGACAAAGGTTAGTATCAATCTCATTTGTGCATCATTATATTTTCAAATTAAAACATGCACATTTTCAAAACATATAAACTCATTATTATATGCATGATTCCAAATCATCATTCATATTATTTCAATCATTGTTTCACTCATCACTATAGCTTATCACGCATAATATGTAAAACCATCTAACATGATATAAACATTTATTTATTTAATTTTTTTTTTAAGCATTCATGATACACATCATACATTATCATAATAAAAAGCATATGCATCATTCCAAATCATAAATATTTTAAATCATCATGGTATTAATTTGTCACATTGCATCCTAACATGCATGATCGAAACTTCTCATTTACATACATCAAAATAAATTCATGAATATCTCATGCATTCATATCATCACTTGAGAAATATTGAAAAGAAATAATTGGGTGATGAGATAAATATTTCATGAATACAAAGAATTGCATAAAAATCATATCATGAATACAAGGAATACAAGTCACAATTATTCAAGAGAAAAATCATCATTCATTTTCAATTCATTCAATTTGATAAATCAAGATCATGATTTTGATAAAACTCATTTCAAATTTAAATCATCAAAATCATTTTTATGGCTCACAAAATTTATAACATAAATAGATTCATGATTTCATTGATAATATATTTTTCCCCTTTTTAAGTGTTTTATTTTAAGTGGTCGATTTCATGTTAGCATGCTTTTTCATTTATGAAAACATGCATCAATTTTTTTTTTTTTTAAAGCCACTGTTATTATCATGAAAATCGATAATCCATAAATATCAAGAATCATCATACATAATTTCAAAAATATATACTCATTAATCATAACTTCAAATTAAACATGATTTCATATACTCAAAATCGAGAAACAACAATAGAAATCAACATGATACACATTATTACTTCTCAACCACATATAGCATGATTTCATAAGGTATTTTTAATCAAAATCATTTTGTTTATCATAAACATGCAATTTTCATGATTATTTTCAAAATTACTAGAATGATAAGCATGATTCCTAATTGTTTGTATTTTCATTATAAAATTATTAAACATGTAATTTTCAAGAAAATTAAATAAAAAAGAAAAATGCTTTATGAAAAGCATCATGTAATTTCAAAGTAAATTAAAGGCATTTTGATTACCTTAGCGTCGAAAGGCGTAAAGGCGTAGTTTGCCACCTCGCCTTTGTTGATTTTCTCCTCGTCTTCGGAGGAGCTCGATTCATCCCAATTTTTGTTCTTCTTCTTGCGTTCAAAGCAAGTAGTTCCGTTCTTTTTACTTTTTAATTTTTGTTTCATTTGTAGTTTAAGTTCACCATCACTTGAGCTTATGCTCGAGTGGTCTTCAAATGTTCTATGTCCCAAATCCTTCCTGTTCTTTGGAAGGTGGTTCTCAAGTTCTTCATGTGCATTGCACGTCATTTCATATGTGATCAAGGAACCAATTAGTTCTTCAAGTGGAAATAGGATCAAGTTTTTCGATTCTTGAATAGTAGTTACTTTTGAATCCCAAGGTTTAGAAAGTGAGCGCAAAATCTTGTTTACGAGTTCAAAATCCGAAAAATATTTTCCAAGAGCTCTTAAACTATTGACGACATCCGTGAAACGGGTGTACATGTCGCCTATAGTCTCGCTTGGTTGCATTCGAAAAAGCTCAAAATCATGCAATTAAAAGTTAACTTTCGAGTCTTTGACTCTACTAATTCCCTCGTGCGTGATCTCAAGTGTTCGCCAAATGTCAAAAGTCGTTTCGCACGTAGAAATCCGATTGAACTCATTTTTGTCCAAAGCGCAAAATAAGGCATTCATAGCCTTTGCGTTTAAAGAAAAATACTTCTTCTCCAAATCTGACCATTCGTTCATCGGTTTAGAGGGAAGTTGAAAACCGTTTTCAATGATATTCCAGAAATCCAGATTCAGAGAAATCAAGAAAACTCTCATTCGAGTTTTCCAATAAGTGTAGTCCAATCCGTTAAAAAACGGTGGACGAAAGACCGAAAAGCCCTCTTGAAAGCTATGAAGAGCCATTTCTCTCGGGTGTAAATCCGAAATGAGAAAAACCCCACTCTGATACCAATTGTTAGGATCGAGAGCACTAAGAGGGGGGGAGGGGTGTGAATTAGTGCAGCGGAAAACTTTCTGCGATTAAAATCGAAAGCTGCGTTCGAGCGATAAAAACAACTTCTGTATGAAAGTTGATACTAAGCAAGGTTAAAGTCAAACTATGCATGCAGTTTGTAGCTATGATGAAAACCAGAATATCGGCGCAAACTGAAATCCGGCGTTCGTACGAAGAAATTAATTTACATCTAAATGCTGATTCGTAAATCACTTGATTAGATAAGACGTAGTTTAAGCAGGAGTATAAAGGCAGTGTGCAGTTATGGTAAAGCTCAAAACGTAAACGCAATCTACAATATGATGATCATACGAAAAAGCAGATTTACGTCTAAACGCAGATTTACGTCTAAGCCTTGAAACTCGTTCGTAAAATCGCAGAGGGCAGTAGCTATTGAGAAGTTTGCAGTGAAGGTAAAATGCTCAAAGGAAATGCAAACCGAGATTTAGAGTGGTTCGGTCAATCTTGACCTACTCCACTTTTGGCTTCCTCCACCGACGAGGACACCGACGTCAACTAGAGGCCTTCCTTCAATAGGCGAAGGCCAACCACCCTCTTACAGATTCACTCCTTTTGACGGGCTTAGGAGACAACCCTTACAGAAGTTTTCTCTCCTCTCTTTACAACTCAAACTTTGAAGAACAGAAAGATGAGAACTAGCAGTTTTGAGCTCTAAGAACCACAGAAAGACAGCAAGATTTCGAGTGTCTGTTCTCTGCTTTCAGTGCTGAATGGGTGAGGTATTTATAGGCCCCAACCCAGTTCAAATTTAGAGCTCAAATCTGTCAATTCCCATAATTCTGGGATCAGGCGGTTGCACCTCCTGACTAGGGCGGTTGCACCGCCTGGCAGAGCTCGAAGACTGAGTCTCTGGGCGGTGCCACCTCTGTCAGGGGCGGTTGCACCTCTCTGCCAGAGCTCGAAGACCGAGCTCAGGCGGTTGCACCGCCTGACTGGGGAGGTTGCACCGCCTGGCAGAGCTCGAAACTTGAGCTCTGGCGGTGCTACCTCTTGACAGAAGAGGTTGCACCGCCCAGTCTCGCTCGGAGACTGAGCCCGGGGCAGTGCCACCTCTTGGCTGGGGCGGTTGCACCGCCCAGTCTCGTTGGGAGACATAGCCTGGGCGGTGCTACCTCCTGGCTTGGGCGGTTGCACCTCCCACAACAATCAGGGTCCGAATGGGTTAATCCATTCGGCCCAATTTGATTCTTTCAGGGGCCCAATTGCCCCAAGATTAAGCTAATGGGATCACCTCCCATTTCTAACTTAATTAATGTGCTAACTACGATTATTTCTTAAGACATATTCTGCAGCTTGCTCCGGTGCGTCAATCGCTTCTTCCGGCGAGTTTCCGGCGAACTTCCGTCGATCATCCGACGAACCCTCGGTGATCCTCCGGCAGACTTCCGGAAAACTCCTGGACTTGCGACGATCCACTTGGCAAGTTCCAACGAGCTCCTTTGGCAAGCTTCTGGACTTCTCGGATTTGTTCCCGCAGAACCTCCGACGATTGTCCGAACTTCCGTCGAGCTCTTGAACTCCCAACGTGATAATTGTCATGACTCCAGCGCAACTCCTGCTGCATGTCTTACTTTCATCGTAGTTAATCCTACACACTCAAAACAAAAACTTCGATCGAGACAATTAATCCTAAGCAATTAACCAAGTTGTCCGGCATGTCATTGGTCCCTCGACGCTTCGTCCGATTCTTCGGTGCATCGTCCTTTCCTGCAGCCTATTGCCCAATCGACTTGTTGACTCCGCAACTCCGATATCCTTGGCACAATACCTGCTCTTCTTGGCCCAATGCCCGAGTCCATGACCCGAAGCCTTCTGTCGATACGTCGACCGATCCACCGGCTCGACGTCCAATCTTCTGACATGTTCTTCCGGCACAACATGATTTTCCTGCTTTAGTTGTCTCATCCAGATCGAAGCATCCTGCATCACTCAAAACGCAGATTAAATCATAAACATATATCAAGTAGTTTCATCATCAAAATACGAGATTCAACATAAGTGAGTGCTTGTAAGGGTTGTCTCCTAAACTCGGTAAAAGGAGAAGAGGGGTGTATAAGGTGATTGACCTTCACCTATTGAAGGAAGGCATCTAGTGGTCGCCGGTGATCTCGTCGGAGGAGTTCGCCGAAAGTGGATGTAGGTCACATTGACCGAACCACTCTAAAACTACTGCGTTCTCTGGTTTGCATTTCATTCTTGCTATTACCTTACTGCAAACTTCCTTAAGTGCTTACTACCTTCAATTCATTACGTTCGCTTTCAAGTTAAGTTTTTAAAATCGATTTTTCGTCGGAAATAGTTTTATCGTACGAAACTTTTTAAAGTTAACGTGATTTTACTGCTGCACTAATTCACCCTCCCCCCCCCTAGTGCCCACCCCTGATCCTAATATATATGAGATTATGTTAATAATCTTGATGTAATCTTAGAGTTTATTGATACGAAACATCAATTAGCTGATAGTTTTACAAAGCCCTTAATTTAAGAATAATTTGATTTTATTAGAAGAGAATTAGGAATGTGAATTTGTCCGAATGCATGAATTTGTTAAATTTCATTTTTAGACTTTCTTGATTCTTTAGATCACTCACTTAAATTATGTACTGATAATTTTATGATACAAATTTTACATGATGATAAGGTTATGTGCTTCAATAAAATGTTTACTTTGATGTTGGAATTTTGTGCTTTGATGCTGAAAGTTTCTATGATATTGTGATCTCTTTAAATGATGAGCATGTTATCATACAATGATGTAATATCATGTTTACTTTGATGATTATGATCTCTATTGAATATTGAGAAGTTTTAATCATACATGATGTAATATCGGATTCTTAACTTTTGAGTGCTACAAGCACTAATGATATTACCTCATGCAAGTTGTGATGAAAGGCTATGACAAAACATTTTATAAATGCATGAAGTGTTTATACATATCTTGATGTTTAATTCATGGAAGTCATTGACAAATGCATCTCTCACGGATTTCACTCTTCTCACTATGAAGTTTTATTGGTGAATTTTTCATTCATGTGATACTCCTCTCCCATGAATAATTGAAGGAATTCCATTGGATATATTAATCCTTGAAAGATGAATTTTCATGTGTGATAATGAAAGCATGTGTGTGATAATTTTTGTAGGGATTTGATTTCATATGGATATCTCGATCCTTTTCATGAATCCCTTCTCTTTGTCAAAATAAAAGCATGTTTTAACAAAAAATTATTTATCATTTTTGACTTGATTTAAATCATTTCATAAATTTAGTTCTTAATGGATTCCCTCCTTACCTTCTTTCCTCTTCTTCATGCAAAATGTGATGACAAAGGGAGAGAAGTTGTTGGAATCTATCGTTTTAATATTGATAACATCTAATGATGAGAACTTTTGAGTGTGAAACTTGCTTGATTCTTTTTTACCACACTTGTATTGTTGAATTGTTCTCTTTTTTGTTGATGACAAATGAGGAGAAATAATACTAAAATATGGTAAATTGATGACAAATGTATGTAATGTATTTCATCATATATACTTAAAATGTTTGCTTGATAAATTTCTTTTATTATGATAAGATATCAAAAGCTTAACTTGCTATTTTGTAGTTGATATCTTGTCATAGAATGATGAATTGCTATCTTTGTCATCTTTCATATTTCAAATGTCATACTTGAAAATGGATGTCATGCCTTGACATCGTTTTGATAAATACTTGGTATCATATTTTGAGAATGATAAATCATGATAGGAATCATGATGTTCATGTTAATAAGTTTAATGAACTTATCTTATCAATTTCTTTCTTAAATTCAAAGGCCTTGAATTTAAGAAGTCATTTCTCAAGTATGACATATAGATAGGGGGAATTAAGGTTAACTCCGTCATCAATTGATTGTCATCATAAAAAAGGACAGATTATTGAATCTCAGATTTTAATGATGAAATCAATTGTAAATTGTTTGATCTAATCTATATGTTAAAAAAAGTGTGCAGGATTAACTATGATAGCAGTAAGACATAAAGCAAGGTTTGAGCTAGAGTCAAGATCGAGATCTCATTGGGAGTTCGAGAGTTCGATGGAAGTCTAGACGTTCGTCGAAAGTTCTATCGGAACCAACCGAGAAGTCCAGGAGCTTGCCAAAGAATCTCGTCGGAACTTGCTAAGAAGATCATCATAAAGTCCAGGAGCTTACCGGGAGTCCGCCTAAACATTGTCGAGAGTTCGTCGGATGTTCGTCGGAAGCTCGCCGGAAGAGCAATTGATGCACTGGAACAAACAGCACTGTAATCATGTCTAAGTTATCGTAGTTAGAGTGTAAATTAAGATAGGATTGGGAGATGATCCCATTAACTTAATTAGAGGCCAATTGGGCCTTTAGCAGGGTTGAAATGGGTCGAATTGAGCACCCAATTCAGCCCCTAAAAACATGGCTGGCGGTGGCCCCGCCTAGAAGGCAGTGTACCATGTTTTCTGGGTGGTGGTACCACCGGCAATAATGCTGCCAGCATTGGTAACAGCCCTGTTCGGCGGTGGTACCGGCCCTGTTCGGTGGTGGTATCGGCCAGTGTCAGATCAGCGGCGATAGTACCGCCTAGTGTCAGATCAGCGATGGTTCCGCCAATACTCTGGATTCCGGAGATAAGACACTTTTTGGCTCCAATTTTGAAGTCATTTGGGCCTATAAAAACCTCACCCTTTTCTACATGAAAGGACATGAAAGTATTGGCTTAATCTTGAAGTCTTGAGTCATAAAAGGGTTGCTAAAGTTAGAGTTCTCCTCCTCCATCTCTTAGCCTTAAAACAATCCAAGAAAGCGAAGTGAGACTTGTAAGGGTTATCTCCTAAACCCGGGAAAAGGAGAAAGCGCTGTAAAGAGGTATTTGGTCTTCACCTATTGAATGAAGGTCTTTAGTGGACGCCGGTGACCTCTTCGGAGGAGGAATCTGAAAGTGGATGTAGGTCACATTGATCGAACCACTCTAAAACTTGGTTTGCATTTACTTTGAGCTATTTACTTTTATAGCAAACTACCTCTCCTCCTTCCTATGCTTTTACTATGCCTACATATACTTTCAAGTAAACACCTTCCAAGATCGGCTTTAATCGTATAAAGACTTTACGAAACTGATGCTTTTCACTTTTGCAATTTATATTACTGCAAATCTTCTTAATCTTTTCTTGCACTTTTACGAAAGCTTTTAAGATCAGATTCTCTTCGAAATGGATTGAATCGAAACCATTTTCGTCGGAATCGGTTTTAATTGAAACAAGTCTTTTGAAATCGTGAAAGTTTTCCGCTGCACTAATTCACCCCCCCTCTTAGTGCTGCTCTTGATCCTAACATGGATATGAGATATCCGCCGAAGCCACAATCTTATTGGATATTCAATAAGCCCCTGAATTATTAGATCTTATAGTTGAAATTAAATAAAAGCCAATGAGAGATTATTGGATAGAGATCTACTAATCTAAGAGGCTTGGGTAGTTTGCTGGAGATCTAATACCCAATAGGACAAGATCCATTAGGGTGAAGTTGACAGGGGGCCTATATAAATAGGTGGGAACCAAACACCCATAGGCCAGAGGTTTTCTTGGTTGCCACCTCCTATTCTCCTTTCCCCTTCTCCTTCTCAAATAGCAGGCCTAGAGATTTGAGGAGCGTCGTCGCAACCCTACTATGTGGATCATCGCTAGAGAGGAGGACACTTGACCTCCTTCATCCTCTCCTATGGATCTGCAAGGATTCAAGGATATATGACCTCCTTATGTAACACCACTATCTTACGCATGGTTTTCAGTTTCATAGATTTTGCGCACTAATCTACACATGACGACGAACTCCTTTTTAAAAAATTTGGTATTTTGCTTTTGTTAGGATCGAGTCGGCACTAAGAGGGGGGAGGGTGAATAGTGCAGTAGATAAAATTACGTCGGTTCGAAAATCTTTGTACAATAAAAACTAATTTTGGAAAAGATGTTAACTTGAAACACATTCATAAGAGTGTGTAGATAAAGTAATTTGGAAGTATGGTAGTTTGCAATAAATGTAAATAGAAAAGGAGAAATGTAAACCAGATTTTATAGTGGTTCGGTCGTCATGACCTACATCCAATCCCGATTCCTCTTCCATCGAGGCCACCAACATCCAGGTTATTCATGCTGTGCATATAATGTCATTTCTATATTTCTCTACAGTGGTATCAGAGCCAGGTTGTTCATGCGAAAGATTAGTTTTGAATAGGCAGCAATCATTGCTGCCCTAATAGAATTGGCCAAAGGCTGTTTGCAACCTTAGCCACCTGCGTGCAGGTGGCCGTTGGGTGGTGTCCTACCCATAGCGGCGGCGCTAGCCGATAGGGCGCTAGCAGGCAGGTCGCTCACAAGCAACGACGGTGCCTACAGGCATGGTGCCCATAGGTAGGTCATCCCGAAAGCAAGCGGTGGTGCATCGCCCAAGGGTGAGCGACCTGTTGGGGTAGCACTCGCCAAAGGGCAAGCTGCCTGCACGGGCGGCACCTACGGGGGGCGTGTTAGGAATGAGTCGGCACTAAGAGGGGGGTGGTGAATTAGTGCAGCGGTAAAAACATCGGTTCTGAAAATGTTTCATTTCGTACGATAAAATCGATTTTGGAAATGCTTAACCTTAAAGGCAATAAGAAAAGCATAACAAGTAATGAGAAGGCAGTTTATCGTTAAAAGTAAATTGCTCAAAGTAAAGGAAAACTAGATTTTAATAGTGGTTCGATCATCGTGACCTACATCTACTCCTCCGATTCCTCTTCCGTCGAGGCCACTGGTATCCACTATCGGTCTTCCTTCAATAGGCGATGACTAACCACCTTTTACAACTCGATTCTCCTTTTACTGGGTTTAGGAGATAACCCTTACACCCCCACTTACTCCTCTATCAAACTATTCTAATACTTAGAACTTTGAGAGGAGTTTCACACACAATTGCAATAGAGTTTTCTTTCTTTTTTGCTCTCAGTTGTGTGTTTGTCAATCAAGGATGAGAGGGGTATTTATAGGCCTCAAGTTGATTCAAACTTGGAGCCTAAAAACATCTCATCTTGGGTTTCCTGGGTACGGGCAGTACCACCGATTATGTTGGGTGGTACCACCATTAGTGTCAGTTTGACACTGGGTGGTACCACCACCTGACAGTGGTGATGCCACCGCCTAGCACCCTGCCACTGGGCGGTACCACCACCCAGAATTTCTGGGATGTTATTCCAAAGGTGGTGCCACCGCCGGCCAGGCTTTCAGAATCCTAGTTGGGCCTTGAATCCGACCCAAACCAGCCTAACTTCAGGCTTAGTTGGTCCCTAACAGAGTTGATGGGATTACCTCCTAATCCCAACTCCAATTATATGCTAACTACGATTCCTAAGACATATTCTAAGTAAAATAAGTCTAATTTCTTCTAGCGAGCTTTCGACGATCTTCTGGTGAACTTTCGACGATCTCTCGGCAATGTTTCGGCGGACTCCCGGCAAGCTCCTGGAATTCACGACAATCTTCTTGGTGAGTTCCAATGAGCTTCTTTGGCAAGCTCCTGGACTTCTCGATCAATTCCGGTAAAACTTCTGATGAACATTTGGACTTCCGACAAACTCTTAAACTCTCAACGAAATCGCCTTCTTGACTCTAGGACTTCATTTTGCTTTATGCCTTGCTATTGTAGTTAATCTAGCACACATAAAAATACACTTTGATCTAGACAATTATTACTAAGCATGAATTATGTCGTCCGGCATGTCATTGGTCTATCGACACTTCATCGATTCTTCGACGCATCGTTCTTTCTTGTGGCCTATTGCCTAATCGGCCAGTTGACCTCCACAACTCCGATATCCTTAGCGTAATATCCGCTTTTATTGGCCCGATGCCTGAAACCATGGCCCGAAGCCTTCTATCGATACGTCGACCGATCCTTCAGCGCGACGTCCAATCTTTTGACATGTTTCTCCGGCCCAACATGATTCTTCCTGCTTTAAATGTCTCTCCCTAATCGAAGCATCCTACATCACTTAAAATGTAGATCAAATTATAAATACTATTAATTGGTTTCATTATCAAAATCTAAGATTCAACAATCTCTCCCTTTTTGATGATCACAACCAATTGATAACAGAGTTAAACTTAACTCCCGGAGTTTAAACAAACTCCCCCTATCAATATGTCATATTGATAGAACTCTTTGGATTCAAAAATCCAAGCAAAATGTTATCATAAACTTATACATAACATTATCATACTTCTCTCCCTTTGTCATCAACAAAAAGGAGAAGTGCAACTATCAAGCGTTTAAGATTTAATGTCAAATCATTGCATAAAAAATATAATATCATGTTTTATCATTATGTAATTTGTAAGCTAGAAAATTTAGCAAGTGTTAAATCATATAAGCTATCAAGTTTTAGATATGCAAGGTAGTAAGATAGCAAGTTTACAACATACAAGCTAGCAAAAATTTCGAAAGCAAATGCAAGATAGCTTTCTTGATAAAGTGTTTAAGGTAGCGATTCTTGCTTCCTATTGTAATATGCAAGTTACAAGTTTTGCTTCTTGAGATAGGTAAGATAGTGATGTTCAAGATAGCAAGCTCTTTCTTCTCATTGGAGAAGTACCATTTTTGCTTCCTTTGTAAAGTGCAAGCTAGCAAAATTTTACATTATTTTACAACATGCAAGCTAGTAATTTAACAAGTGTTACTTCTCTTTGAAGTATGAAGGCTAGCAAGTTTTTGAAAAATAATGCAAGATAACAAGCTAGCAAGATACAATGTTTTACATGAAGCAAGCTAACAAATTTTGCATTATGCAAGCTAGTGAGTTTTTGTAAACTTTTTACACCTTTTGATATATGTAAGATAGTGTATTTTTGCATCTACTTAAAACGTGCAAGCTAGCATTTTTGCATTTCTAGCAATTCTTTCTCCATATATCATCATGAGAGCTAGCAATGTTTCTTGAGTTTTGCAAGTGTGTAAATTTTGCTAGATGTGCAAGTTTAGCAAGTTTTGCATCTTCTTGACTTTAGCAAGCTAGCTATTTCCCCCTTTGTCATTGTCAAAATGAAGGAAAGAATACAGTTTTGTATCTCTTTTTCCCTTTACAATAATTTTCAAATCATGACAAAGGATAAATGAAAAATCAAGTTATGAATGTCAAAACAATTTTTCATCATGAATATTTTATCATTGCATGCATCATTATCATAAGTTGAAGTATTGCATGCATAATAACAAATCATCATTCATAATTACATCAATGTTTTAATCATTATTTCAATATGCTTGTGCATCATTAAAAATGAAAATTTGAGAAATCAAGAGAAACCATGATCCATTTTAACAAATCTCCTATTAAATAATTAACGAAAAGAATTCTTAGGAGATCATAATATAGATAAAATTCATTTAATCTTATAGGAGAGCAAGATCTCAATTCATGCGTATAAAAACTTAAGATTCACATAGAAAATCTCCTCTTAGTAAAATACTAAGGAAAATCGTAGGAGTACAAAGAAGAGATCTTGATTAAAAAAAATATCTCAAGTAATAAATCCAAGAACTCACAAGAAAAATCATGATTCATTTAGAAAAATTTTCTCTTAAGAAAATACCATGTAGAATCATAGGAGAACGATTAATGAAAAATCTTGATTCATAATAAATCGTAATTTGTAAATATCAAGGAATCAAGATTATGATTTAGATAAAAAAAAATTTTCAAATTCAAATTATCAAAATCACTTTCATATTTCAAGAGATTCAAAATAATATAAATAGATTTATCAATCTCTTCTTTTTGAAAATCGATGAAGTGGAGAAAAATAAATTTTTCAAGGAGAAAGATTTCTTCTTTTTAGTGATTCAATTCATAAGATTGATTTCATAGAAGCATGCCTTTTTCATTTATGTAAAAAAATATATGCATTAATGTTTAGGATTGAAAAATAAGTTTCGTCATAAAAACCATCTATCTTGTTTATAACTGAAAAAACAATTTTCATTGCGACAAAAATCAATAGGCCATGAATCACAAAAATCATCATGCATAATTTCACGTTAAGCATGATATTAAACCTCTTAATATTTTCATTAAGACATCAGGCATGGTTTCGTTGAACATAATATTGAATAATTCTTAAAGATATCTAAACTTCTTTAGTTTCAATTTGTGTGATTGACTTTATATTAGCATGCCCAAATATTTATTCTTATGTCAAAACCATGCATCAACATTTAAAATGGAAAGATAAAAAATCATCAAGATCAAAAAGTGTAACACATAATTCCAAAATATATGATTTCAAATTATTACTTCAAGTCCTCATGCATAAAAATCATCAAGTATGACACAAACATTCATTTTTTAATCAAAATCATTTTGTCTGTTTATCATAAAACATGATTATTTTTAAAATCACTAGAAAGGTAAGCATGTTCCAATTTTATTTTTGCATTTTCATTAAACATATAATTAAAAAATATATATAATTAAAAAAAACTAATTTAAGAATAACTCATGAAAAGCATTATGTAATTTCGAAATAAATTAAAGGAGTTTCGTTTGAGTTGTTTACCTCATTGTCAAGAGTCACTAAAGCGAAGTTTGTCGTTTCTTCTTCATCGGTTTCCTTCTCGTCTTATGATACACTCGATTTGTCCCAAGTCACCTTCTTCTTCTTTTTAAGTTTATTTTTAATTTTTTATTCTTGTTTTTAAAATTTCATGTGGAATTTAAGTTCACCATCACTTGAGCTTATACTCGAGTGATCTTCAATTGTTCTGAGTTTGAAATCCTTCCTGTTCTTTGAAAGGTGATTCTCAAGTTCTTCACGTGCAATTCACATCATTTCATAAGTCATCAAAGACCTTATAAGTTCTTCAATTGGTAAATGGTTCAAGTTTTTTGATTCTTGAATAGCCGTTACATTTGAATCTCAACTCTTATTAAGAGAATGTAAAATCTTGTTTACAAGTTCAAAATCTGAAAAACTTCTACCAAATGCTTTTAAATCATTGACGATATCCGTAAAATGGGTGTACATGTCAACAATGGTTTCACTTGGCTTCATTCGAAAAAGTTCAAAATCATGTATTAAAAAGTTGATTTTTGAATCTTTAACTTTGCGAGTGCCTTCATGTGTGATTTTGAGAGTGTGTCATATATCGAAAGCAATTTCGCAAGTAGAAATCCTATTAAACTCGGTTTTATCCAAAGCGCAAAATAAAGTAGCTTTCACATTTAATGAAAAAGTCTTCTTCTCCAAATTATTCCAATGGCTAATTGGAAGAGAAGACCTTTGAAATCTATTTTTGATAATATTCCATAAATTTAAATCCAACGAAAGCAAGAAAACTCTCATTCGATATTTCCAATATGTGTAGTCCGTCCCATTGAATAAGGGAGGACGAAAGAGAGAGTGACCCTCTTGAAAGCCGAAAAGAGCATTTTCTCTTGACTGTTAAACCAAATGAGAAATTATGAGGCTCTGATACCAATTGTTAGAAATGAGTCGACACTAGGGGGGGGAGGGGTAAATTAGTGCAGCGGTAAAAACGTCAATTCTGAAAATGTTTCATTTTGTACTATAAAACTAATTTTGGAAATGCTTAACTTTGAAGGCAATAAGAAGAGCATAACAAGTAATGAGAAGGCAGTTTGCAGTTTAAAGTAAATTGCTCAAAGTAAAGGTAAACCATATTTTTATAGTGGTTCAATCGTCGTGACCTACATCCACTCTGTCGATTCCTCTTCCGTCGAGGTCACCGACATCCACTATCGGTCTTCCTTTAATAGGTGAAGACCAACCACCTTTTACAACTCGATTCTCCTTTTACCAAGTTTAGGAGATAACCCTTACACCCCCAATTACTCTTCTCTCAAACTATTCTAACACTTAGAACTTTGAGAGGAGTTTCACACATAATTGTACTAGAGTTTTATTTCTTTTTTACTCCTAGTTGTGTGTCTGTTAACCAGGGATGAGAGGGGTATTTATAGGCCTTAAGTTGATTCAAATATGAAGCCTAAAAATATTTCATCCCGGGTTTCCTAGATACGGGCGGTACCACCGCTTGTGTTGGGCGGTACCACCGCCAATGTTAGTCTGACACTAGGTACCCTGCCACTGGGCAGTACCACCACCCAGAATTCCTAGGGTATTGTTCCCCAGGCGGTGCCACCGCCGGCCCTGGTAGTGCCACCATCGGCTAGGCTTTCAGCATCCTGGTTGGGCCTTGAATCCGACCCAAACCAGCCCAACTTTAGGCCTAATTGTACCCGAACAAAGTTGATGGGATTACCTCTCAATCCCAACTCTAATTATATGCTAACTATGATTCCTAAGACATATTCTAAGCAAAATAAGTCCGGTTTCTTTTAGCGAGCTTCCGACGATCTTTGGGCGAACTTCCGACGATCTCTCGGTAATGTTCCGGTGGACTCCCGGCAAGCTCCTGGACTTCACAATGATCTTCTTGGTGAGTTCCAATGAGCTTCTTTAGCAAGCTCTAGGACTTCTCGATCAATTTCGGCAAAAGTTATGATGAACATTTGGACTTCCGACAAACTCTCGAACTCCCAACGAAATCTCGTTCTTGACTTTGGGACTTCATTTTACTTTATGCCTTGCTATCATAGTTAATCCTGCATATATAAAAACACACTTTGATCTAGATAATTATTACTAAGCATGAATCATGTTGTCCGGCATGTCATTGGTCCATCAACGCTTCGTCCGATTCTTTGGCGCATCGTCCTCTCTTACAGCCTATTGCCCAATCGGCTACTTGACCTCCGCAACTCTGATATCCTTAGCGTAATATCTGCTCTTATTGGCCCGATGCCCAATACCATGGCCCGAAGCCTTCTGTCGATACGTTGATCGATCCTTCGATGCGACGTCCAATCTTCTAACATGTTTCTCCGCCCCAACATGATTCTTCCTGCTTTAAATGACTCTCCTTGATCGAAGTATCCTGCATCACTTAAAATGCAGATCAAATCATAAATACTATCAATTAGTTTTATCAACAAAATCCGAGATTCAATAGGGCGACGGTCGCCCGCACGGGACTACGCCGCTCGCGGGCATAACACCCGAGGGTGAGCCGCCCGCGGGCATAACACCCGAGGGTAAGCCGCCCGTAGAGGCGTGTCGTCGGTGGGTCCACCGCACCCAGACAAGGGTGCGCTCACCCGTAGAGTTGCCTTCCTTTTGGGCTCAGTGTGATTGGTCAAATCCCTCAAGGTTACACTAAGACAATTGGATCCCGATCCCCACTAGAGTTGCCTACCTTTTGGACTTCCATTTCACGTGATGAGGGTATTGCGTGACTCACTAGAAAAATAGTGGGAGTAGATTAAGATAGAAGTTTGTATCTTGATTGTTTATTTTTCTATAAAAAATACATATTATTTATTTCTATTACATCTTTATTTTTAGCTTTCGAATCCTTTATGTGGCATACTTGATGTCAACCGCCTCACTGGTCTGAATTATCCGGATTGGCTTCGCAACTTGAGAATTGTTCTCTTGGCGAAGAAAATCATGTACATCCTTGATACGGTAATACCTACGCTCAAGGAAGAGACAAGCGAGAATGAGATCGCTCGCTATGTGAAGTACATAGATGACTCCACTCTTGTAAAGTGTTACATGCTAAGCTCCATGGCTCCTAAGTTATAGAGATTGCATGAAAATATGGATGTCAGATCCATTCTCCCACATGTCCGTAAACTGTTTGAGGAACAGGAAAAGACTCGGCGATATGAGATATCCAAGAGCCTCTACTATGCTAGGATGTCTAAGGGGATACTAGTTCAAAACTATGTCCTAAAGATGATTGAGTGGATAGAGAAACTCACAGGTTTAGAAATGGTTCTAGAGGAAAACCTGTATGTGGATCTTATGCTTTAGTCCATATCAGATTTCTTTTCATAGTTTATAATAAATTTTAATATGAATAAGCTTGAGGTGACTCTTCCTAAGCTTCTCAATATGTTGAGGGAGGTAGAGAGCACTATCAAGAAAGAGAAGTCAATTCTCTATACTAGTGAGACCAGAAAGAAAAGAGAGATAGAAAAGTCCCTTAAGAAGGTCAAGGGCAAGGGCAGATCGAGTAAAGCAAAGGTTGCTAAAAAGGACCCGATAAAGGATAAAGGCCAGTGCTTCCACTATGGCAAAGATAGGCACTAGAAGAGAAACTACAAAGAGTACCTTACAGAGAGGGCAAAACAAAAGGTTGGAGAAGTTTCACATACATTCATGATCAGTCTCTATTTGTCAGACTTTTATGATAACACATGAGTATTGGATACCGGTGGTGCTTATCATATTTGCAATTTAGTGCAGGTTCTAGCAAGACTTAGGAGATTGGCGAGAGGCAAGATGGAC
Organism: Musa acuminata AAA Group; assembly: GCF_036884655.1. NCBI lineage: Eukaryota > Viridiplantae > Streptophyta > Magnoliopsida > Zingiberales > Musaceae > Musa > Musa acuminata. Next base: position 20,340,010 of record NC_088337.1, on the reverse strand, counting down.
CTTAAGATGGGCAATGGAGCAAAAGTTATTGGTGGAGCCATTATGTTAGAACCCTTACAGATTCTAAACTTGGGGTTGATCTCTTTAGGGGATCAGCCTCCTTGGAACTCTAAGGGGTTCCTTCCTCCAAGTTGCTGCTCCACAACTGCTAAGAAAATTATATATTGCTTATAAAAAGAGGATGAATACATGACTATTTATAGGGCTTCTAAACCCCAACTCCTAATAGGACTCTTTCTCAAGACTCCTACTTCTAACCAACTCCTAATAAAACTCCTACTCTAAGAAGTAACCTCCCAACTAACCCTAACCCTAGCTAGCCTTTTCACCTCTTTAATAGGGGTCGGCTAGGTAGGTTTTACATGAATGCCCCTTTCAATGAAACTCAATTAGGACTCCCATAGCTAGAGTCCTAACAGACTCGCCCTCTTCAAATTAGCCTTGTCCACGAGTTGACGATCCATGAATTCTGTGAATTTGATCTTCAAGTTGTTATAGTTCTCTCAAGTGGCATCTTCTGCTGGTAGGTTCGTCCACTGTATTAGCACCTTAGTAGTCGATCATCGTGTTAAGTTATGATCCGTCAATCAATAATAGCACTCGGCTAGGTCTGAAGTTCTCCTTAGGTAGTCATATTTGGTAGATGACTTTGGGCTGTCTCGTTTCATCCCAGCTTGAGCTTTAAACATGACACATAGAAGACTGGATGGATTCGGAAGCTAGAGGGTAAGTTCAATTTGTATGCTACCACTCCGATGTGCTCCAAAATTTGGTAGGGTCCATAGAACCGAGGTGAAAGCTTCATAGATGCTCGGGTCTGGATTGATGTTTGCTTGTATGGCTAGAGCCGTAGGAAGACCCAATCTCATACTAAAAATTCTCTTTTGCCGTTGTGTTGATCGTATTATTATTTCATCCTTGCTTGAGCTGTAGTGAGATTATCTTTTAGCAACTTTGACATTTTGTCTTTGTCCTATAATTTCCTATATACTTGTTCTACTTTAGAGGTGCCAAACGCATATTTTGGGATCACAGGGGGAGTTCGGCCATACATAGCCTCATAGGGAGTATATTTTGTGGATGAATGATAAGTTGTATTATACCACTACTCGACGCAGGGAAGCCACTTTGTCAACTCTTTTGGCCGATCACTAGTGAAGCATTTGAAGTATGTCTCAAAGCACCTGTTCACCACTTTAGTCTAGTCATCGGTTTGTGGGTGATACGCCATACTCATTTTCAATTTAGTGCCATGCGTCTGGAATAACTCTGTCCAAAATCTACTCAAGAAGACCCTATCACAATCACTTACAATAGATCTTGACATCCCATGCAATTTTATAATATTCTCCATAAAGATTTGAGCAATACTAGAAGCCGTGTAGGGATTATGAACAGCGCAAAAGTGAGCATACTTTGTAAGGCGATCAACCACGATAATAATTATACATTTTCCTTATGATAAGGGAAGACCTTCATTAAAGTCCATTGATATATCAGTCTATATTGAGTTTGGGATGGGTAAGGGTTGCAGCTTTCCGGGACTTGCCACTATCTCACCTTTATGTCATTGGCATACATCACATTGTGCCACAAATTTAGCAATAATATTTGTCATCCCTACCCAATAAAAATTTTGCTTAATTCTCTTATTGGTTTTAAGGAATCCAAAGTGCCTAGCCACAAGTGTGGAATGCATCTCTTGAAGGATGGTATTTATGCATGTAGAATTTGGCACAAGCACAATGCATCTCTTATAGTGCAATTCTTTTGAGTCCCAACTATAATGAGCCACGGATCTTGGTACTTCCTCTAATTTTTTTATGATCTTACTAGTCTTCGAATCTTTCTGCTATTCCCTCTTAATATCCTTAAGGTAGTCGCTGGTCAAAAGTGAAACGACCGAAAATTCAGCTTGCTCGAGTAGTCGACAAAGCGCATCTACAACAACATTCTCTTTCCCATTTTTGTAAGTTTTTTCATAATCATATCCAAGAAGATTTGTTAACCATTTTTGCTGCTTGGGGGAAGATATCTTCTACTCTAAGAAATATTTTAGGCTTTTATGGTCGGTCTTGATCTGAAAGCGTCGCCCGATCAAGTACAGTCTCTATTTGGTCACCGCATACACAATCGTGAGCATCTCCTTGTCATAAATAGTCATCTTGAGATGAGGAAGAGATATTGCCTTACTAGTATAAATGAAAGGGCAGCCATCTTGTATTAGTATAGCACCAATTCCGACTCTGGAGGCATTGGCTTCAATAACAAAAGTCTTGCTGAAGTCGGGTAGCGCTAGTATGGGTGTTGTTGTCAATGCGGATTTAAGTTTATCGAAGGTGATGGTGGCCTCGTCCGACCATTGGAAGGTATCTTTTCTTAGTAAAGAAGTAAGGGGTACACTGATCTTTCTATAGTTTTTCACGAACTTGAGGTATTAGCCTCTTAAATCGAGAAAGTCGCGTAGCGATTTTATGTTTCTTGGGGTCAGTCAGTTCTGCATTGCTTGAATTTTGGAGGGGTCCACTGCCACACCTTCCTCTGATATGATATACCCAAGATATTCCACCTTCTATTGAAGAAAGCTGCACTTTGATTTTTTGACAAAAAGAATATATTCTCATAAAATTGTCAAAACAAGTCATAAGTGCTAAAAATGACTTTCAAGAGAAGGGTTATAAATAAGGATATCATCGAAAAAACTAGCACAAACTTACAAATATAATTCTAGAAATTATCATTCATAAGGCTCTAGAAGATGGAGGGAGAATTGGTGAGACCAAAGGGCATTACCAAAAATTCGTAGTGGTCGTTGTGTGTTCGAAAGGCGATTTTCGGTATGTCTTCCTAGCACACTCGTATTTGATGATACCTAGATCAAAAGTCCAGCTTTGTGAAGACTCATGCTCCCTTTAATTCATCAAGAAATTCATCTACTATTGGAATAGGATATTTGTCCTTGACAGTTATGTCATTGAGAGCTTGGTAATCAATGCAAATTCGCCATGTTCTGTCCTTCTTTCGTACAAGGAGCACCGGTGAAGAGTAGGGGCTACAACATGGTCGAATAACTCTTGTTTCGAGCATCTTTTTTACGATCTTTTCTATTTCATCCTTCTGGAGATGTGAATGCTGATATAGCCAAGTATTTGCTGGAGGTTTGTCCGAAAGAATTGGTATACAATGATCATGCCGATGGGTAGGAGGTAGGTTATGTAGTTTGTCAAATATATCTAAAAATTTAGTAAGCAAAAGAAGTAGATTTAGATCTTCAAATTTTGTTGGCTCTCCCTTTGGTTTCTACTCAAGTTGAACTAAAAAGCCGCTGTAAGCTTTGTGCAAAACCTTCTCCATTCGTTATGTGCAAATCGTCATTACTTCGCCTCCACGTTTCCCATGCAGTATCATATGTTTCCCCTTACTATAAAATTTCATAATTAGTTTCACAAAATTTTAGGAAACATCACCTAATGTTATCAGCTATTTAATGATGAGCATGGCCTCATAATCATCAAGAGGGAGGAGGAAGAAATCTACAATTATCTCTTGGTCCTGTAGCAATAGTTTCACCCGTGGGCAGCTATGATCACACTTCAAAATTCGTCCATCGGCGACCTTAACGTCCAACTTGCTACAATTCTTGATAGGTAAGACCATCTGGACAGCAACCTTTATATTCATAAAATTATTAGTGCTCCCAGTGTCAATAAGAATGGTGATAGGTTGTTGCTTCAGAAGTCCTCCTACTTTCATCGTTTGTGGGCTCGCGTAACCGGCAAGGGCATGCATCGTAATATCAACTGGCTGCTGTTCCTCATTTGTGACCTCTTTCTCATGCTCTTGGACCTCCTCCTCCATGTCTTCAAGAGGTTCAATCAGAAGGAGGCAGCCCCTTCTGCAGCAATGATCGCAGTTCCACGACTCGTCGTAATGCGAACAAAGACCCTTTGCTGATCGGTCACATAGTTCTTCTCTTGTCAATTTTTTTGGCAGTGAAGGTGTTGAATCTCAGATTTTGATGATGAAATCAATCGATATGTGTTTATGTTTTAATCTGCATTTTGAGTGATGTAGGATGCTTTGATCATGATGAGACAATTAAAGCAGGAAAATCATGTTGGGCCGGAGGAACATGTCAGAAGATTGGACGTCGGGCTGGTGGATCGGTCGACGTATCGATAGAAAGCTTCAGGCCATGGATTCGGGCATTGGGCCAAGAAGAGCGGATATTGTGCCAATGAAGTCGGAGTTGCGGAGTCAATTGGCCGATTGGATAATAGGCCGCAAGAGAGGATGATGCACCGAAGAATCAGACGAAGCGTCGAGGGACCAATGACATGCCGGACAACTTGATTAATGCTTAGTATTAATTGTCTATATCGAAGTTTGTTTTACATGTGCAGGATTAACTATGATAGCAAGGCATAAAACAAAATGAATTTCCGGAGTCAAGGACGCGATTATGTTGGGAGTTCGAGAGTTCGTCGGAAGACTGGACGTTCGTCGGAAGTTCTGTGGGAACCAGCCGAGAAGTCACGAAGCTTGCCAGAGAAGCTCATCGGAACTTAGAATATGTCTTAGGAATCATAGTTAGCACATAATTGGGATTGGATTGGGCCACCCCAATTACGGGCCAGCTAGGCCTATGTAAGAACTGTGTTGGGCCCAACAAGAAGCCCAAATAGTGTCCCAAGAAGACTCATCGTCATGGCACAATCTTTGAGACTGTGTCAGGCAGTGGTACCGCCAGTCTGGGTAGTGGTACCGCCTAGCATAGCCTTCTAGGTGATGGTACCACCAGACCTGGGCGGTGGTACCGCCCAAGATAGTGTCAGCTAAACTGACATTGGGCGGTGGTACCACCCGTGCTCGAGGAACCCAGGATGAGATGTTTTTTTGGCTCCAAATTTGAATCAACTTGAAGCCTATAAATACCCCTCTCATTCCTGGTTAAAGCACATAAGCACAAAGAGCAAAAAAGGAAAGAAACGTTGTAGAAATCACTTTAGAAATTCCCTCATCCACTCTAAGTTTAGAATTCTGTAAGAGTAGTGTGAGTGCTTGTAAGTATTGTCTCCTAAACCCATGAAAAGGAGAAGAGGGGTGTAAGAAGGAGTTGGTCTTCGCCTATTGAAGGAAGAACTCTAGTGGATGCCGATGGCCTTGACGGAAGAGGAATCAGAGGAGTGGATGTTGGTCACGATTGACTGAACCACTCTAAACAGCTGTCTTCTCTGGTTTGTAATTATTCTTGCTATTACCTTACTGCAAACCTCTTCAATAGCTTACTGCCTTCAATACTTTTATTAACTTGCTTTCAAGTTAAGTTTCTGAAAACAGTTTTACGTCAGAAATGGTTTTATCATACGAAAGTTTATAAGCCGACGTTATTTTACTGCTGCACTAATTCACCCCCCCCCCTCTTAGTGCTACTCTTGATCCTAACAATTGGTATCAGAGCCTCGTTTTTCATATTTGGTATTATAACACCCAAATTGAAATGGCTCTTTTCGGCAACCAAGAGGGTCACTCTCTCATTCGTCCTCCTTTTTTCAATGGGACAGACTACACTTATTGGAAAACTCGAATGAAAGTTTTCTTGCTTTCATTGGATTTGAATTTATAACACATTGTCGAATCTGATTTTAAAAGGTCTTCTCTTCCAATGAAAGATTGGAATAATTTGGAGAAGAAGACATTTTCTTTAAATGCTAGAGCTCTGAACGCTCTATTTTGTGCCTTAAAGAAAATCAAGTTTAATTGGGTTTCTACTTGCGAAACAGCTTTCAATATTTGGCACACTCTTGAAATCATGCATGAAGGAACTAGCAAAGTTAAAGATTCAAAAATTAATTTTTTAATATATGATTTTAAGTTTTTTCAAATGAAGTCGTGCGAAACCGTTGTTGACATGTACACCCGTTTTACGGATGTCGTCAATGGTTTAAAAACTCTTGGCAAATGTTTTTCGAATTTTGAACTTGTTAACAAGATTTTACAATCGCTCTCTAAAACTTAGGATTCAAAAGGAATGACAATTCAAGAATTAAAAAGTTTGAATATCTTTCCGATTGAAGAACTAATAGGGTCCTTGATGACATTTGAAATGACGTGCAACGCACGTAAAGAACTTGAGAACCACCTTCCAAAGAACAGGAAAGTTTTTGGACTAAGAACAATCGAAGACCACTCGAGCATAAGCTCAAGTGATGGTGAACTTGAACTCACTATGAAATTTAAAAAGTTTATGAAATAAGAATTGAAGAACAAAAATAAACTTAAAAAGAACGAACCTACTTGCTTTGAACATAAGAAGAACACAAAGTGGGATGAATCGAGCTCCTTCGAAGACGAGATAAAAATCAACAAAGGTGAGGTGGCAAACTATGCCTTAACGCCTTTCGACGTTGAGGTAATCAAAATGCCTTTAATTTACTTCAAAATTACATGATGCTTTTCATGATGCATTTTCTTTTTTTATTTAGTTTAGAATTAATTTTCTTAAAAATGACATGTTTAATAATTTAATTATAAAAATGTAAAAATTAAGAATCATGCTTATCATTCTAGTAATTTTGAAAATAATCATGAAAATTATATGTTTATGATAAACAAAATGATTTTGATTAAAAATACCTTATGAAATCATGCTAAGAAATAATAATGTGTATCATGTTGATTTGCATAATCATTTCTCGATTTTGATTAAATGAAATCATATTTGATTTGAAGTAATGCATAATGGTATAATGAAAATATTAAATGTTTTGATTCCATGATTTACGATTTTTATGCATAAGATTTTAAAGTTATACATGATTTTTGTGATTTGTTGGTCTTGATGGTTTTTATTACGAAGTTCATTTTTTGATCCTAAACATTGATGCATGTTTTTATTTGGCATAAAAGAAAAGAACATGCATGTATGAAATAAATCACATGAATTAAAACAACTAAAAAGTGAATAGGTTTCTCCTTGAAAAATTTATTTTTCTGACTTTATCGATTTTTTCAAAAAGAAGATTAATGAATCTATTTATATCATCTCTATGAATCTCTTGAACCAGGAAATTGATTTTGATGTTTTGAATTTAATGGGTTTTATCAAAATCATGATCTTGATTTCTCGAGATTTATTACATGAAATCTTTTATATGAATCAAGATTTTTCATGATCTCCTAAAATTCTTTACGTTATTTATTTAAGAGGAGATGTTTCAAAATGAATCATGCCTTTTGGTATTCACATGTTCTAATCTTTCATGATATGACTTTTATACAATTCCTTGTATTCATGAAATGTTTATCTCATCACCCAATATTTTCTTCTTGATATTACTTATGTGATGATATGAATGCATGAAAAATTCATGAATTTGAAATGATGCATGCAATACTTATTATAATGATGTATGTGATGTATTACTTATAATGTATCAAGAATGCTCTAAATGATAATGTTTGATATCATGATCAAAAGTTGATAAATACTTAAAAAATTTAATGTTTTTAGTATCATGTATGATATGCTCATAATGATGATTGATTTTTCAGTATCGTGTAAAAAAAATGAAATGTAAGATTTTGAAATTATGCATATTTTAATTTGAAAATATAATGATATCGACTTTTCAATAAATCTATTATTGTCTTGTATGAATTTATTGAATGTGACTTTAAGGATGATTTCGGATTTCACAAATGCATGATTCATACTTATGACATGAGACACGTTTTAAATATGAATTATGTTCAATGCTTCAATCATGTTAAATATGATAAAATGATGAGAAATTTTGATCATGCATGGTAGGATATAATTGCTATAATGAGAATTTTCTACTATTACATGCCTTAATAACATGTTGGAAATTATGTGTTTTGGATACAAAAATTTTCATGATCATGAGCATGTTTTATCTTCATGATTGTGTTTGAAAATCTATAGCAAAACCATATCCGAATGAATGAAAGTGTTAAATTCATTTTCGGATTTTCTTGATCCTAACAATTCGTTTTTGAAAATCTATTGATCTTGATTTGATGATTTAAATGAGCTTTATCTTCATTTTTTGAAATTTATAAATTGAGATTTCTTATGCTTAAATCAAGATTTTATATGCATGAATTAATATCTTGTTCTCTTACAAGATTGAATGAATTCTATCTTTTTCATGATCTCCTAAGAATTCTTTATGTTATTTATTTAAGAGGAGATTTGTTAAAATGAATCATGGTTTCTCTTGATTTTTTGAAATTATAACTTGAGTATTCGTTTTATAAATCAAGATTGTTTATATGTTCTCTCATGACATCTTTTAAGGCTTATGACTTGAATTTTGTTATGTAAAATTCTTTGAATGAATGAAATACATCTCATCACCTAATAATTCTTCTTGATATTCCTTATGTGATGATATGAATACATGAAATATTCATTAATTTGTTTTGATGTATACAAATAAGAAGTTTCGATCATGCATGGTGGGATGTAATTTGACAAAATTGGTACCATCATGATGTGAAATAAATGATGATTTGGAATCATGCATTAATAATGATTTTATATTTTATGATTTGGTATGATGCATGCAATGATGAAATATTGATGAATTTGAAATGATGCATGCAATACTTATGACAATGATGTACATGATGTATTGCATATGATGTGTATCATGAATGCTTTAAATGATGAATGTTTGGTATCATGATCAACATGTTGATAAATGCTTAAAAATTTTAATGTTTGAGTATCATGTATGATATGCTTATTAATGATGATTGATTTATTTTTCGGTATCGTGCATGAAAAATAAGGTTTTTGAAATTATGTATATTTTAATTTGAATATATAATGATGCACAAATAAGATTGATACTTACCTTTGTTATAATCTGAAAATTGATATAAGGGTCTTCCCTTCTTTTTGACAATGACAAAGGAGGAGCAATAATTTCTAGCGTGGACATCATGAAAAGAGACAAACTAGCTAGCTTGCACAATTCAAGACAAAAGCAAAAATTATACTTCTCAAAAGAGAAGAAATTACTATCTTGAACATTACCGATACTTGCTAGTTTGAAATCTCAAGCAGAAGCAAAACATGCTAACGCGCACATCTAGCAAACTTGCATATTTCAAGAGGCAAGAGTTGCTTTCTTGAACATATCTAAATTACTAGATTGCATGTTCTAAAATGTTATAACATTGCTAGCTTACAAGATGTAGAGCTTGCTATCTTGAACATCTCTAAATTGCTAGATTGCATGTTCTAAAATATTATAACATTGCTAGCTTGCAAGATGTAGAGCTTGCTATCTTGAACATCTTAAGAAACAAAAATTACAAAGTGCTATCTTGCCTATCTCAAGAAACAAAACATGCTAACTTGCGTATCTAGCAAAGTTGACAAAATTTACATATTTCAGGAAGCAAGAGTTGCCTTCTTGAACATCTCTAATTTGCTAGCTTGTATGTTGTAGAAGTTGCTATCTCAAAAGAAGCAAAAGTACTATCTTGTATGTTATAAAACTTGCATATCTAAAACATGATAGCTTGAATGTTCTAAGCAATATGTAACACTTGCTAAATTTTCTAGCTTCAAAATTGCATGATGATAAAACTTGATATTATATTTTTCATGCAATAAGTTGAATTTATACTACAAACACATTAAAGTTGGACTTCTCCTTTTTGTTGATGACATGTTACAAGTATTCATGATGAATATTGCAATGACTTGAATTCTGTTTGAATTCAAGGTTCTATCAATATGGCATAATGATAGGGGGAGTTTGTTTAAACTCCGGGAGTTAAGTTTAACTCCGTCATCTATTGGTTGTCATCAACAAAAAGGGAGAGATTGTTGAATCTCGTATTTCGATGATGAAACCAATTGATAATTGTGTTTATGTTTTAATTTGCATTTTGAGTAATGCAGGATGCTTCGATCAAGATGAGACAATTAAAGCAGGAAAAATCATGTTGTGCCGGAGGAACATGTCATAAGATTGGACATCAGGTCGGTGGATCGGTCGACGTATCGACAGAAGGTTTCGAGCCGTGGACTCGGGCATCGGGCCAAGAAGAGCGGGTATTGTGCCAAGGATATCAGAGTTGTAGAGTCAACTGGCCGATTGGACAATATGCCGTAAGAGAGGACGATGCGCCAAATAATCGGACAAAGCGTCGAGGGACCAATGACATGCCGGACAACTTGGTTAATTGCTTAGGATTAATTGTATCGATCAAAGTTTTCCTTTACATATGCAGGATTAACTACGACGAAAGTAAGATATGCAGTAGGAGTTACGCTAGAGTCAAGACTATGATCACATTGGGAGTTCGAGAGTTCAACGGAAGTCCAGATGGTCGTCGGAGGTTCTACGAGAACAAATCCGAGAAGTCCAGGAGCTTGCCAAAGAAGCTCGTCGGAACTCGCCAAGTGGATCGTCGCAAGTCCAAGAGTTTGCCGGAAGTCCGCCGGAGCATCGTCGAATGTTAGTCGGATGTTCGCCGGAAGTTCGCCGGAAGAAGCAATTGGCGTACCGGAGCAAGTTGTAGTAAATGTCTTAATAAATATCATAGTTAGCATGTAGATTAAGTTAGGAATGAGAGGTGATCCCATTAACTTAATCTGGGGGCAATTGGGCCCTTGATAGACCCAAATTGGGCCGAATGGATCAACCCATTCGGACCAGAATTCCTACTAGGTGGTGGCACTGCCAGGGTTGGCGGTGGCACCGCCCAAGAGATGGTCTCCCAGGAAAGCTGGGCGGTGCAACCGCCCAGGTCAGGCGGTGGCACCGCCTGGGCTCAGTCTCCGAGCGAGACTTGGCGGTGCAACCACCCTAGTCAAGCGGTGGCACTACCTGGGCTCAGTCTCCGAGTGAGACTGGGTGGTGCAACCCCCCCAGTCAAGCGGTGGCACCACCCAGAGGCTCAGTCTCCGAGCTGCCAGGCGGTTGTACCACCCCAGTTAGGAGGTAGTATCGCCAGGACCCCGGAAATCCAAGAAAAGACACTTTTGAGCTCCAAATTCAAACCAGATTGGGGCCTATATAAACCCCACCCTTTCCTGCATGAAAGTAAAAAAACTAAAGATACCGAAAATCCAATCTTACTCTGTGATTTTTAGAGGTCAAAAGTGTTGTAAAGGCTAGAAGTTCTCCTCCCTCTTTTCTTCCAAGTTTTGATCTTTCAAGAGAGGAGAGAAATTCTATAAGGGTTGTCTCCTAAGCCTGTCAAAAGGAGTGAAATTGTAAAAGGGTGGTTGGCCTTCACCTATTGAAGGAAGGCCTCTAGTAGACGTCGGTGACCTCGTCGGTGGAGGAAGCCAAAAGTGGATGTAGGTCAAGATTGATCGAACCACTATAAATCTCGGTTTGCATTTACTTTGAGCATCTTATCTTTACTACAAACCTCCTTAGTAGCTTACTGCCTTCTTCTCATTTATGAATGTGTTTTATAGTTAAGTATTTTCCGAATCGACGTTACGACGGAAATCGGTTTTATCGTACGAATGTCGTATTCCAGTTTGCTATTAGATTCTGTTGTCTATCTTAACTACAAACTGCATCTATATATTTGCTTTAACTGCATCTCGCTTGATTATAAGTTAAAGTGATTTACGAATCGGCTTTCTTACCAAAATGGTTTTTATCGTACGAATACAGTTTTAATCGTTGAAAGTTTTCCGCTGCACTAATTCACCCCCCCCCCCCTCTCTTAGTGTTCTTGATCCTAACAGTAATCAAAATGACTTTAATTTACATCGAAATTACATGACGTTTTTCATGATGCATTTTCCTCTTTTATTTAGTTTAGAATTAATTTTCTTGAAAATTACATGTTTAATAATTTAATAATGAAAATGTAAAAATTAAGAATCATTCTTATCATTCTAGTAATTTTGAAAATAATTATGAAAATTGCATGTTTATTCTAAACAAAATGATTTTGATTAAAAATACCTTATGAAATCATGCTAAGAAATAATAATGTGTATCATGTTGATTTGCATAATCATTTCTCAATTTTGATTAAATGAAATCATGTTTGATTTGAAGTAATGCATAATGGTGTAATGAAAATATTAAATGTTTTGATTCCATGATTGACGATTTTTATACATAAGATTTTAAAGTTATACATGATGATTTTTGTGATTTATTGGTCTTGATAGTTTTTATGATAAAATTCATTTTTTGATCCTAAACGTTGTTGCATGTTTTTATTTGGTATAAAAGAAAAGAACATGCATGTATGAAATAAATCACATGAATTAAAACAATTAAAAAGTGGAAAGGTTTCTCCTTGAAAAATTTATTTTTTTGAATTTATCGATTTTTTCAAAAATGAGATTAATGAATCTATTTATATCATCTTTATGAATCTCTTGAACCATGAAATTGATTTTGATGGTTTTAATTTAATGGGTTCTATCGAAATCACGATCTTGATTTCTCGAGATTTATTACACGAAATCTTTTATATGAATCAAGATTTTTCATGATCTCCTAAGAATTATTTACGTTATTTATTTAAGAGGAGATGTGTCAAAATGAATTATGCCTTTTGGTATTCACATGTTCTAATCTTTCATGATATGACTTTTATGCAATTCCTTGTATTCATTAAATGTTTATCTCATCACCCCATTATTTTCTTCTTGATAGTGATGATATGAATGCATGAAATATTCAAGAATTTGAAATGATGCATGCAATACTTATTATAATGATGTATGTGATGTATTGCTTATAATGTATCATGAATGCTCTAAATGATAAATGTTTGGTATCATGATCAAAATGTTGATAAATACTTAAAAAATTTAATGTTTTTAGTTTCATGTATGATATGCTCATAATGATGATTGATTTTTTGGTATCATGTATGAAAAATGAAATGTAAGATTTTGAAATTTTACATATTTTAATTTGAAAAATATAATGATGCACAAATAAGATTGATACTTACCTTTGTCAAAATCTGAAAATTGATATAAAGGGTCTTCCCTTTTTTTTGACAATGACAAAGGGGGAGATAAAAGATGCTAGCTCGCACAATTCAAGAAGAAAGCAAAAAATTGCACTTCTCAAAAGAGAAGAAAGAACTTGCTTCTTGAACATCTCAAATTGTTAGCTTCCATGTTGTAAAATAATGTAACATTCTGTTATCTTACATTTTTGCAAATAAAGCAAAAATAATGGCACTTCTCAAAAGAGAAGAAAGAGCTTGCTATCTTGAACATCACTAGCTTGCCTATCTTGAAAAGCAAAGAGTTGCTATCTCAAAAAAAGCAAAATTGCTATCTTGCACATTGCAAAGAAAAGCAAATTTGCAAACTTATACAATTCTAAATTATTGCTAGCTTGTATATTGTAAAACTTGCTTTCTTTTTTAAACACTTGCTAGCTTGAACATTGCAAAACAAACATGTTGAACTTGCATATCTAGCAAAATTTACAAACTTGCAAAACTCAAATTTTTGCTAGCTTGCATGATGATAAACCTTGATGATTATTATGCAACGATTTGAACTCCTACTTCTAAACACATGAGAATTGTACTTCTCCTTTTTGTTGATGACAAAGGGGGAGAAGTATGTTGATGACATGCATGATTTGATCATGGCATGTTTGCTTGGATTTTTGAATCCAAGAGTTTCTATCAATATGGCATATCAATAGGGGGAGTTTGGTTAAACTCTGGGAGTTAAGGTTAACTCCGTCGTCAGTTGGTTATCAACATAAAAAAGGGGGAGATTGTTGAATCTCGGATTTTGATGATGAAATCAATTGATATGTGTTTATATTTTAATTTGTGTTTTGAGTGACGCAGGATGCTTCGATCAGGATGAGATAATTAAAGTAGGAAAATCATGTTGGGCCAAAGAAACATGTCAGAAGATTGGACGTCGGGCTAGTGGATCGGTCGACGTATCGATAGAAGGCTTCGGGCCATGGATTCGAGCATTGGGCCAAGAAGAGCAGACATTATTCCAAGGATATCAGAGTTACGGAGTCAATTGGCCGATTAGGCAATAGGCCGCAAGAGAGGATGATGCGCCGAAGAATCGGACGAATCGTCGAGGGACCAATGACATGCCGGACAACTTGATTAATGCTTAGTATTAATTATCTAGATTGAAGTTTATTTTACATATGCCAGATTAACTATGATAGCAAGGCAAAAAGCAAAATGAAGTCCTAGAGTCGAGGACGCGATCACGTTGGGAGTTCGAGAGTTCGTCGGAAGACCGAACGTTCGTCAGAAGTTCTGTGGGAACCAGCCGAGAAGTCACGGAGCTTGCCAAAGAAGCTCATCGGAACTCGCCAAGTGGATCATCACAAGTCTAGGAGCTTGCCGGGGGTCCATCGGAACATTGCCGAGAGTTCGTCGGAGGTTCGTCGAAAGATCGCCGGAAGCACGCTGGAAGAATAGACTTACACGCTTAGTTTAGCTTAGAATATGTCTTTGGAATCGTAGTTAGCACGTAATTGGGCTTGGATTGGGCCAACCTAATTACGGGCCAGTTAGGCCCATGTAAGAACTATGTTGGGCCCAATTAGTGTTAGGATCGAGAGCACTAAGAGGGGGGGGGGGTGAATTAGTGCAGCGGAAATCTTTCAGCGATTAAAAACGAAAGCTGCGTTCGTTCGATAAAAACTATTTTGATGCAAAAGCCAATTCTAAGATTACTTATGATTAAGTGCAGTTTATGTCTAAACACAGTTTGCGTCTAAGCGTAATTTACGCAGTTTGCAGTTTGCGTCTAAATGCAGATTGCGTCTAAGCGCAGTTTGCATCTAAGCGCAGTTTGCGTCTAAGCTCAGATTGCGTTTAAGCGCAGTTTGCGTCTAAGCGCAGATTGCGTCTAAGCGCAGTTTGCGTCTAAGCGCAGTTTACGTCTAAAATCAGATTGCGTCTAAGCGCAGTGCAATTTGCGTCTAAACGTAGTTTTACGTCTAAACACAGTTTTACATCTAAACGTAGTTTTACGTCTAAACGCAGTTTGCGTCTAAACGCAGTTTTGCGTCTAAACGTAGTTTTACGTCTAAAAGTAGTTTACGTCTAAAACACAGTTTTACGTCTAAACACAGTTTGCGCAGTTTACGTCTAAACGCAGTTTTAAAGGGATCTGAACTTAGAAACTTCGTTCGTAAAAGCGCAGAAGACAGTTTTGCAGAATCAAAACGTAAACGTAAACTGTAATGTATTAAAACACCGATTTACGTCTGAATGCAGATTCGAAAAGATCAGCACTTAGAAACTTGTTCGTAAAGGCGCAGAGAGCAGAAGGTATGTAGGAGGTTTGCAGTAATGATAAAGTGCTCAAAATAAACGCAAACCAGAGATTTAGAGTGGTTCGGTCAGTCTTGACCTACTCCACTTTTGGCTTCCTCCACCGACGAGGTCACCGACGTCAACTAGAAGCCTTCCTTCAATAGGCGAAGGCCAACTACCCTGTTACAGATTCACTCCTTTTGACGGGCTTAGGAGACAACCCTTACAGAAGTTTTCTCTCCTCTCTTTACAACTCAAACTTGAAGAATAGAAAGAGGAGAACTAGCAGTTTTGAGCTCTAAGAAACATAGAAAGATAGCAAGATTTCGAGTGTGTGTTCTGTGCTTTCAGTGCTGAATGGGTGGGGCATTTATAGGCCCCAACCCAGTTCAAATTTGGAGCTCAAAACGATCAAATCCCGGAATTCCGGGATCAGGCAGTTGCACCTCCTGACTGGAGAGGTTGCACCGCCTAGCAGAGCTCGAGGACTGAGCCCAGGCGGTTGCACCTCTCTATTAGGGGCGGTTGCACCTCCTGAGTCTGGCTCGGAGACTGAGCCCCAGGCGGTGCCACCTCTTGACTGAGGCGGTTGCACCTCTCTGCCAGAGCTCGAAGACCAAGCTCAAGCGGTGCCACCTCTCTGTCAGGGAGGTTGCACCACCCAGTCTTGCTCGAAGACTGAGCTCAGGCGGTGCCACCTCCTGCCTGGGGTGGTTGCACCACCCAGCTTCGCTGGGAGATCCTCTCCTGGGCGGTGCCACCTCCAACCCTGGCGGTGCCACCTCTTTCACTATTTCAGCTCACTTGGTTTGGCTCCAAACTTGGTCCAAACCAGTCCGAACTTGGGCCTAATTGGCCCGTACTTGGGTTATAGGATTAACACCTAATCCTAACCCTAATTAACGTGCTAACTATGATTTTAAAGACATTTTCTAAGCTATTACAAAGTCCGCAAGTCAAGACTTCTTCTGGCGAGCTTTCGGCAAACTTCCGGCGGTCTTCCGATGAACTCTCGGAAACCATTCTGCGGACTCCCGGTAAGCTCCTAGACTTCACCATTTGATCTTAGCGAGTTCCAACGAGCTTCTTCGGCAAGCTCCGATCTTTCTCGGCGAGCTCCGCAAACTTCCAATGAACCTTCCGGCGAGCTTCCGAAAATCCTTCGGCAAGCTCCCAACTCATTCTCGGCTAGTTCCGGTAGCATTCCCGATGAACCTTCGGACTTCCGTCGAACTCTCGAACTTGCAACAAATCCTTCGCGCTTGACTCCGACACTTTGTTTCGCTTTATGTCTTCATCGTTATCATAGTTAATCCTGCACAATTAAAGCAAAACTTCGATCGAGACAATTAATCCTAAGCAATTAACCAAGTTGTCCGGCATGTCATTGGTCCCTCGATGCTTCGTCTGATTCTTCGGCACATCGTCCTCTCCTGCGGCCTATTGCCCAATCGGCCAGTTGACTCCGCAACTCCGATATCCTTGGCACAATAACCGCTCTTCTTGGCCCGATGCCCGAGTCCACTGCCCGAAGCCTTCTGTCGATACGTCGACCGATCTACCGGCCCGACGTCCAATCTTCTGACATGTTCCTCCGGCACAACATGATTTTCCTGCTTTAATTGTCTCATCTTGATCAAAGCATCCTGCGTCACTCAAAACGCATATTAAATCATAAACATATATCAAGTAGTTTCATTATCAAAATACGAGATTCAACAATCTCCCCCCTTTTGATGATGACAACTACTTGATGACGGAGTTAAACTTAACTCCCGGAGTTTAAACAAACTCCCCCTATCAATATGCCATATTGATAGAACCTTGAATTCAAACTGAATTCAAGTCATTGCAATATTCATTATGAATACTTGCAACACGTCAACATGAACATATGCATAAACTTATGCATCACATGTCATGTCATCAACATACTTCTCCCCCTTTGTCATCAACAAAAAGGAGAAGTATCACAATCAAGTGTTTGTGATATTGGTTCAACTCATTGCATGAAAAACATAATATCAAGTTTTATCATCATGCAGTTTTGAAGCCAGAAAATTTAGCAATTATTACATCATGCTTAGAACATTCAAGCTATCAAGTTTTAGATATACAAGTTTTACAGCATACAAGATAGCACTTTTATAACATGCAAGCTAGCAATGTTGCAACATTTTAGAACTTGCAAGCTAGCAATTTAAAGATGTTCAAGAAGGCAACTCTTACTTCTTAAAATATGCAAGTTGCAAGCTAGCAAATTTTTACGATATGCAAGTTTTGCTTCTTGAGATAGGCAAGATAGCACTTTTGCAATTTTTGTTTGGCAAGCTTGTGATGTTCAAGATAATAAGCTCTTTCTTCTCTTTTGAGAAGTGTCATTTTTGCTTTTTTCTTGAATTGTGCTAGCAATCTATCTCTCCCTTTGTCATTGTCAAAAAGAAGGGAAAAACTCTTTTACATCAATTTCTAAATCATGACAAAGGTAAGTAATCATTCTTATTTGTGCATCATTATAATTTCAATGCACAAATTCATTAACATTTCATTTCATTTTTTTTTTATGCACGATACCGAAAAATCAATTATCATCATGAGCATATCAAACATGATATTCAAGCATTCATGATATATCGTTTTGGCAACATGATCATAGATATTCAAACGATGGTATCTAAATGTCAGAATTCATTACATCCTATTATGCATGATCATTGACTCCTCATTTGTATTTCATGCATTATTTCATTTCATCTCATAAGGAATATCAAGAAGAGTTATTGGATGATGAGATAAATATTTTATGAATACACGGAATATCATAAGTGTTTCATGTATTCATATTATCACATGAAGCATATTATCATTTTTAAGATTCATAACATGAATAACGTTATTACTATTTCATCAAAATCAATTTCGAGATTCACACAATATCATTAATCTCGATAAGATGGGAAAAGCATTTTCTTTTTAAGTGATTCTTTTAACACATCATAAAAAACTCATTCATAATTCAAGTGATTTACAAGATATCATAAATGAATTTATCACTTGTATTTCATCAAAATCGAAAACTCTAGAGATAGAAAATGATTGAAGCATTTAACATGATTGATGCATGATTCATATTTAAAGTGTATCTTATGTCGTAAATACGAATCAAGCATTTGTCAAATCTGAAATCATCCTCAAAATTACATTCAATAAATTCATGTATGACAAGCATAGATTTATTGAAAAATCAATAAGATAGAGGATTAAATTTCAAGTGTTCATCAATTGTAGCATTTCATCATATGGTAAGATATCAATGCGTAAAACTGTGAAGCAAGATTTTGTTTGATATCTTGATACAGGGCATGATGTACACATTTCGAATATTTTAGCAAGTGTAGCATTGCAACACATGGTAAGATATCAGCTCGTATGATGCTTTTGTTTGATATCTTGATACAGGGCATATAGCAATGATAGCAATCATATATTTCTTGGTGATGCAAGCATGGGATAATCATAGCATCAATTCATATATTTCTCCCCCTTTTTTTTTTAAGTGTTTCATCTTAAGTGATCGATTTCATGTTAGCATGCCTTTTCATTTATGTCAAATGAAAACATGCATCAACGTTTAGGATCGTGAAATGAATTTCATCATAAAACCATCAATCACAAAAATCATCATGTATAACATTAAAATCTCAAATCTTTATTCTTATGTCAAAATCATACATTATATTTAACAAACAAAGACAATGAAAAATATCAAGCCTTCTAGACAAAAGCCATGTATCGTCATTGAAAAGCAATATGAAAATCATCAAAATATACATTATTGCTTCTCAAGCACATAAATAAGATTTAATCTCACTAGGTGTACAATCATTAGATTTCTATCTTGCATTAACATAAGACATGCAATTTTCATTATCATTTTCAAAATTACAAGCATGATCATATTTTTGTATTTTCATTATTAAATTATTAAAAATGTAATTTTCAAGAAAATTTGAAAAAAAGAAAAATGCATCATGAAAAACATCATATAATTTCGAAGTAAATTAAAGGCATTTTGATTACCTCAGCGTCGAAAGGCGTACAGGCGTAGTTTGCCACCTCGCCTTTGTTGATTTTCTCCTCGTCTTCAGAGGAGCTCGATTCATCCCAATTTTTGTTCTTCTTCTTGCGTTCAAAGCAAGTAGTTCCGTTCTTTTTACTTTTTAATTTTTGTTTCATTTGTAGTTTAAGTTCACCATCACTTGAGCTTATGCTCGAGTGGTCTTCAAATGTTCTATGTCCCAAATCCTTCCTGTTCTTTGGAAGGTGGTTCTCAAGTTCTTCACGTGCATTGCACGTCATTTCATATATGATCAATGAACCAATTAGTTCTTCAAGTGGAAATTGGTTCAAGTTTTTCGATTCTTGAATAGCAGTTACTTTTGAATCCCAAGTTTTAGAAAGTGAGCGCAAAACTTTGTTAACGAGTTCAAAATCCGAAAAGCTTTTACCAAGTGATTTTAAACCATTGACGACATCCGTAAAACGGGTGTACATGTCAACAACGGTTTCGCTTGGTTTCATATGAAAAAGCTCGAAATCATGCAGTAAAACATTAACTTTCGAGTCTTTGACTCTACTAGTTCCCTCGTGTGTGATTTCAAGAGCGCGCCAAATATCGAAAGCCATTTTGCACAAAGAAACCCGATTGAACTCATTTTTGTCCAAAGCGCAAAATAAGGCATTCATAGCCTTTGCGTTTAAAGAAAAATACTTCTTCTCTAAATCCGACCATTCGTTCATCGGTTTAGAGGGAAGTTGAAAACTGTTTTCAACGATATTCCATAAATCCAGATTTAGAGAAATCAAGAAAACTCTCATTCGAGTTTTCCAATAAGTGTAGTCCAATCCTTTAAAGAACGGTGGACGAAAGACCGAAAAGCCCTCTTGAAGAGCCATTTCTCTTGGGTGTAAATCCGAAATGAGAAATTCCCCGCTCTGATACCAATTGTTAGGATCGAGAGCACTAAGAGGGGGGGGGTGAATTAGTGCAGCGGAAATCTTTCAGCGATTAAAAACGAAAGTTGCGTTCGTTCGATAAAAACTATTTTGATGCAAAAGCCAATTCTAAGATTACTTATGATTAAGTGCAGTTTATGTCTAAACACAGTTTGCGTCTAAGCACAATTTACGCAGTTTGCAGTTTGCGTCTAAATGCAGATTGCGTCTAAGCGCAGTTTGCATCTAAGCGCAGTTTGTGTCTAAGCTCAGATTGCGTTTAAGCGCAGTTTGCGTCTAAGCGCAGATTGCGTTTAAGCGCAGTTTGCGTCTAAGCGCAGTTTACGTCTAAAATCAGATTGCATCTAAGCGCAGTGCAGTTCGCATCTAAACGCAGTTTTACGTCTAAACACAGTTTTACGTCTAAACGTAGTTTTACGTCTCAACGCAGTTTGCGTCTAAACGCAGTTTTACGTCTAAACGTAGTTTGACGTCTAAAAGTAGTTTACGTCTAAAACACAGTTTTCCGTCTAAACACAGTTTGCGTAGTTTACGTCTAAACGCAGTTTTAAAGGGATCTGAACTTAGAAACTTCGTTCGTAAAAGCGCAGAAGACAGTTTTGCAGAATCAAAACGTAAACGTAAACTGTAATGTATGAAAACACCGATTTACGTCTGAATGCAGATTCGGAAAGATCAGCACTTAGAAACTTGTTCGTAAAGGCGCAGAGAGCAGTAGCTATGTAGGAGGTTTGCAGTAATGATAAAGTGCTCAAAATAAACGCAAACCAGAGATTTAGAGTGGTTCGGTCAGTCTTGACCTACTCCACTTTTGGCTTCCTCCACCGACGAGGTCACCGACGTCAACTAGAAGCCTTCCTTCAATAGGCGAAGGCCAACTACCCTGTTACAGATTCACTCCTTTTGACGGGCTTAGGAGACAACCCTTACAGAAGTTTTCTCTCCTCTCTTTACAACTCAAACTTGAAGAATAGAAAGAGGAGAACTAGTAGTTTTGAGCTCTAAGAAACATAGAAAGATAGCAAGATTTCGAGTGTGTGTTCTGTGCTTTCAGTGCTGAATGGGTGGGGTATTTATAGGCCCCAACCCAGTTCAAATTTGGAGCTCAAAACGATCAAATCCCGGCATTCCGGGATCAGGCGGTTGCACCTCCTGACTGGAGAGGTTGCATCGCCTGGCAAAGCTCGAGGACTGAGCCCAGGCGGTTGCACCTCTCTGTCTGGGGTGGTTGCACCTCCTGAGTCTGGCTCGGAGACTGAGCCTGAGGCGGTGCCACCTCTTGACTGAGGCGGTTGCACCTCTCTGCTAGAGCTCGAAGACCGAGCTCAGGTGGTGCCACCTCTCTGTCAGGGAGGTTGCACCGCCCAGTCTTGCTCGAAGACTGAGCTCAGGCGGTGCCACCTCCTGCCTGGGGCGGTTGCACTGCCCAGCTTCGCTGGGAGATCCTCTCCTGGGCGGTGCCACCTCCAACCCTGGCGGTGCCACCTCTTTCACTATTTCAGCTCACTTGGTTTGGCTCCAAACCAGTCCGAACTTGGGCCTAATTGGCCCCTACTTGGGTTATAGGATTAACACCTAATCCTAACCCTAATTAATGTGCTAACTATGATTTTAAAGATATTTTCTAAGCTATTACAAAGTCCGTAAGTCAAGACTTCTTCTGGCGAGCTTTCGGCAAACTTCCGGCGGTCTTCCGATGAACTCTCGGAAACCATTCTGCGGACTCCCGGCAAGCTCCTAGACTTCACGATTTGATCTTAGCGAGTTCCAACGAGCTTCTTCGGCAAGCTCCGATCTTTCTCGGCGAGCTCCGCGAACTTCCAATGAACCTTCCGGCGAGCTTCCGAAAATCCTTCGGCAAGCTCCCAACTCATTCTCGGCTAGTTCCGGTAGCATTCCCGATGAACCTTCGGACTTCCGTCGAACTCTCGAACTTGCAACAAATCCTTCGCGCTTGACTCCGACACTTTGTTTTGCTTTATGTCTTCATCATTATCATAGTTAATCCTGCACATTTAAAGCAAAACTTCGATCGAGACAATTAATCCTAAGCAATTAACCAAGTTGTCCGACATGTCATTGGTCCCTCGACGCTTCGTCTGATTCTTCGGCGCATCGTCCTCTCCTGCGGCCTATTGCCCAATCGGCCAGTTGACTCCGCAACTCCGATATCCTTGGCACAATAACCACTCTTCTTGGCCCGATGCCCGAGTCCACTTCCCGAAGCCTTCTATCGATACGTCGACCGATCTACCGGCCCGACGTCCAATCTTCTGACATGTTCCTCCGGCACAACATGATTTTCCTGCTTTAATTGTCTCATCCTGATCAAAGCATCCTGCGTCACTCAAAACGCATATTAAATCATAAATATATATCAAGTAGTTTCATTATCAAAATACGAGATTCAACAATTAGAAGCCCAAACAGTGTCCCAAGAAGACTCACCACCGTAGCATAATCTTCGAGACTGTGTCAAGCAGTGGTACCGCTAGTCTCGGCAGTTGTACCTATTAGGATCAAGAGCACTAAGAGGGGGGGGGGGGGGGGGTGAATTAGTGCAGCGGAAAACCTTCTACGAAAAATAAAAGCTACGTTCGTTCGTTAAAAGTGATTTTGGTAAGAAAGCCAATTCGTAAATCACTTTAACTTTTGTTTAAGCGAGATGTAGCAAAGATATAAATGCAGTTTGCAATTATGATTCTAATCAGATAGTAGGCGTAAACTAAAATATGATATTCGTACAAAAAAGTTGATTTATGTCTAAATCTGATTCGTAAATCACTTGATTAAGTGAGATGCAGTTTAAGCAAGGATATAAAGGCAGTTTGCAGTTATGATAGAAATCAAAACGTTAATGCAAACAGAAATATGATGATCGTACGATGAAACAGTTTTACATCTAAATGTCGATTCGGAAAGTGTGAAGCTTGAAACCCAATCGTATACGTGCAGAAAGCAGTAAGCTTTAGAGGAGGTTTGCAATAAAGATAATATGCTCAAAGTAAATGCAAACCAAGATTTAGAGTGGTTCGGTCAATCTTGACCTACTCCACTTTTGGCTTCCTCCACCGACGAGGTCACCGATGTCAACTAGAGGCCTTCCTTCAATAGGCGAAGGCCAACCACCCTTTTACAGTTTCACTCCTTTTGATGGGCTTAGGAGACAACCCTTACAGAATTTTCTCTCCTCTCTTTAAGGCTCGGAACTTGGAAGAAAAGAGGGAGAAGAACTTTTGGCCTTTACAATAATTTTGAACTCTAAAAATCACAGAACAAGATCAGGATTTCGGTGTATATTCTGTGCCCTTTCAGTGCTGAATGGGTGGGGTATTTATAGGCCCCAACCCAGTTTGAATTTGGAGCTCAAAATTATCAATTCCCGGAATTTCGGGATCTGGCGGTTGCACCTCCTGACTGGAGCGGTTGCACCGCCTAGCAGAGCTCGAAGACTGAGCCTCTAGGCGGTGCCACCTCCTGTCAAGGGCGGTTGCACCTCCTGCTAGAGCTCGAAGATCGAGCTCAGGCGGTGTCACCTCCTGACTAAGGCGGTTGCACCGCTCAGCCAGAGCTCGGAGACCGAGCCCAAGCTGTGCCACCTCTGTCAGGGGAGGTTGCACTGCCTAGTCTCGCTCGGAGACTGAGCCCAGGCGGTGCCACCTCCTGGCTGGGGCGGTTGCACTGCCCAGTCTCGCTCGGAGACTTAGCCCAGGCGGTGCCACCTCCTGGCTTGGGCGGTTCAACCGCTTGGCAGAAATCAGGGTCCGAATGGGTTGATCCATTCGGCCCAATTTGGGTTTTTCAGGGGCCCAATTGCCCCAAGATTAAGTTAATGGGATCACCTCCCATTTTCAACTTAATCCTTGTGCTAACTACGATTTTTCCTAAGATATTTACTACAACTTGCTCCAGTGCGTCAATCGCTTCTTCCGGCGAGCTTCCGGCGAACTTCCGTCGATCATCCGATGAACCTTTGGTGATGCTCCTACGGACTTCCGGCAAACTCTTGGACTTGCGACGATCCACTTGGCGAGTTCCAACGAGCTTCTTTTGGCAAGCTCATGGACTTCTCGGATTCGTTCCCGCAGAACCTTCGACGACTGTCCGAACTTCCGTCGAACTCTCGAACTCCCAACGTGATCATTGTCTTGACTCCGGCGCAACTCCTGTTGCATATCTTACTTTCATCGTAGTTAATCCTGTACACTTATCTCAACATATAGTTTAGATAACAAATGACAATTGACTT
This sequence comes from Musa acuminata AAA Group, assembly GCF_036884655.1. Taxonomy (NCBI): domain Eukaryota; kingdom Viridiplantae; phylum Streptophyta; class Magnoliopsida; order Zingiberales; family Musaceae; genus Musa; species Musa acuminata. The sequence goes on along the minus strand of NC_088337.1, from coordinate 20,315,451 downwards.
CATCATCAAAATCCGAGATTCAATAGTACCGCCCCTATCAAGGTGCCAAACAGTGGTACCATTAGTCTGGATAGTGGTACCGCCCAGCATAGCCTCTCAAGCGGTGGTACCGCCCAGCGCAGGCGGTGGAACCGCCCGTGCCCGGGGAACCCGGGATGAGATGTTTTTAGGCTCCAAGTTTAAATCAACTTGAACCGCCCCTCTCATCCTTGGTTAAAGCACATAAGCACAAAGAGCAAAAAAGGAAAGAAACGCTGTAGAAATCACTTTAGAAGTTCCCTCCTCTACTCTAAGTTTAGAATTCTATAAGAGGAGTGTGAGTGCTTGTAAGGGTTGTCTCCTAAACTCGTGAAAAGGAGAAGAGGGGTGTAAGAAGGAGTTGGTCTTCGCCTATTGAAGGAAGACCTCTAGTGGATGTCGATGGCCTCTGTTGAATCTCGTATTTTGATGATGAAACCACTTGATATATGTTTATGATTTAATCTGCGTTTTGAGTGACGCAGGATGCTTCGATCAGGATGAGACAATTAAAGCAGGAAAATCATGTTGTGCCGAAGGAAAATGTCAGAAGATTGGACGTCGGGCCGGTGGATCGGTCGACGTATCGACAGAAGGCTTCAAGCCGTGGACTCGGGCATCGGGCCAAAAAGAGCGGGTATTGTGTCAAGGATATTGAAGTTGCGGAGTCAACTGGCCGATTGGGCAATAGGCTGCAGGAGAGGACGATGCGCCGGAGAATCGGACGAAGCGTCGAGGGACCAATGATATGCCGGACAACTTGGTTAATTGCTTAGGATTAATTGTCTCGATCGAAGTATTGTTTTACGTGTGCAGGATTAACTACGATGGAAGAAAGACATTCTGCAGGAGTTGCGCCGGAGTCAAGACAATGATCACGTTGGGAGTTCGAGAGTTTGACGGAAGTTCGAACAGTCGTCGAAGGTTCTGCGGGAACAAATCCGAGAAGTCCATGAGCTTGACAAAGAAGCTCGTCGGAACTCGCCAAGTGGATCGTCGCAAGTCCAGGAGTTTGCCGGAAGTCCGCAAGAGCATCACCAAGGGTTCATCAGATGATCGATGGAAGTTCGCCAAAAGCTCGCCGGAAGAAGCGATTGACGCACCAGAGCAAGTTGCAATAAATGTCTTAGGAAAAATCGTAGTTAGCATAATGATTAAGTTGGAAATGGGAGGTGATCCCATTAACTTAATCTTGGGGCAATTGGGCCCTTGAAAAACCCAAATTGGGCCGAATGGATCAACCCATTCGGACCCTGATTTCTAGCGGGAGGTGCAACCGCCCAAGCCAAGTGGTAGCACCGCCTGGGCTAAGTCTCCGAGCGAGACTGGGCGGTGCAACCGCCCCAGCCAGGAGGTGGCACTGCCTGGGCTCAGTCTCCGAGCGAGATTGGGCGGTGCAACCTCCCCGGACAGGAGGTGGCACCGCTTGGGCTCGGTCTCCGAGCACTAGTTGAGCGGTGCAACTGCCTCAGTCAGGAGGTTGCACCGACTGAGCTCAGTCTTCGAGCTCTGGCAAGAGGTTCAACCACCCCTGACAGGAGGTGGCACTGCCCAGAGGCTCAGTCTTTGAGCTCTGCCAAGCGATGCAACCGCTCCAGTTAGGAGGTGCAATCGCCTGATCTTGGAATTCCGGGAATTGACAGTTTTGAGCTCCAAATTTGAACTGGGTTGGGGCCTATAAATACCCCACCCATTCAGCACTGAAAGACCACTGAACACACACCGAAATCTTGATTTTGTTCTGTGATTTTTAGCACTCTAAATTGTTGTAAAGGCCAAAAGTTCTTCTCCCTCTTTTCTTCCAAGTTATGAGCTGTAAAGAGAGGAGAGAAAATTCTGTAAGGGTTATCTCGTAAGCCCGTCAAAAGGAGTGAAACTGTAAACGGGTGGTTGGCCTTTGCCTATTGAAGGAAGGCCTCTAGTTGACGTCGGTGACCACGTCGGTGGAGGAAGCCAAAAGTGGAGTAGGTCAAGATTGACCGAACCACTCTAAATCTCAGTTTGCATTTACTTTGAGCATATTATCTTTACTGCAAACCTCCTCTAAAGCTTACTGCTTTCTGCATATATACGATCAGGTTTCAAGCTTTGCACTTTCCGAATCAACGTTTAGACGTAAATTTGTTTTTTCATACGATCATCATATTTCAGTTTGCGTTTACGTTTTGATTTCTATCATAACTGCAAACTGCCTTTATATCCTTGCTTAAACTGCATCTCGCCTAATCAAGTGATTTACGAATCAGCATTTAGACGTAAATTAGTTTCTTCGTGTGAATATCATATTTTAGTTTGCGCCTACTATCGGATTTGAATCATAACTGCAAACTGCATTTATATCTTTGCTGCATCTCGCTTAAACAAAAGTTAAAGTGATTTACGAATCGGCTTTCTTACCGAAATCACTTTTAACGAACGAACGCAGTTTTTATCGTAGAAGGTTTTCCGCTGCACTAATTCACCCCCCCCCCCCCTCTTAGTGCTCTTGATCCTAACAATTGGTATCAGAGCCCGGTATTTCTCATTTCAGATTTACACCCGAGAGAAATGGCTCTTCATGGCTTTCAAGAGGGCATATCGGTTGTTCGTCCACCGTTGTTTAACGGATTGGACTACACTTATTGGAAAACTCGAATGAGAGTTTTCTTGATTTCTATGAATTTGGATTTATGGAATATCATTGAAAATAGTTTTCAACTTCCCTCTAAACCGATGAACGAATGGTCGGATTTGGAGAAGAAGTATTTTTCTTTAAACGCAAAGGCTATGAATGCCTTATTTTGTGCTTTGGACAAAAATGAGTTCAATCGGATTTCTATGTGTGACACGGCTTTTGACATTTGGCGAGCACTTGAAATCACGCACGAGGGAACTAGCAGAGTCAAAGACTCGAAAGTTAACATTTTATTGCATGATTTTGAGCTTTTTCGAATGCAACCAAGCGAGACTATAGGCGACATGTACACCCGTTTCACGGATGTCGTTAATAGTTTAAGAGCTCTTGGAAAATATTTTTCGGATTTTGAACTCGTAAATAAGATTTTGCGTTCTCTTTCTAAGAAGTGGGATTCAAAAGTAACTACAATACAGGAAGCTAAAAACCTAAACAACTTACCACTTAAAGAACTAATTGGTTCGTTGATGACATATGAAATGGTGCACAATGCACATGATGAACAAAATCACCTTCCAAAGAACAGGAAGGATTTGGAACTCCAGACAAATGAATACCACTTGAGCGATGACTCCAGTGATGAGAACAATGATGAACTTGAACTTCGAACACTAAATCTTAATAAGTTTATAAAATAAAATCTAAAATAAATAATAAACTTGAACGAAGGAAGAGGCCAAAGAAGAAGAACACAAAGTGGGATGAATCGAGCTCCTCCGAAGACCAGGAGAAAATCAAGAAAGGCGAGGTGGCAAACTACGCCTTTCAATGATGAGGTAATCGAAATCCCCCTAATTTATTTTGAAATTACTTGATGCTTTCATGATGTATTTTCTTTTTTAGTTTAGAACTAATGTTTAAAAAAATATTATGATCATGCTAGTAATTTCAAAAATGATAATATTGCATATTTTATGATAAACAAACAAAATGATTTTGATTGAAAATATGAAATCATGGTTAAGAAGTAATAATGTGTATCATGTTGATGTCCATTGTTATTTCTTCATTTTGAGTATATTAAATCATGTTTAATTTGAAGTTATGATTAATGAGTATATATTTTTGAAATTATGTATGATGATTCTTGATAATTATGGATTATCGATTTTCATGATAATAACAGTGGCTTTAAAAATTGATGCATGTTTTGATTTGACATAGATGAAAAGGCATTCTAACATGAAATCGATCACTTAAGATGAAACAAGTAAAAAAAGGGGGAAAAATATATTATCAATGAAATCATGAATCTATTTATGTTATAAATTTTATGAGCCATAAAAATGATTTTGATGATTTAAATTTGAAATGAGTTTTATCAAAATCGTGATCATGATTTGTCAAATTGAATGAATTGAAAATGAATGATGATTTTTCTCTTGAATGATTGTGACCTGTATTCCTTGTATTCATGATATGATTCTTTGTATTCATGAAAGGTTTATCTCATCACCTAATTATTTTCTTCTTGATATTCCTTATGTGATGATATGAATACATCAAATATTCATTAATTTATTTTGATGTATACAAATAAAAAGTTATGATCATACATGGTAGGATATAATTTAATAAAATTGATACCATCATGATACGAAACATTTATGATTTGCAATGATGCACGCAATACTTGAGCTTTTTAATTATGATGTGATGTATTGCATATGATGTGAATAATGATTTAAAATGCTATGAGTTGTTGCTAAAATGAAGTATTATAAATGTTGATTTAATGTCATGAATGCTCTAAATGATGAATGTTTGGTATCATAATCAAAATGAAGTGATAAATACTTAAAAAATATTGATTTAATGTTCGGTATCACGAACACTTTATTATCATACATGAAAATAGTGATAAATACTTTGAAAATAAATGTTTCTATAATGTTAGATTGTTTGATATATTGTGCATGATAAGCTATAAAGATGATTGAAACAATGATTGAAATAATAGGAATGATGATTTGGAATCATCTAATAATGAGTTTATATATTTTAAAAATATATATGATGATAATGATGCATGCAATGATGAAATATTCATGATAAAATAATTGTTTTGACATTCAAGACTTGGATTTTCATCAATGTTATTTACCTTTGTCATAATTTAGAAATCAACGTAAAGGGTCTTCCCTTCTTTTTGACAATGACAAAGGGGGAGCAAAACATGCTTGAAAGCTAATTTGCTAGCTCATATAATTCAAAAAAAAAGGAGAAAGAAAATAGTTACACTTCTCAAAAGAAAAGGAATTGCTTTCTTGAACATCTCAAAATTACTAGCTTGCGTGTCTTAAAATTGTAAACTTGTCATCGTACTACCATGATGATGAGCATGCCTTACCTTCATGATTGTAATTGAATATCTATAGCAAAACCTTGTCCGAATGCAAGAAAGAGTCAAATTTCATTTTCGGATTTTCTTGATCCTAACAATCATTTTTTCTCGATACATTACTCTCTTCCAAACTTAACAAGCATATGTCATATCAAGTTTAGTTCATATCATTGATTTTTGACATATGTAATCAACTAGCAAATACATTTCTCATACACATATCATGTGAAAAATATCTTTTTGAGAAATGGATTTGATGAATATGGATGAAAGTATTTTTACTTGCAAGGATTTGTTTCACATACATATCTTAATTCTTGTAAAAATGAAGTATGATTTAATCTCTCATCGATTTTAACTTCACTCGAAGTAAACTCACAAATAGCATGTATCACAAATAGTCTTCCTCTTTCATGCAAAAAGATAATAACAGATAAAAAGGAAGAAGTTTTCAAAGCTATCTCCATGTCATGTTTTCTTTGAGATGTTTGTATAATTGATATCCTATCACTCACTATTGGAAAATGATATGAATTGATATCCTATCGTTCTCCTTTTTGTTGATGACAAAGGGGGAGAAATATATAAATTGATGCTATGAACACTGATGCTATGATCATGCCATGCTTGCATAATCAAGAGATATATGAATTAATATGAATGCCATATTTGCAATGCTTGCATCATCAAGAGATATATGAATTGATGCTATGATTGCCAAATTTGCATTATGCCATGTTTGCATCATGCGTTAAGATATCAAGAACTTGTATCGTAATTTTACGCGTTGATATCTTACCATGTGATGAAATGCTACAATTGATAAACATTTGAAATGTTTGCGTTATGATATCAAAAGCTTGCATCACAATTTTACATGTTGATATTTGATAATAGCAAACTTGCATGATGATAAAACTTGATATTATGTTTTTCATGCAATGAGTTGAACCAATATCACAAACACTTGATTGTGGTACTTCTCCTTTTTGTTGATGACAAAGGGGGAGAAGTATGTTGATGACATGACATGTTATGCATAAGTTTATGCATAAGTTCATGATGACGTGTTGCAAGTATTCATGATGAATATTGCAATGACTTGAATTCAGTTTGAATTCAAGATTCTATCAATATGGCATATTGATAGGGGGAGTTTGTTTAAACTCCGGGAGTTAAGGTTAACTCCGTCATCAAGTAGTTATCATCATCAAAAAGGGGGAGATTGTTGAATCTCGTATTTTGATGATGAAACCACTTGACATATTTTATGATTTAATCTGCATTTTGAGTGACGGAGGATGATTCGATCAGGATGAGACAATTAAAGCAAGAAAATCATGTTGTGCCGAAGGAACATGTCAGAAGATTGGACGTGGGCCGGTGGATTGGTCGACGTATCGACAGAAGGCTTCGGGCCGTGAACTGGGGCATCGGGCCAAAAAGAGCGGGTATTGTGCCAAGGATATCAGAGTTGCGGAGTCAACTGGCCGATTGGGCAATAGGCTGCAGGAGAGGACGATGCGCCGAAGAATCGAACGAAGCGTCGAGGGACCAATGACATGCCGGACAACTTGGTTAATTGCTTAGGATTAATTGTCTCGATCAAAGTTTTGTTTTAAGTGTGCAGGATTAACTACGATGGAAGAAAGACATGTAGCAGGAGTTGCGCCAGAGTCAAGACAATGATCACGTTGGGAGTTCGAGAGTTCGACGGAAGTTCGGACAGTCGTTGGAGGTTCTACGGGAACAAATCCGAGAAGTCCATGAGCTTGCCAAAGAAGCTCGTCAAAACTCGCCAAGTGGATCGTCGCAAGTCCAGGAGTTTGCCGGAAGTCCGCAGGAGCATTACCGAGGGTTCATCAGATGATCGACGGAAGGTCGCCGGAAGCTCGCCGGAAGAAGCGATTGACGCACCGGAGCAAGTTACAATAAATGTCTTAGGAAAAATCACAGTTAGCATAATGATTAAGTTGGAAATGGGAGGTGATCCCAATAACTTAATCTTGGGGCAATTGGGCCCTTGAAAAACCCAAATTGGGCTGAATGGATCAACCCATTCAGACCCTGATTTCTAGCGGGAGGTGCAACCGCCCAAGCCAAGAGGTAGCACCGCCTGGGCTAAGTCTCTGAGCGAGACTGGGCGGTGCAACCGCCCCAGCCAGGAGGTGGCACTGCCTGGGCTCAGTCTCCGAGCGAGACTGGGCGGTGCAACCTCCCCTAACAAGAGGTGGCACCGTTTGGACTCGGTCTCCAAGCACTGGCTGAGCGGTGCAACCGCCTCAGTCAGGAGGTTGGGCCGCCTGAGCTCGGTCTTCAAGCTCTGGCAAGAGGTGCAACCGCCCCTGACAGGAGGTGGCACCGCCCAGAGGCTCAATCTTCGAGCTCTTCCAAGCGGTGCAACCGCTCCAGTCGGAGGTGCAACCGCCTGATCCCGGAAATCCGGGAATTGACAGTTTTGAGCTCCAAATTTGAACTGGGTAGGGGCCTATAAATACCCCACCCATTCAGCACTAAAAGAGCACTGAACACACACCGAAATCTTGATTTTGTTCTATTATTTTTAGAGCTCTAAATTGTTGTAAAGGCAAAAAGTTCTTCTCCCTCTTTTCTTCCATGTTCTGAGCTGTAAAGAGAGGAGAGAAAATTCTGTAAGGGTTGTCTCGTAAGCCCGTCAAAAGGAGTGAAACTGTAAAAGGGTGGTTGGCCTTCGCCTATTGAAGGAAGGCCTCTAGTTGAGGTCGGTGACCTCGTCGGTGGAGGAAGCCAAAAGTAGAGTAGGTCAAGATTGACCGAACCACTCTAAATCTCGGTTTGCATTTACTTTAAGCATATTATCTTTACTGCAAACCTCCTCTAAAGCTTACTGCTTTCTGCGCATATACGATCAGGTTTCAAGCTTTACACTTTCCGAATCAGCGTTTAGACGTAAATATGTTTTTTCGTACGATCATCATATTTCAGTTTGCGTTTACGTTTTGATTTCTATCATAACTGCAAACTGCCTTTATATCCTTGCTTAAACTGCATCTCGCCTAATCAAGTGATTTATGAATCAGCATTTAGACATAAATTTGTTTCTTCATGCGAATATCATATTTCAGTTTGCGCCTACTATCGGATTTGAATCATAACTGCAAACTGCATTTATATCTTTGTTGCATCTCGCTTAAACAAAAGTTAAAGTGATTTACGAATTGGCTTTCTTACCGAAATCTCTTTTAATGAACGAACGCAGTTTTTATCGTAGAAGGTTTTCCGCTGCACTAATTCACCCCCCCCCTCTTAGTGCTCTTGATCCTAACAGCCTCGACGGAAAAGGAATAAGAGAAGTGGATATAGGTCACGATTGACCGAACCATTATAAATAGCTGTCTTCTCTGGTTTGCATTTATTCTTGCTATTACCTTACTGCAAACCTCTTCAATAGCTTACTGCCTTCAATACTTTTATGATCTCGCTTTCAAATTAAGTTTCTGAAAATGGTTTTACTTCAAAGATGGTTTTATCGTATGAAAGTTTTTGAACCGACGTTATTTTACCGCTGTACTAATTCACCCCCCCTCTTAGTGCCGCTCTTGATCCTAACAGAAGGATGGTTAGGAGCAGAAGGAGGTTTATATGCCATGGGTCTAGGAGAGGTTCTCATCCTCCAAGCATCTTGGTTGAGCCGTTCTTGTATTTGGGTGAATGAAATCGTAGCTGTCACGGTACGGGGCTGCCGTGCCATAACCTCCCCTTTTATCTCTAGCATGAGTCCTTCGATGAATGTTCATAACAATTGATGGTCAGTCCAATCATGAGCAAGATACGATAGCCTCTCAAATCTGGTTTGGTACTCTTGAATCGTAGAGGTTTATCGAATCTTTGCAAGTTGGCCATCGATATTTTCATACTCCATAGGTATGAAACGATTCAGCAGTGCGTTCTTAAATTGATTACATCTATTCTAGCCAATTGTACCATTGAATAGCATCTCCTTCAAGGTGGATAATAGCAACTTCCACCATAGCATCATCCAACGTTCGGAAATAGCGAAAGTAATGTTCGGTGCGTGAAATCCACCCCGTCTGTCACGCCCCTCAAAATATCGACAATATTTAAAATTTTCATCATAACTAACCCAGGATCCAAACACACATTTGAGGTCACTAAGAAAACATTCGGATAAAAAAATTTCACCTCTATAGTCTACAAATTCATAACCCTGTGCAGTTTATAAACATCCCACACATCACTCAATAATTCAAACAAATTGAACTTAACTCATCAAAATAATAACCCCAACATAATTTCACAAGTGGGGAAGTCTATGTAGTCACCAAACCAATGATTACCATAAGATCATATCATTACATGAATTTAACTTAACATTCCAAAATCCTATACATGAGGGATCCTTTATCTTACACAAAATCCACAGGTTTAGATTCATCGTCACATTTCATAAGATGCAGAGTATCTTATACAACAAATACACATATGCTAACAAAGATTTGCCCAAAATCTTCTAAACTTTCCACCGCCTCAGCCCAATCTTAACATTTAAGCAAGCAATACGCTATCCTGAAAAATTTATCAACAAACGGGGTGAGCATAAAGAGCTCAGCAAGTGACTAACATATCCATATCAAAATAGTACAATTTCCAAAGAGATACAGTTTCAAAATACAAGGCAGAATATACGATTTCATAGACATAATATCATTAGGAGCAGAAACACAATTGTCCTTTCAATCTTACATATTTGGTTCCTGACAGATGGGGCATAGAGTAATTGGAGCATATCAGTAACAAAGGAAACATATCGGAGCTTATCAATGGCATATAAAATGTTCCGAAGCATATCAACGGCATATGGAACATTTTGAAGCAAAATCATTAATGAATGAAGTATTTTAGAGCATATCAAAAACAAATATCGTACAGAAGCTCAAACGTCGTCCTTGACGTCGCAATCATATCATTCTTATCCAGAGCATGAACAAAAACAACTCACCAAAACTCTGGATGTCATATCAAACATATAGAAGGTGTAGTGGGATCTCAGTCAGAATGTGATTCATCCATTTCTGAATGACCACCTGACAAAAGTCTCCCACGTCTGGGAGCTCCATCCACCCACGTCTAGGTGAAGTCAGAGGGGCCGGCAGAGCATCGCAGGCTCTAAGCACATACCCTTTACCATTTCTGGCAAAGGTCCAGAATATCCCACATAGCGGGACCCCACATAGCGGGCAATAAGCACATACCCTTTACCATTTCTGGCAAAGGTCCAGAATATCCCACATAGCGGGACCCCACATAGAGGGCAATAAGCGCATACCCTTTACCATTTCTGGCAAAGGTCCAGACAATCCCACACACCGGAGTACAAGAGGGCAGTTTCAACAATAAGTAGCATATATTGGAAGCACACGCGGAACAACAAAACGTACATGTGCCTTTTCGAAACAATACGAAACAAAGAACAAATCTATCACAAACGTATTCAGATTTGGAATGAAATGAAAACAAGAGTGTACAGGGATTCCAAGCAATCATATTTAACTCAATTCCAATAAGAAGGTTAGACGAATTCAAATATCCAAAGGAATGGAACAGAATACGCGAAATCGACCAAAGCTCGATTTCGGACAGAATTCCAGTGGCACATCAAACAAATATTTCAGAATATCAATTATGCTCCAATACCCATAAGAAAGCTATGGTCGAACCATATATCAATCTATATTCTGATGGAACAAATTTCATATGAAACAGGGTTCCCAACACGGAGTTACCTTTGATTTGGTAACACAAGGTCAAAAACACAATCACTGTTTTGCAGAATTTATAGGGTCGGATTCAACAGATAATAGGGTAGGCAATTGAATTCGAAAATTTTCAAACTATATGTCGAAAGAAATATTTTCAAGTCTAGTTTCAAATAAAATCAGTTTGGTACAAATCAGAATTTTTAACAGGGAGTTATAGGCATTTTAGTATCGACAGGTCAGAAATCTTGAACGCTGTTTTACAGCGTCTATAGGCTCATTTGAAATAGATGTTTGGGTAAGTATTCGGTGTCCAAAATCTACAAAATCAGTGTCAAAAGGAAGATATAAGAGTATAATTTCAAACAAAATAGCTCCTGCCCGAATTCACATTTTGTACTAAAACTTATAGCTGAAACAGTGTATAGGGGTCAGTTTACCGAAAAAACTTCAGAATCCATGGTTCTATGTCCAAAGAGAGACATATCAGTTCCTAAATAGAAATCCTTCAATTTATTTTGAATCAACATAAAAACAGAGACTAAAAATTCTGTAGGATGGGGTTAGAACACTTGTCTTTGGGAATTTTGACCCTAAGTGAAAGGATTTGGGCAAGAACCCTTAAAGCCCCAAATTTTTTTCTCTTCTTCTTCTTCTTCTTCTTCTTCTTTCTTTCTTTCTTTCTTTGATCACCCACGAGCTGCCTTCTCTGCTTCCTTAAGAACGAAGGCAGAGAGGCTTAAATGGTGGAATTTGTCATTTTGTGCGTTTTGCAGTTTAGTCCTTGTTTTTATCATATTCACGATTAGGTCCTTAGGGTTTACATATAGGTCCTCAGATTCTTTCTTTTTCTTTTTTTTTTTTTGAACAGATCTCCCAAATCTTAAAAATAAGTTACCTCTGATTTATACTCTATTTCTTTTGTCAATTTAAAATAAATGCTTACATTATCACCAGAAATTTATACGAAAATTCGGAAATGAGGGGTGTTACACCGTCGGATCTCCTTCTTCCCATCATAGGAAGTCCACCCTCAAGCATGGCTGAAGCATGTCTAAGGGCTATCCCTCTTTATTTGGAGGCCTCTCTAAACTCTCTCCTCGCTGAAATTTGGTTGGACTCGGCGATTGTCCAATTCTGAATTCTGCAAACAAAGTGCGTAATTTATCCTCAAAGCGCAATTCAATCAACGATTCAATCCATCATAGCATATGCATGTAGGTCAGATATGTTCCTGTCTTTTTTCTATTGATGGGTTAATGGCATAGGGTGGTGGAAGGTTTGAAAAAATTGAGGATCACAAAAAGGTACTGTAGTAGATTTTTACATCTAAAATATAGCAGCTTGGGCATAAAAGATCAGTGATTTATATTGAGAATTTTTTGATGAAATCAAAGGAAAATCTGCTGTTATGAAGTGTTAAAGCTGTCCTAAAAATTTTATAGAGATTTGGATAGAACAAATACAGTAGTAAGATCAAACAAACTATGCTATGCGGTTGGAATTCTGTAGTGCATCTTTTGTCGTAGAGATAAAAACTTTATGACGAAAAGTTTATACAATAATATAGGAATGATTTTGTTGGGTTTTTGAATAAGGATAACTAAATTGTAGCAGTAGTAAGGTAGGAAACCTGTTAGGACTCTAGCTAGGAGAGTCCTAAATGAGAGTGGCATTCATGTTAACCTACCTAGCCAACCCCTATTAAAGAGGTGAAGAGGCCGGCTAGGATTAGGAGGTTATTTCTTAGGGAAGCATTAGGAGTTATAAAGGAATATGAGTCTTGAGTAAGAGTCCTATTAGGAGTTGTTCTTAGAGAAGCATTAGGAGTTGTAAAGGAATAGGAGTCTTGAGCAGGAGTCTTATTAGGAGTTAGGGTTTAGAAGCCCTATAAATAGCTATGTATTCATCCTCTTTTAACAAGCAATAGATGAATCTTTTCTGCAGCCTTTGAGTAGCAATTTGGAGGAAGGAACCCCTATAGAGTTCTAAGGAGGTCGATCCCCTAAAGAGATCAACCCCAAGCTTAGAATCTACAAGAGTTCTAACATCTGGTATCAGAACAGTGTCCTTGGCATCTCACTGCCCTTCCATAGCCATCCATCTGTTAGGAATGAGTTGGCACTAAGAGGGGGGGGGGTGAATTAGTGCAATAGTAATAACGTTGATTTAAAAAATCTTTGTACAATTAAAACCGATCAAAATTATGTTTAACTTCAAAACACTTATGTAAGCATGTAATGAGGAAGTAGAGCAGCAGAGTAAAGAAGGGCAGTTTGCTGTAAATATAAATTGCAAGAAGTAAATGCAAATCGAGTTATAGTGGTTCGGTCATCATGACCTACATCGACTCCACCGATTCCGCTTTCGTTGAGGCCACCACACTTAGATCTTTGAGAGGAGTTTACATAAGATTACAACAGCGTTTTATTTCTTTTTCACTCTCAAATCTTGTGTATGTTAACCTGAGATGAGAGTGGTATTTATAGGCTTCAAGTTGATTCAAACTTGGAGTCTAAAAATGTCTCATCCTTGGTTTCTCAAGGACGGGCGGTACCACCGCCTGTGCTAGGCAGTACAACCGCTTGTAGCATTGACACTGGGTGGTACCACTGCCTGACACCTTGACACTGGGTGGTACCATCGCCTAACAGTCTCTCGGAGACTATGTTTGTGTGGTACCATTGCTTGACATAGTCTCGGAGACTGTGCCACGATGGTTTCACCTGTTTGGTCAATGTTTGGGCTTTTCACTTATCCCAACACATCCTAAACTTGGTTCACTGAATGGGCCTTTCTCTTGGCCCAAAACAATACTATTTTGGGCCTAGTTGGCCATTAATTGAGTTTGCCTAATTACATTCTAAATCGACTTAATTAGACTCTAAACTAACTCAATCTAGACATAATTGATTACAAGCAAATCCTATATTATCCAATATGTCATTGGTTCTTCCGACGCTTCATTTGATCCTTTGGTGCATTGTCCACTCCTTTTGTGTATTGCCCAATCAGTATGTTGTCTTCTCGCAACATCCGATCTTCTTGGCACAATGTTTGATCTTCTTAGCGCAATGTCCGATCTTCTTGCCCGATACCTGAATTCATGGCTCAAAGTCTTATGCCGATACGTCGACTGTTCCTTCAGTCTGTTGTCCAATCTTTTGACATGTTTGCTTCGGCCTAATGTTTGATTCCTCCTACTTTAATCAATTTGCCTTTACTGATTGACGTTAGCCTTGCATCTCTTAAACACACATTAAATCACAAACACTATCAATTGGTTTCATCATCAAAATTCGAGATTCAACGCTATAAGCCCTCTACAGCTACCCAAAGCAATTCCCATAATTGCTTAAAAGATCGTCGCCAAATTCTACCGTCATCTCCACCACCGCGGATCATCCTTTGATCTCCCCATGAATTGCAATAGATTTTGGTTTCCTACCTTACTACTACTACAATTTAGTTACTCTTATTCGAAAATCCAAAAAAAATCATTCCTATATTCCTGCGAATTCCTTTCGTCGCAAAAGTTATCATCTTTGCGAATGAAGGATTGCTGCAGAAAATTTCAGCCACATATTGTTGCCTTAACCGATCTATTTACAATCCTTTTTGAATGAAATTTCTTATACACTTCATAGATCATCTTGGCTTCCATCAAAGATTGATCTACTGAGGAATTCATCTCTAAAAACGTTCTTGTGTTGCTGCAAATTTTCTTCGCAAACCGTTGAAATTTTTTGACGAGAATTCTGCTATCGTAACTTGCACCAATTTCCTTGCTGTTATACTACCAAAATTTTCTTGATTAAATTATTCATTGTTAGGATCAAGAGCACTAAGAAGGGGGGGTGTGTGAATTAGTGCAGTAGAAAACTTTCGACGTTTAAAACTGCATTCGTACGATGAAATCGTTTCCGACGTAAAACCATTTTTGGAAACTTAACTTGAAAGTGAGTTCGTAAAGGAGTGCAGCAAAAGTGAAGAGGAAGTAAAGCACATATAGAGGTTTGTAGTAAGGTAAGCAGCAAGAATAAATGCAAACTAGAGAGCACCGCAATTTTAAAGTGGTTCGGTCAATCTTGACCTACATCCACTTTTGGCATCCTCCTCTGACGAGGTTACCGATGTCCACTAGAGGCCTTCCTTCAATAGGTGAAGGCCAACCACCCTTTTACAGTTTACTCCTTTTGACAAGCTTAGGAGACAACCCTTACAGAATTTCTCTTCTCTCTTGAAAGCTCAAAACTTGGAAGAAAAGAGGGAGGAGAACTTCTAGCCTTTATAACACTTTTGAGCTCTAAAAATCATAGAGTAAGATTGGATTTTCGGTGCCTTTTGTTGACCTTTCATGTAGGAAAGGTTTGGGTTTATATAGGCCCCAAACTGGTTGGAATTTGGAGCTAAAAAATGTCATCTCCTGGATTTCCGAGGGCCGAGCGGTACTACCTCCTGACTGGGGTGGTACAACCGCCTGGTAGCTCAGAGACTAAGCCCCTCGGCGGTGCCACTGCCTGACAGGAGCGGTTGCACCGCCCAGTCTCGCTCGGAGACTGAGCCCAAGCGGTGCCACCGCCTGACTGGGGCGATTGTACCGCCTAGTCTTGCTCGGAGACTAAGCCCAAGCAGTGCCACCGCCTGACTTGGGAGGTTGCACCGCTTGGCAAAGCTTAGAGACCCAACTTAGGTGGTTCCACCGCATGTCAGGGGTGGTTGCACCGCCCAGCCTAGCTCGGAGACTGAGCCTTAGGCGGTGCCACCGTTAGCCAATAAATCTGGGTCCGAATGGGCAGGTCCATTCAGCCCAATTTGGGTTTGTCAAGGGCCCAATTGCCCCAAGATTAAGTTAATGGGATCACCTCCCATTTCTAACTTAATCATCGTGCTAACTACGATATTTCTTAAGACATTTACTGCAACTTGCTCCGTTGCGTTAATCGCTTCTTCCGGCGAGCTTCCGGCGAACTTCCATCAATCATCCGATGAACCCTCGGTAATGCTCCTGTAGACTTTCGGCAAACTCCTGGACTTGCGATGATCCACTTGGCGAGTTCTGACGAGCTTCTTTTGGCAAGCTCCTAGACTTCTCGGATTTGTTCCCGCAGAACCTCCGACGACCGTCCGGAGTTTCGTCGAACTCTCGAACTCCCAACGTGATCATAGTCTTGACTCCGGCGCAACTCTAGCTGCATGTCTTACTTTCATCATAGTTAATCCTGTACACTTATCTCAACATATGGATTAGATAACAAATGACAATTGAGTTCATCATCAAAATCTGAGATTTAACAATCTCCCCCTTTTTTATGATGACAATCAATTGATAACGGAGTTAACCTTAACTCCCCCTATCTATATGCCATACTTGAGATAAGTTATTCTTGAATTCAAGGCCTTTGAATTCAATAGACTTATTGATAAGTTAAGAACTCTTAACCTTATCAATTACTCCCATCATGATTCCTATCACGATGTATCTTACTGAAAATGATGTCAAGACTTGACATCCATTCTCAAGTTTTATATTTCAAATGTGAGAGATAGCAATCGTAGCAATTCATCATATGGTAAGATATCAACATGTAAGACTGCGATGTAAGTTCTTGAAATCTTAACATAATACAAACGTTTCAAGTGTTTAGCAATCGTAGCATCACATGGCAAGATATCAACAAGTAAAGTTGCTATGCAAGTTCTTGATATCTTATCATGATATGGTAATAACATAGTGCAAATATGGCAATAACATAGTGCAAGTATGGCACTCATAGCATCAATTCATATATTTCTCATTCAAATATGGCACTCATAGCATCAATTCATATATTTCTCCCCCTTTGTCATCAACAAAAATGAGAATGATATAAGCAAATTTTAAGCATAAGTGCGGTAATTATGCCATAACTAGGTTCATGTCATTTTTCAATAGTGAGTGATAGGATACCAATTATGCAAACATCTCAAGGAAAACATGACATAGAGATAGCTTTGAATACTTCTTCCTTTTTATTTGTTATTATCCTTTTGCATGAAGGAGGAAGGCTATTTGTGATACCAGCTATTTGTGAGTTTACTTTGAATGAAGTTAAAATCGATGAGAGATTAAATCATACTTCATTTTTATAAGGATCAAGATATGTATGTGAAACAAATCCTTACAAGTAAAACCACTATCATCTATATAAGAAGGAATTTACAAGCATGAATCATTTCATCAAATCTATTTCTCAAAAAATATTTTTCACATGATAAGTGTATGAGAGATGTATTTGCTTGTTGATTCCATACGTCAAAAATCAATGATGAGAATCAAACTCGATATGATGTTTGCTTATTAAGTTCGGAAGAGGATAATGTATCGAGAAAATCCGATTGTTAGGATCAAGAAGATCCGAAAATGAAATTTAACACTTTCATGCATTCGGACGAGGTTTTACTATAGATTTTCAAATTCAATCATGATGATAAAACATGCTTATTATCATGGAAATTTTTGTATCCAAAACACATAATTTCCAACATGTAATTAAGGCATGTAATTATGAAAAATCATCATGGCAATTAAGTGATTTGATCATTAAAAAATTTAAAAAATAATCTTAACAAGTTCATGCATTCAGACATATTAAAATTCCTAATTCTCTTCTAATGAAATCAAATTGTTCTTCCCTTAGTGGCTTTGTAAAAATATCAGTTAGTTGATGCTTAGTATCTATGGCAATACAATGACACATTAACATCATGGCAATACATCAACATCACGGTAATATTATGACATATTAACATCATGGTAATGACACATCAATTACATGGCTATATTACTTTCTCAAATCATATTTATCATGGAAACCAAGACACAAGGTTTTCAAAGTAGGCATTATAGAAACATTTAATTTCAACGTGAAATCTGACAATGAGTAACGAGATTAAACAACGTAACCCTGCATATGCTCACCAATTAATACATCAAGTAACCATATCAGAGATTAGTAGTCATCAAGGCATTGTGATCAAAGTGAGTAACATAAAGAGTTTACAACAACGTAATTGTTACAACAAGAGGTGATTGTGTTCACATATACATATACAAGCTTATTCAGGAGGTGAAAAATTAAAATGCCGAAACAAGGAGTCAAATTGTCAATGATTTTGTTGCAGCTCAGATAGGATTTGATCTTGTCGATGTTCAAGCCGATCTTGTCTTTGTTTAAATCGGTCCATCCGAATCCCAATGTCTTCGATAGATGATGTAGGAGCTTGCTCAAATGGATGTGTTTCCTCAAAGGGACAGATCGGAGGAGATTGAGTACTCCTAAAGATTGGTGTTTCGGGTTCTGGTTCTGGTTAAGGGTGGTCGGTTCTTCTAGGCATTCTAACCCAATTACCATTTCTAAAAAAACATCTCAATCGATGAAGTAGATTTTTATTTATTATGCTAAACCTATCTACTTTCATCACTTCTTCGTCGGGTGGTATTGGAATATTGTAGGCTTTAAGTATTCTAGTGATTATACCACCATATGAAAAACATCTTGTCTTTCTTAAATAGTTCTATCATGTTTTGTTGGATAAGGTAACCAAAACAGATGTTATGTCCTTTCATGATCCAATACATGGTTCCTAATTCCATTTGACTTACTTCATCATGATGGTATTGTTTAGGGAGAATGATGCTAGTTAGGATATGATGAAGTACCTTAATGTTTAGTGGTAGTAGATGTTCACAGCTTTTAGGAACTATCACTAAGTTGGGATTACCGAAAAATGTTCCTAAGGCTTCAACATATGTTGTCCCAACTGTTTTATTATCCCACGATCCTATAAAATAAAGATCTCTATTTTTTATGGGAATGCCTATCATGTCACAAATGAATCTATCCGTAATGAAGATGTATTGTTCTAAGAGATAGGTAGACACTCTTTCTTCCTCATCTACTTGTAGATTGTTGTAAAACAATCTAATAAGTCTTGGATAGATGGGTTCACTAATTTGTAAAATTGGGAGTAGATCTAAGTTTGCAAACCATTGGATTGTCTCTAAGTCTCTTAGTTTATCTAGATCTACATGTTTTCCCTTATTGACACTTCTAAATTCGAAGGAAGAAAATTTTTCAGCATGATATTTTGAATCGAAAAGGGTAAGATCAAAGTCTTCTTCTAATCTCCTCTTCCCTTTGTCCCTAGAGGATCTTCTAGAGCCCATAACTATCGCTATTTAAGAAGATAGTAATGAGCAAGAGTAAATGACTCAAAAACAGAATTTAAAGGCTTCTTAGAGAATACATTAAGTGATATCTTCAAGAGAAGGAGAGATTGTTGATCTTTGCTTTGAAATTGGCAGTATTTGGGCAGCTAAAGGGAAGAAATGGAGGTGGAGAAGTGTTGGAGCTGCTAGAAGGAGAGGGGAGTGAGTTGGGGTCGGTTCCACCACCGGCCCTAGCTCGGGTTAAAAGGGGGCAAAGTTGCAGGCGGTGGCATCGCTGGCTGGGCAGTGCAACCGCTTGCAACCCATGACAGCCGGCGGTGCCACCGCCTGCAGGCGGTGAGCACTTGTTTTGACGGCTGTGTGGTCTGATTTGAATGTTTTTGACTTGAGAAGAGTTTTCATTTGTGGAGCAATCAACTTTACTTACGTAATTATGTAAGAATTTTCATTTTAACATGAGAAATTTTGCATGATCAAGATAGATCTTGTGACGTGCATACTTTACTTCAAATGTCATACACATGTTTAGGATAGATTATCCAAGTTGGTAAGCTTTGCAAGTTCATAACAAACTTTGCTTACAAGACGTAAGTTCATGATATAGTTGGATTCGAAAGTAACGACCAAATCAATTTGATGGGTTCAGAAATCCAGAGGATATGTGAAGGGAGAATAATGGGTTTCCAATTATGAGGGATCAAATAAGATTGTATCTGTATTGCTATTGTAATTTTAATTTTCTAATCCTCTTTTTGTTATTTAGTCTAGGGAGCATCACGTGTTCTTTTTGGATCTAGGGTCATGAATATCGAGTATCCAAAGAGCAAGATATTATTTTTTACTCCCAACTTGTGATGGTTTACGTCTATACGAGATAGGATAATTTTTAGGTACCCATTTGCTTTTGGGTGCCTCAAAAATTGATCTACATTGTTTATTATATTGCATAGAGTGTATCATGGTTCCTTTAGGAACCTAAATTAATTTGTTTGGACTAATTTCCTTGAATGGACACTGATGCATTTTGTGTCCATGTTTGCAACAAAAGTTGCATTTGCTTTGGTGTCGAACATATAAGATGGGGCCTTTTATGAAGGTGGTTGGATTTTGATGAGGACTTCTCATAAATCCGATTCCACTTCTTTTGGGAACGTGACCCTTATTTGCATGGATCATGTTCAAAGACTTGCTACCAACCTCGAATTTCTTCAAGGTATCCTTAAGTAGCAAGTTTTCCTTTTGGAGAGTTTTTAGATCATGGCATTTTTCACATTGAGCTAAACTATCATGATATTCAGTTTTTAATTTATCAAAATTGTTAACAAGACTATCATGCTTATTTTTCAGTAATTTATATTTTCTACTAATTATTTTGTATTCATCAAATAAGTCATGGAAGGCATTTAATAATTCATCAAATGATAAATCTGCGTCAATTAAATTTGTTACCTCTTCTCTGATGGCCATTAAGGCGTAATGAGCAACTTACTCGGTGTTGGACTCTTCTTCTTCGGATGCGCTTGAGTCACCCCACATTACTGTTGAATCTCGGATTTTGATGATGAAGTCAATTGTCATTTGTTGTCTAACCTATATGTTGAGATAAGTGTGCAGGATTAACTACAATGAAAGTAAGACATGCAGCAGGAGTTGCGCCGGAGTTATGACAATGATCACGTTGGGAGTTCGAGAGCTCGACGGAAGTTAGGACAGTCGTCGGAGGTTCTGCGGGAACAAATCCGAGAAGTCCATAAGCTTGCCAAAGAAGCTCTCGGAACTCGCCAAGTGGATCGTCGCAAGTCCAGGAGTTTGCCGGAAGTCCGCAGGAGAATCACCGAGGGTTCATCGGATGATCGACGGAAGTTCGCCGGAAACTCGCCGAAAGAAGCGATTGACGCACCGGAGCAAGCTGCAGAAATTGTCTTAGGATTTATCGTAGTTAGCACAATGATTAAGTTGGTAATGGGAGGTGATCCCATTGGCTTAATCTTGGGGCAATTGGGCCCCTGAAAAACCCAATTTGGGCCGAATGGATCTACCCATTCGGACCCTGATTACTGTGGGAGGTGCAACCGCCCAAGCCAGGAGGTAGCACCGCTTGGGCTAAGTCTCCCAGGGAGACTGGGCGGTGCAACCACCCCAGCCAAGAGGTGCAACCGCCTGGGCTCAGTCTCCAAGCGAGACTGGGCAGTGCAACCTCTCCTGACAAGAGGTAGCACCGCTTGAGCTCGGTCTTCGAGCTCTGGCAAGCGGTGCAACCGCCCTAGTCAGGAGGTGCAACCGCCTGAGCTCGGTCTTCGAGCTCTAGCAGAGAGGTGAAACCACCCCTGACAGAGGTGGCACCGCCTAGAGGCTCAGTCTTTGAGCTCTGCCAGGCGGTGCAACCGCCCCAGTCAGGAGGTGCAACTGCCTGATCCCGGAATTCCGGGAATTGACAGTTTTGAGCTCCAAATTTGAACTGGGTTGGGGCCTATAAATACCCCACCCATTCAGAACTGAAAGGAAGTAACTAACACTCGAAATCTTGACATCTTTCTGTGATTCTTAGTGCTCAAAATTGTTGTAAAGGCCAAAAGTTCTCCTCCCTCCGCTCTTCAAGTTTTGAGTTGTAAAGAGAGGAGAGAAAATTTCTGTAAGGGTTGTCTCCTAAGCCCGTCAAAAGGAGTGAAACTGTAAAAAGGTGGTTGGCCTTCGCCTATTGAAGGAAGGCCTCTAGTTGATGTCGGTGACCTCGTCGGTGGAGGAAGCCAAAAGTGGAGTAGGTCAAGATTGACCGAACCACTCTAAATCTCGGTTTGCATTTACTTTGAGCATATTATCTTTACTACAAACCTCCTCTGAAGCTTACTGCCTTCTGCGCTTTTACGATCGGGTCTCCAGCCTTTTTCTTTCCGAATCAGCGTTTAGACGTAAATCTGCCTTTTTCGTACGATCATCATATTCCAGATTGCGTTTCTGTTTTGAACTTTACCATAACTACAAACTGCCTTCATACTCTTGCTTAAACTGCATCTTGCCTAATCAAGTGATTTACGAATCAGCATTTAGACGTAAATCAGTTTCTTCGTACGAATGTCGGATTTCAGTTTACGCCTATATTCTGGTTTTCATCATAGCTGCAAACTGCCTAGATTAACTTTAATATCATCTTGCTTAGAATTGGATTTTACACAGAAATCGTTTTTATCATTCGAACGCTGTTTTGTTTTAATCGCAGAAAGTTTACCGCCGCACTAATTCACCCCCCCCTCTTAGTGCTCTCGATCCTAACAATTACTTTGAGCGCCTTCTTCTTTGATGTTCTCTTCTTGGCTTGGGGACAATCACTTTTGTAGTGTCCTAACTTTTTGCACTCGTAGCAAATAACTTGGTCATTTTTGGGTTCAAGTTTATTTTTTATGTCACTTTTAAACTTGTTTCTCTTAATGAATTTTTTGAATTTCCTTGTTAGAAGTGCTAAGTCATTATCACAGTCCTCATCACTTGAGTTTTCTCTCAAGTGGTCATCTAAAGTTCTAAGTGCCATATCCTTCGTGTTCTTTGGAAGGATGTCTTCTTGCTCTTCATGAGCCTTGCATGTCATTTCATAGGTCATTAATGACCCGATTAGTTCTTCAAGAGGGAAGTTGTTTAAATCTTTACCCTCTTGAATAGCAATGACTTTAGGGTCCAAACTCTCAGGAAGGGATCTTAGAATCTTATTTACAAGCTCAAAATCTGAAAAACTTTTGCTGAGTCCTTTTAGACCATTGACGACATCCGTTAAATGGGTGTACATGTCGCCAATAGTCTCGCTCGGTTTCATTCAGAAAAGTTCAAAAGAATATATCAAAAGATTGATTTTTGACTCTTTCACTCTACTTGTGCCTTCGTGAGTCACTTCAAGTGTATGCCAAATATCAAACGCGGTTTCACAAACCGAAACATGATTGAACTCATTTTTATCAAGTGCACAAAATAAGGCATTCATAGCCTTTGCATTAAGAGCGAAAGTCTTCTTCTCCAATTCAATCTAATCGATCATTATAAGAGAATACTTCGAAAATCCATTTTCAACAAGATTTCAAAGTTCAAAAACCATTGAAATAAGGAAGATCCTCATTCGGGTCTTCCAATAGATGTAGTCCTTCCCACTGAACATGGGTAGATGTGTAATAGAGTGGCCCACTTGGTTTCCAACGTATGCCATCTCTCTTGGGTTTTAATCTATTTGAGAGTTAACCCCGCTCTGATACCAACTGTTAGGATCAAGAGCACTAAGAGGGGGGGGGGGGGGGTGAATTAGTGCAGCAGTAAACTTTCGACGTTTAAAACTGCATTCGTACGATGAAATCGTTTCCGACGTAAAATCGTTTTCGGAAACATAACTTGAAAGCGAGATCATAAAGGAGTGCAGCAAAAGTAAAGAGGAAGTAAAGCACATATGGAGGTTTGCAGTAAGGTAAGCAGCAAGAATAAATGCAAACCAGAGAGCACCACAATTTTAGAGTGGTTCGGTCAATCTTGACCTACATCCACTTTCGGCTTCCTCCTCCGACGAGGTTACCGATGTCCACTAGAGGCCTTCCTTCAATAGGTGAAGGCCAACCACTCTTTTACAGATTCACTCTTTTTGATGGGCTTAGGAGACAACCCTTTCAGAATTTCTCTCCTCTCTTGAAAGCTCAAAACTTGGAAAAAAAGAGGGAGGAGAACTTCTAACCTTTACAACACTTTTGAGCTCTAAAAATCACAAAGTACGATTGGATTTTTGGTGCCTTTTGTTGCCCTTTCATGCAGGAAAGATTGGGGTTTATATAGGCCCCAAACTGGTTTGAATTTGGAGCTCAAAAATGTCACCTCCCGGATTTCCGGGGTCCTGGTGATACCACCTCCTGACTGGGGCGGTACAACCGCCTGGCAGCTCGGAGACTGAGCCTCTAGGCGGTGCCACCACCTGACAAGGGCGGTTGCACTGCCTAGTCTCGCTCGGATACTGAGCCCAAGCAGTGCCACCGCCTGACTGTGGCGGTTGCACCGCCCAGTCTCGCTCGGAGACTGAGCCCAAGCGGTGCCACCGCCTAACTGGGGCGGTTGCACCGCTTGGCAAAGCTCGGAGACCGAGCTCAAGCGGTTCCACCGCCTGTCAAGGGCGGTTGCACCGCCCAGCCTAGCTCGGAGACTGAGCCCTAGGAGGTGCCACCACCGACCCAGGCGGTACCACCGCTGGCCAAGAAATATGGGTCCGAATGGGCTAATCCAATCGACCCAATTTGGGTCTATCAAGGGCCCAATTGCCCCAAGATTAAGTTAATGGGATCACCTCCCATTTCTAACTTAATTATCATGCTAACTACAATATTTCTTAAGACATTTACTGTAACTTGCTTCAGTGCATCAATGGCTTCTTCCGGCGAGCTTCCGGCGAACTTCCGTCGATCATCCGATGAACCCTCGGTGATGCTCCTGCGGATATTCGGCAAACTCCTGGACTTGCAATTATTCACTTGGCGAGTTCCGACGAGCTTCTTTTGGCAAGCTCTTGGACTTCTCGGATTTGTTCCCGCAGAACCTCCGACGACCATCCGGACTTTCGTCGAACTCTCGAACTCCTAACGTGACTCCTACACAACTCCAGCTACATGTCTTACTTTCATCGTAGTTAATCCTGCACACTTATC
This sequence comes from Musa acuminata AAA Group, assembly GCF_036884655.1. Taxonomy (NCBI): domain Eukaryota; kingdom Viridiplantae; phylum Streptophyta; class Magnoliopsida; order Zingiberales; family Musaceae; genus Musa; species Musa acuminata. The sequence continues at coordinate 20,290,787 of NC_088337.1, read as the reverse complement.
TCAACATATGGATTAGATAACAAATGATAATTGACTGTTGAATCTCGGATTTTGATGATGACGTCAATTGTCATTTGTTATCTAATCCATATGTTGAGATAAGTGTACAGGATTAACTACACTGAAAGTAAGACATGCAGTAGGAGTTGAGCCGGAGTCAAAGACTATGATCATGTTGGGAATTCGAGAGCTCGATAGAAGTTCAGATGGTCGCTGGAGGTTCTGCGGGAACAAATCTGAGAAGTCCAGGAGCTTGCCAAAAGAAGCTCGTCGGAACTCGCCAAGTGGATCATCGCAAGTCTAGGAGTTTGCCGGAAGTCCACAGGAGCATCACCGAGGGTTCATCGGATGATCGACGGAAGCTCGCTGGAAGCTTGCCGAAAGAAATGATTGACGCATCGGAGCAAGTTGCAGTAAATGTCTTAAGAAATTCGTAGTTATCACGATGATTAAATTAGAAATGGGAGGTGATCCCATTAACTTAATCTTGGGACAATTGGGCCCTTGACAGACCCAAATTGGGCCGAATGGATCAGCCCATTCGAACCCAGATTACTTGGCCAGAGATGGCACCGCCCAAGGCTCAGTCTCCGAGCTCTAGCTAGGTGGCGCAACCGCCTCTGATAGAGGTGCAACCGCCTGAGCTCGGTCTCTGAGCTCTAGCTGGGCGGTGGCACCGCCTGAGCTCGGTCTCCGAGCTCTGGCAGGAGGTGCAACCGCCCCTGTTAGGCGGTGGTGCAACCACCCAAAGGCTCAGTCTCCGAGCTCTACCAAGCGATGAAACTACCCCAATCAGGCGGTGCAACCGCCAGACCCTGGAATTCCGAGAGATGATAGTTTTGAGCTCCAAATTCAAACTAGTTTGGGGCCTATATATACCCCACCCTTTCCTGCATGAAAGGGCACCGAAAATCCAATCTTACTCTGTGATTTTTAGAGCTCAAAAGTGTTGAAAAGGCTAGAAGTCCTCCTCCCTCTTTTCTTCCAAGTTTTCATCTTTCAAGAGAGGAGAGATATTTTGTAAGGGTTGTCTCCTAAGACCGTCAAAAGGAGTGAATCTGTAAAAGGGTGGTTGGCCTTCGCCTATTAAAGGAATGCCTCTAGTGGACATTGGTGACCTTGTCGGAGGAGGAAGCCAAAAGTGGATGTAGGTCAAGATTGACTGAACCACTTTAAATTTGCGGTGCTCTCTAGTTTGCATTTATTCTTGCTGCTTACCTTAATGCAAACCTCCATATGTGCTTTACTTCCTCTTTACTTTTGTTGCAATCTTTTACGAACTCACTTTCAAGTTAAGTTTCCGAAAACAGTTTTATGTTGGAAATCGGTTTTATCGTACGAACATCATATTTCAGTTTGCATTTCGATTTCTATCTTAACTGCAAACTTCCTGCCTTACTTTACTTCAAATACATTTCCGTAAGCTTTCAAAGTTATTATCTACATGAAACGACTTTTACGTCAGAATCGGATTTCAACGTACGAACACAGTTTTAATCGTCGAAAGTTTTCCGTTGCACTAATTCACCCCCCCCCCCTCTCTTAATGCTCTTGATTCTAACAATTGGTATCAGAGCGGGGTTAACTCACAAACAGATTAAAACCCAAGAGAGATGGCAAACGCTGGAAACCAAAAGGGACATTCTACTACACGTCCACCCATGTCCAATAGGATGGACTACACCTATTGGAAGACTCGAATGAGGATCTTCCTTATTTCAATAGATTTTGAACTTTGGAATCTTGTCGAAAATGGATTTTCAAAGTCTTCTCTTCTAATGATCGAGTGGAATGAATTGGAGAAGAAGACTTTCGCTCTTAATGCAAAGGCTATGAATGTCTTATTTTGTGCGCTTGATAAAAATGAGTTTAATCGTGTTTCAGTTTGTGAAACCGCGTTTGATATTTGGCATACACTCGAAGTTACTCACGAGACACAAGTAGAGTGAAAGAGTCAAAAATCAATCTTTTGATACACTCTTTTGAACTTTTCTGAATGAAACCGAGCGAGACTATTGGCGACATGTACACCCATTTCACGGATGTCGTCAATGGTCTAAAAGGACTCGACAAAAGTTTTTCGGATTTTGAGCTCGTAAATAAGATTCTAAGATCCCTTCCTAAGAGTTGGAACCCTAAAGTCACTACTAGTCAAGAGGCTAAAGATTTAAACAACTTCCCTTTTGAAGAACTAATCGGGTCATTAATGACCTATGAAATGACATGCAAGGCTCATGAAGAGCAAGAAGACATCCTTCCAAAGAACACGAAGGATATAACACTTAAAACTTTAGATGACCACTTGAGAGAAAACTCAAGTGATGAGGACTATGACGATGACTTGGCACTTCTAGCAAGGAAATTCAAAAAATTCATTAAGAGAAACAAGTTTAAAAACGACACAAAAAATAAACTTGAACCCAAAAAGGACCATGTTATTTGCTACGAGTGCAAAAAGCCGGGACACTACAAAAGTGATTGTCCCCAAGCCAAGAAGAGAACATCAAAGAAGAAGGCGCTCAAAGCAACGTGGAATGACTCGAGCGCATCCGAAGAAGAGGAGTCCAACACCGAGCAAGTTGCTCATTACGCCTTAATGGCCATCGGAGAGGAGGTAACAAATTTAATTGATGTAGATTTATCATTTGATGAGTTATTAAATGCCTTCCATGACTTATTTGATGAATGCAAGATTATTAGTAGAAAATACAAATTGCTAAAAAAGGAGCATGATAGTCTTACTTGTAACTTCGATAAGTTAAAAACTGAATGTTATGATAATTTAGGTTCTTGTATAAAATGACATGATCTAGAAACTATCCAAATGGAGAACTTGCTACTTAAGGACACCTTGAAGAAATTCGAGGTTGGTAGCAAGTCTTTGAACATGATCCTTACAAACAAGAGTCACGTTCCCAAAATAAGTGGAATCGGATTTGTGAGAAATCCACACCAAAATCCAACCACCTTCATAAAAGGCCCCATCCTACATGTTCAACACCAAAGCAAATGCAACTTTTGTTGCAAACATGGACACAAAACACATTATTGTCCATTCAAGAAAATTAGTCCAAACAAATTAATTTGGGTTCCTAAAGGAACCATGATAAACTCTATGCAACATGATAAACAATGTAGATCGGTTTTTGAGGCACCCAAAAGCAAATGGGTACCTAAAAATTATCCTTTCTTGTAGAGACATACACCATTACAAGCTAGGAGCAAGAGATGGTACCTTGATAGTGGATGCTCAAGGCATATGACCAGCGATCCATCTCAATTCTCTAAGCTCACTAGTATAGACGAAGGCCATGTAACCTTCGGAGACAACAATAAAGGTAAAATCATTGGCAAAGGAACCATAGGTAACAAATCCAACTTCTTTATTGAAGATGTTTTGTTAGTTGATGGTTTAAAACATAACCTTTTAAGTATTAATCAATTATGTGATAAAGGATATATCGTCAAATTCAAATCTAATGCTTGCATCATTGAAAAACCACACAAAAACATCCAAAGAACTGTGTTTGCATCATTAAAATAGAATAACGTATACACCATTAACATTAATGATCTTTGCAATGAAATGTGTTTCTCAGTTTTGAATGAGGATGCTTGCCTTTGGCATAGGAGGTTAGGTCATGCTAGCATGAAACTAATTACTTAAATATCATCCAAAGAACTTGTACGAGGAATTCCTCATATCAAGTTCATCAAAGATAACGTGTGTGATGCTTGTTAATTAGGAAAACAAACTAAGAGTAGTTTCAAATCTAAGAATCAAATAAGCACCTCTAGGCCCTTACAATTGATCCATGTGGACTTCTTCGGACCAATCTCTACATCAAGCCTAGGAGGTAGCAAATATGCCTTTGTCATTGTAGATGACTATAGTAGATACACATGGACTTACTTCTTGAAACACAAAAATGAATGCTTTAAATATTTCACTAAGTTTTGTAAACTTGTTCAAAATGAAAAGGGTTTATGATTTCATCAATTCGAAGTGATCACGGTGGAGAATTTCAAAACCATGATTTCCAAGAATTTTGTGAATCTAATGGATACAACCACAAATTCTCTACTCTAAGAAATCCTCAACAAAATGGAGTACTAGAAAGAAAGAATAGAAATTTACAAGAAATGGTAAGAACCATGTTAAATGAACATAGCCTACCCAAATACTTTTGGGATGAAGCCGTAAACACTACATGCTATATTTTGAATAGAGTTCTAGTAAGACCCCTACTCACTAAAACTCCTTATGAGTTGTGGAACAACAAAAATCCCAATGTTTCATATTTTAAAGTTTTTGGGTGTAAGTGTTTCATCTTGAATGAAAAAGATACCTTAGGAAAATTTGATGCTAAATCCGATGAAGGAATTTTTCTTGGTTATTCTTCAGTTTCTAAAGCTTTTCGTATCTTCAATAAAAGAACTTTAATTATTGAAGAATCCATTCATGTTGTTTTAAGTGGGATTTCTGAAATCAAGAAAAACAATTTTGATGATGATGTTAACTTCGATTCTTAAAATTTAAATGAAACCCCTTCTCCAACTAGCAACTTGGATGCATCCACTTCTGAAACATCCTTACCCAAGGATTGAAAGTATGTAGATGCTCATCCTAAGGAGCTAATCCTAGGAGACACATCTAAGGGGGTTCAAACACGTTCTTCTCTTAAAAATTTATGTGCCAACGCCGCTTTTCTCTCCCAAATTGAACCTAAATGTATTGACGAAGCCATGAAACATGATTCATGGATTATTGTAATGCAAGATGAGTTAAATCAATTTGAGAAAAATAAGGTATGGAAGCTTGTTCCTAGGCCAAATGATCATTTAGTTATTGGTACTAAATGGGTCTTTAGAAACAAGCAAGATGAATCTGGTATCGTGGTTAGAAACAAGGCTAGATTAGTGGCCAAAGGTTTCAACCAAGAAGAAGGTATTGATTATTAAGAAACCTTCGCTCCTGTGGCTAGATTAGAAGCCATAAGGATGCTCCTTGCCTATGCTAGTAATAATAATTTAAGTTATTTCAAATGGATGTTAAAAGCGCTTTTCTTAATAGCTTTATTTCTGAAGGAGTTTATGTTGAACAACCTCCCGGATTTGAAAATAATGTTGGGAAATCTTAGGGGCGACATCATATGCACAGCGAAAGAACAAGAAAACAAAATCCCCGATTCTCAAAGAGATGTTCGTCGTCATGCGAAGATTGGTGCGCAAAGTCCGCGAAACTTAAAACTACGTATAGAGTAGATTGTGTTACCTAGGGAGATCGTATATCCCTGTTTCCTTGCATATCCTTAGGAGAGGGTGAAGGAGGTCAAGCGTACTCCTCTCTAACAGTGATCCACAAAGTAGGGTTGCGACGACGCTCCTCAAAACTCCAGGCCTGCTCTGAGGTGGAGAGGGAGAGGAGAATAGGAAAGGCAAGCAAAAGCTCTCTCGCCTATGAGGCTCTGAATCCCTCCTATTTATAGAGGTCCCTATCAAACCCTAATGGGTCCTCCCCTAATGGGTATTGGATCTGCATCCAATAAGACAAGGGCTCCGTCGGATATCCCATATCCGAACCTCTACTCATCGCAATACCTACCATATGTGTGTGACCCTCTAGGCCCAATATCGAGTTGGCCGTGAGTCATACCTGTTAGAACTCCTTCTATCTCAGTGAATTATTATCTCTGTAATAATTCACTCGACTCATCGACTACGGACGTACTAGGCCACTACACCATAGTCCCCAGACGATATAGGGGAATCCAATCTATTGGACCTGTCTGTCCTCAGTTACCGTGTACCTATAGTCCCTCATCCATCTAATATCCCAGAGACTGTATATCGAGCATGGTGTTGTCAGACCCATACGGTTTCTACTCGAGTCTCGCTCTAATCGGATTCTCCCAGAGAACTCTTTCTCTCTCAACCCGAATGACCCTGGCCAGGGATTTGTTTGAGCGAGAACACATGAGATATTCCTCTCATGACGCCGAGAGTGGATGATCCTCTATCGACACTCAATAGCCCTCGTAAAGTCAACTACCACTCCCAATGACCAACTATACTAGATCTGGGATAGCCAAACCTATAAGTCTGGTATCAAAGAGTGGAGCACTCATACAGGACATCCTTGGTGTCTCAAGTCTAAGGACAAGATACACCACTAGGACTACGGAATCACTGTCTGACAATAAGGCATCATCAATCATCCAGCATTCCATAAGCGGATCAATCAGTGAACTCATTCTCCAATGAGCACCTGTACTGTATCCCTAGTATCCCTACATGAGCAGCTATGAGATCAGCTACATCCATCATATGGACGGGTATACAACACACCAGTCTGTCCGGTTATCACGATGTCCCTCTCGAGTAACCTATGACTGGGATTATTTAGGATGTGTTTAAAGGTGAATCGATCTCATTATCGTGATCTCATCACGATCTGATTCTCATTGCACAAATCCAAGGACATCACAATATATATATATGCACATATGCAATAGTTATAAGTGATATACGCCAAAATATAATAAGTAAAAAAATTCTGTATCAAGTCATACGTGCCATCACTCACGTGATTGGCTTGCTGGGCACCTATGACTAGCAATCTCCCACTTGACCTAAAGCCAATCACCTATGTGTCTGATCCCCATCAGACCCCTATGACGCTCAAAGACAAAATGAGACAACGGCTTTGTCAGTGGATCTGCAATGTTATCTTCGGATGGAACTCTTTCCACTGCTACATCTCCTCGGGTTACGATCTCTCTGATAAGTTGGAATTTCCTCAAAACACTTCTGATGAGACTCGGGTTCCCTTATTTGAGTAATCGTCCCATAGTTGTCGCAATATAAGGAAGTCGACTTCTCGCTATCCGGAACGACTCCCAAATCTATGATGAACATCTTCAACCAGACTCCCTCCTTTGCTGCATCTGATGCAGCAATATACTCTGCCTCTGTGGTCGAGTCAGCAGTAGTATCTTGCTTGGAACTCTTCCAGCACACTACTCCTCCATTCAAGGTGTACACATACCCTGAATTCGACTTGCTATCATCGACATCAGACTGAAAACTTGAGTCTGTGTAGCCTTCAACCTTAAGGCTATTACCTCCATAGTCAAAGATCCTTAGTCCTTCTTAAGTACTTAAGGATACACTTTACTGCTTTCCAATGCTCCAAGCCTGGATCCACTTGATACCTGCTCGTGACACTCAGAGCATGCGCTATATCAGGCCTAGTACATAGCATGACATACATGATATACACTATTGTTGAGGCATAAGGTATCATATTCATGTTTGCCCTTTCTTCTAGAGTCTTTGGGAACATACTCGTAGAAAGCGATATCCCATGTCTCATCGGTATGAGACTTCTCTTGGAATTTTCCATGCCAAACCTTTTGACAATGGTTTCTATGTACCTGGACTGGGACAAGCTAAGCATCCTCTTGGATCTATCTCTATAGATTCTAATCCCCAAGATATAGGATGCTTCCCCTAAGTCCTTCATGGAGAAGTGTCTAGATAACCAAGCCTTTACTGTGGATAGCATTCCTACGTCGTTCCCAATGATGAGGATGTCATCCACATATAACACCAAAAAGGTGATAGCGCTTCCACTTACCTTTCTGTACACACAAGGCTCATCTTCGTTCTTAACAAAGTCATAAGATCTGATTGCCTCATCAAATCTTATGTTCCAACTTCGGGAAGCTTGCTTTAGTCCATAAATGGATCTAAGCAACCTACACACCTTATCTGGGCAGTTATTGGACACGAATCCCTCAGGTTCCATTATATACACCTCCTCCTCGAGGTTCCCATTGAGGAATGCGGTTTTCACATCTATCTGCCAAATCTCATAATCATAGTGTGCTGCAATAGCCAATAGAATTCTGATGGATTTTAGCATTGCTACGGGTGAGAAGGTTTCGTCGTAGTCAACACCTTGCCTTTGACGATACCCCTTAGCCACTAGCCTTGCTTTATAGGTCTCTACCTTTCCATCTACTCCGATCTTTTTCTTAAAGATCCACTTGCAACCGATGGGTACAGTACCTTCGGATGCATCAATTAGGTTCCAAACCTTATTAGAGTACATAGAATCCATCTCAGAATTTATGGCTTCTTGCCACTTCCTGGAGTCTATACTCATAATAGCCTCCTCGTAGGTCTGAGGATCAATATCCTCAAAATCCTCTCCTTTTATATGTCCCACATATCTCTAAGGAGGATGGGATACTCTATCAGACCTGCGTAAAGTCGAAACTGGTGTATTAGGTACCTGAACAGACTCGGGTTGTAGAGTGGTGCTTGAGCTTGGTTCTCCAACCTCGCTCAACTCTATCATTCTCCCACTGTCTCCACCAAGAATGTGTTCCTTCTCAAGGAACACTGCTCTCTTAGCTACAAAGACCTTTTGGTCCTCGAGATGATAGAAATAATACCCACAAGTTTCCTTGGGGTATCCCACAAATTTGCATCGCTCTATCCTTGATTCTAACTTATCGGGGTTGTGTCTTTTAACGTGGGCAGGGCAGCCCCAAATCTTAACAATCTTAAGATCAGTCTTCTTCGCTTTCCATATCTCATATGGTGTAGACACTACCGACTTAGTTGGAACTCTGTTTAGAAGGTAAGCTGCGGTTTCTAGGGCATATCCCCAGAATGAGATGGGTAGGTCAGCGAAACTCATCATGGACCATACCATATCTAATAACGTACGATTTCTCCTTTCAGAGACAACATTGAGCTGAGGTGTATAAGGAGGTGTCCATTGGGATAATATCCCATGGTCCTTGAGGAACTGAGTAAACTCTGTACTTAAGTACTCACCTCCTCGATCTGATCGAAGAGTTTTGATACTCTTTCCAGTCTGGTTCTCCACCTCATTCTTATACTCTCTGAATTTCTCAAAGGCCTCGGACTTGTACTTCATTAAGTACACATATCCATACCTTGAGAAATCATCAGTAAATATAATGAAGTAGGAGTAACCTCCAATGGCATGAGTTGACATGGGTCCACATACATCACTATGTATGAGTTCCAACAACTCAGTGGCTCTCTCTCCAGTTCCACTAAATGGAGAGTTGGCCAGTTTTCCACGAAGGCAAGGCTCACAAGTTGCATATGACACATAGTCGAATGGATCTAGATATCCATCATTTAGTAACTTTTGAATCCTTTTTTCATGGATGTGACCTAGCCTACAATACCACATGTATGCACTGTTCAACTCATCTCGTTTCCTTTTGGACACATTTACATTCATGATATGTGGAGTAGTGTCTAACATAAATAAACCATTATGCAATGTTCCTTTCGTGATGATCTTATCATCTAATAATATCGAACAACCATTGTTCTCAAAAACAAATTTATATCCACTAACTGTTAAACATGAAATGGAGATAATGTTTTTGATAATAGAAGGAACAAAATAACATGCATCTAATGCAATAAAAGCTCCACTAGGCAGATGTAGGGCGACCTCACCAACAGCTACTACAGCAACTTTTGCTCCATTACCCATCTTGAGGTCCATCTCGCCTCTCTCTAGTCTCCTAGGCCTTGCCAGAACCTGCAACGAATTGTATATATGGTAAGCACTACCGGTATCCAATACCCATGTGTTATCATAAGAGTCTGACAAATGGAGACTGATCATGAATGTACCTGAAGCTTCATCAAGCTTTTGTTTCGCCCTTTCTGCAAGGTACTCTTTTCAGTTTCTCTTCCAGTGCCCATCTTTACCACAGTGGAAGCACTGGCCTTTGTCCTTTGCTGGGTCTTTCTTAGCAACCTTTGCATTACCTGGTTTGCCCTTGCCCTTTCCCTTCTTAAGGGACCTTTCTGCTTTCCTTTTCTTTTTGGTCTCACCAGTGTAGAGAACTAGCTTCTCTTTCTTAATAGTACTCTCTGCCTCTCTCAACATATTGAGGAGCTTTGGGAGAGTCACCTCAAGCTTGTTCATGTTAAAATTCATTATGAACCGTGAAAAGGAATCTGGTAGGGACTGAAGCACAATGTCCACACACAAGTTATCCTCTAGGACTATTCCTAGACCTATGAGTTTCTCTATCCACTCAATCATCTTTAGGACATGGTTCTGAACCTGTGTCCCCTCAGTCATCCTAGTGCGAAAGAGGCTCTTAGATATCTCATATCGATGAGTCCTTCCCTGTTCCTTAAACAATTTACGGACATGTAGGAGAATAGATCTGGCATCCATCTTTTTATGTTGTCTCTGTAACTCAGGAGTCATAGAGCCCAAAATATAGCACTGAGCAAGAGTGGAGTCATCAATGTACTTCACGTAGCGCGCGATCTCTTCCTCGTTTGCCCCTTCTTCGGGCACAGGCATCACTATATCAAGGACGTACACGATTTTCTTCGCTATGAGAACAATTCTCAAGTTACGGAGCCAATCCGTATAATTTGGACCAGTGAGGCGATTGACATCAAGTATGCCACGTAAGGGATTTGAAAGCGACATTTTCTGAAAATAAAGATGCAGCAGAAATGAATATCATGCAGATTTTACAAGAAATAAACTATCAAGATATGGACTTATATCTTAATATGCTCCCACTATTTTACTAACGAGTCACGCGACACCCTCAGCACGTGAAACGGAAGTCTCCGGCAGACTTCTAGTGGGGATCAGGATCCAATCAGCGTCTTAGTGTAACCTCGAGGGACTCGACCAATCACACTAAGCCTAAAAGGTAGGCAACTCTTGCCGATCACAACTCCTTGTGATTCCCATCCTGTTCGGCCTCCGAATCACCATGGCCTCGAGGGACTCGACCAACCATGATGCTCGGTTAAGTCAACACCTTCGTTACAAGATGAGTCTGATTTGATGATATACCCTCGAGGGACTCGACCAAGTATACCATGCCCTCAGATCACCGGTGACATCTCTATGTCGTAAGCAAGATAGCGAATCGCGATATAGGTGAGTCTCGAGGGACTCGACCAACTCAACCTACTCCGGGAATCGGTTCCTACTTATAACGATGGAAGGCCATGTGGGTCAATCTAATTGCCTCACGTTTACTGACTTAATATTATCGAGAGATGTTTCTATGATTTGGTCTCCTAATATGACATGTCACATATATACATATTTAATATATATCTACATCGCATTCAAATATATATACATATCTAGTATGTGTATAAGCAATCACACCAGATGATCATGGACCACAACCTAATATGATTAGGCCTTAGCCAGTAGGCCTAATCACTCACATCAACATCTATGTGTGCAACGGTGCATCTTCATGCCCTGTGATCGTCCATCTCGTCCTCGTCGGTTCCGTCGACATCTTGATGCATCTTCATGCATCATGATCGTCCGTCTCGTGGGTCCTACTATCGCATCCATGCTCCCGCTGTGCCTCCTCATATGATTACAACTTAATCATAGGCACGCAGGTCCGACAATAAATGAGAAATATAATGGAGGCTCGTAGACCTCAATAATAATAATCACAAGTACACACATCACACGGTCCATGATCATCCGTCCACACATTTATACATCACATGTATAAATAATCATCATCATGTAGGACAACTAGATAATAATAAAAATAATAATCAACTAAACCTTTTAATTAATTAATATTTTTTGAATTCAGGGACATGTAGGGAATTTCTCAATTCCTAAGGGTATTTTCATAAAAAGATAGAAACTGGAATTTCTCAAATTCACAAGGGCAAAACTATCCTTTTACCCAAAACCCTAATTCCCTCTTACTACTACCGCCGCCGCCACCCTGCTAGCGGTGGCCTGTGCGGCGAGGCGAGGGTGCTGCCCTCGCCTGCAGGCGGCACGCCCACTGGCGGCGCTGCCGCTACAGGTGGGCACCCCCGCGGGCGGTTCTGCTGGTGGGGCAACGCCCGCAGGCGGTGCTATCCCGCCGGGCGGCCGCCCCTATGTGGGGGGGGGGGGGGGGGGGGGGTTTCGCCCGAGGGAGAAGCGGCGGCAAGCGCCGCTGCCCTGCGGCGCCTCACCCCGCGGGAGAAGTGGCCGCAGGCGCCTCTACCCGTGGGCTGCCAGCCCCGCCGGACGCAAGCCGGCTGCAAGCAGGCCGCCGACCGGCTACTGTAGACGCAACCCCTGTGCTGCCCGCCTTCGGCTGCGCTGCACGTACGCAGATCGAGGGCAGCAACTGTTGCTGCCCTTCCTTGGTTTTGCGTCAACGATTTTGACGTCAAAAGTCTTCCTAAACACAGCACACACAGTTCAAAACCAATCATTCGCATGAACAACCTGGCTCTGATACCACTGTTGGGAAATCTTAGGGGCGACATCATATGCGCAGCGGAAGAACAAGAAAACAAAATCCCCGATTCCCAAAGAGATGTTCGTCGTCATGTGAAGATTGGTGCGCAAAGTCCGCGAAACTTAAAACTGCGTATAGAGTAGATTATGTTACCTAGGGAGATCGTATATCCCAGTTTCTTTACAGATCCTTAGGAGAGGGTGAAGGAGGTCAAGCGTCCTCCTCTCTAGTGGTGATCCACACAGCAAGGTTGCGATGACGCTCCTCAAAACTCCAGGCCTGCTCTGAGGTGGAGAGGGAGAGGAGAATAGGAAAGACAAGCAAAAGCTCTCTCGCCTATGAGGCTCTGAATCCCTCCTATTTATAGACGTCCCGTGTCAAACGCTAATGGGTCCTCCCCTAGTGGGTATTGGATCTGCATCCAATAAGACAAGGGCTCCGTCGGATATCTCATATCCGAACTTCTACTCACCGCAATACCTACCATATGTGTGTGACCCTCTAGGCCCAATATCGAGCTGGCCGTGAGTCATACCTGTCAGAACTCCTTCTAACTCAGTGAATTATTATCTCTGTAATAATTCACTCGACTCATCGACTACGGACGTACTAGGCCACTACGCCAAAGTCCCTAGACGATACAGGGGAATCTAATCCATTGAACCTGTTTGTCCTTAGTTACCGTGTACCTATAGTCCCTCATCCATCTAATATCCCAAAGACCGTATATCGAGTATGGTGTTGTCAGACCCATACGGTTTCTACTCGAGTCTCGCTCTAATCGGATTCTCCCGGAGAACTCTTTCTCTCTCAACCCGAATGACTCTGGCCAGGGATTTGTCTGAGTGAGAACACATGGGATATTCCTCTCATGACGCCGAGAGTGGATGATCCTCTATCGACACTCAATAGCCCTCGTAAGGTCGACTACCACTCCCAATGACCAGCTATACTAGATCTGGGATAGCCAAACCTCTAAGTCTGTTATCAAAGAGTGGAGCACTCATATAGGACATCCTTGGTGTCTCAAGTCAATGATCAAATACACCACTAGGACTACGGAATCGCTGTCTGACAATAAGGCATCATCAACCATCCAGCATTCCGTAAGCGGATCAATCATTGAACTCATTCTCCAATGAGCACCTGTACTGTATCCCTAGTGTCCCTACACAAGCAGCTATGAGACCAGCTGCATCCATCATATGGATGGGTATACAGCACACTAGTCTGTTTGGTTATCACGATGTCCCTCTCGAGTAACCTATGACCGTGATTATTTAGGATATGTGTTTAAAGGTGAATCGATCTCATTATCGTGATCTCATCACGATCCGATTCCCATTGCACAAATCCAAGGACATCACAATATATATATGCACATATGCAATAGTTATAAGTGATATACGCCAAAATATAATGAGCAAAAAGATTCTGTATCAAGTCACACGTGCCATCTCTCACGTGATTGGCTTACTGGGCACCTATGACTAGCAAATAAAAGCCTCCCTAATCATGTATTTAAATTAACCAAAGCTCTCTGTGGCTTAAAACAAGCCCTAAGGGCTTGGTATGATAGATTAAGTACTTTTCTTATTGAAAATAATTTCACAAAAGGTAAGATCGATACTACACTGTTTATCAAAAATTCTGAAAATAATTTTCTCATTGTTCAGATTTATGTTAATGATATTATCTTCGGTTCTACGAATGAATCTTTTTATGAATCTTTTGCTAAAACCATGAGTCTCGAATTTGAAATGAGTTTGATTGGAGAATTAACCTTTTTCTTAGGCTTACAAATTAAGCAACTAAACAATGACATCTTTATTAGTCAAACTAAATATGCCTTAGATCTACTAATAAGATTTAATATGAATAGCCCAAAAGCTATTAACACTCCTATGAGCACCTCCACTAAGTTAGAAGTTGATGAAAGTGGAGAAAGCTTCGATCAAAAAACTTATAGGGGTATGATAGGAAGTTTACTTTACCTCACTGCAACTAGACCAGATATCATGTTCAGTGTAGGACTTTGTGCTAGGTTTCAATCGAATCCTAAGATATCTAATTTTAAAGTGGTTAAAAGAATACTTAGATATCTTAAAGGTACCACAAATCTAGGATTATGGTATCCAAAATCGAAAAATTTGAGTTAATTGCTTATGCTGATGTGGATTTTGCTGGGTGTAGACTAGATAGAAAAAACACATCAGGAACATGTCAATTTTTGGGACATTCCATTATTTCCTGATCATCTAAGAAACAAAACTCGGTTGCACTATCAACAACCGAAGTTGAATATATTGCAGCCAGTGCATGTTATGCACAAGTTGTGTGAATGAAAAACACCTTAGAAGATTATAAAGTCTATCTTAAAAACATTCTCATTAAATATGATAACACGAGTGCAATATATTTAACAAAGAATCTCATTCAACACTCAAGAACAAAACATATTGATATTAGACATCACTTTATACGAGATCATATTACTAATCATGATTAATCATAGAGTTCATAGATACTAAGCATCAACTAGCTGATATTTTTACAAAACCTCTAAGTGAAGAACAATTTGATTTCATAAGAAGAGAATTAGGAATATTGATGTGTCCGAATGCATAAACTTGTTAAAATTATTATTCGGACTTTATTGATTGAATGATCAAATTACTTAATTACCATTATATGCCTAAAATAACATGTTAGAAATTAATACAAAAATTTCCATAACAATGAGCATATCTTCATGATTGTATAGTCTTGTCCGATTGTATGAAAGTGTTAAATTTTCAGTTCCAATCGGATTTCATGAATACATTATTCTGTTTCGGACTTAATAAACATATGACAAATATAGTTTGATTCACATCATTGATTTTTGACAAATAGAATCATCTAGCAAATGCATATCTTTTAGACTTATCATGTGAAAAATATTCTCTTTGAGAAATATATTTGATGATTCCTTCTTATAAAAGGAAGATATTTTTATGTACAAGGATTTGATTCACATAAATATCCTGATCCTTGTAAAGCATGCTTTAATAACCTATCTATTTGAATTACACAAATGACTTTCCTCCTTCATGCAAAAAGATAATAACAAATAAAAAGGAAGAAGTTTTTACTCTATAATCTTCATGTCATGTTGAGATGTTTTTCCTATCACTCTATATAGATAAATGACATGAAACCTATATATGGCATCACACGTATATTTAAAAGTTGTTTATATCGTTCTCCTTTTTGTTGATGACAAATGGGGAGAAATATATGAACTGATGCTATAAATGCCATATTATGTTAAAAAAAAAATAGATATATGAATTGATGCTATGATTGTGCCATGCTTGCATCATCGAAAATATATGAATTAATGATAACTATGATTGCCATATTAGCAATATGCCATATTTGCATCATGTTAAGATATCAAGAACTTGCATCGTAGTCCTACGTGTTGATATCTTACCATGTGATGAAATGCTATGATTGCTAAAATACTTGAAATGTGAGCATTATATTAAGATATCAAAATCTTACTTCAAAATTTTACATGTTGATATCTTACCATATGATGAATTGCTATCATTACCATCACTCACATTTGAAATTTTAAAATGAATGTCAAGCCTTGACATCATACATCATTTTCAGAGAGATACATCATAATGAGAATCATGATAAGAGTATTGATAAGGTTAAATGATTTTAACTTATCAATATGTCTCTTGAATTCAAAGGCTTTGAATTCAAGAATGACTTATCTCAATTATGGCACATAGATAGGGGGAGTTAAGATTAACTCTGTTATTAATTGATTGTCATCATCAAAAAGGGGGAGATTGTTGAATCTCGGATTTTGATGATGACGTCAATTGTTATTTGTTATCTAATCCATATGTTGAGATAAGTATGCAGGATTAACTATGATGAAAGTAAGACATGCAGCAGGAGTTGAGCTGGAGTCAAAGACTATGATCACGTTGCGAGTTCGAGAGCTCGATGGAAGTCCGGACGGTCGTCGGAGGTTCTGCGGAAACAAATCCGAGAAGTCCAAGAGCTTGCCAAAAGAAGCTCATCAAAACATGCCAAGTGGATCGTCGCAAGTCTAGGAGTTTGTCGGAAGTCCGCAGGAGCATCATCGACGGTTCATCGGATGATCGACGGAAGCTCACCGGAAGAAGCGATTGACGCACCGGAGCAAGTTGTAGTAAATGTCTTAAGAAATTCGTAGTTCACACAATGATTAAGTTAGAAATGGGAGGTGATCCCATTAACTTAATCTTGGGGCAATTGGGCCCTTGACAGACCCAAATTGGACCGAATGGATCAGCCCATTCGGACCCAGATTACTTTGCCATAGGTGGCACCGCTTGGGTCGGTGGTGGCACCGCCTGGGTCGGTGGTGGCACCGCCCAGGGCTTAGTCTCTGGCTATGCGGTGCAATCGCCTTTGATAGAGGTGCAACTTCCTGAGCTCGATCTCCGAGCTTTGGCTGGGTGGTGCAACCGCCCTAGTTAGGCGGTGGCACTGCCTGAGCTCGATCTTCGAGCTCTAGCAGGAGGTGCAATCGCCCCTGTCAGGCGGTGGCACTGCCTAGAGGCTCAGTCTCCGAGCTCTGCCAGGTGGTGCAACCACCCCAGTTAGGCGGTGCAACCACTAGACCCCGAAATTCCGGGAAATGACAGTTTTGAGCTCCAAATTCAAACTAGTTTGGGGCCTATATATACCCCACCCTTTCTTGCATGAAAGGGCACCGAAAATCCAATCTGACTCTATGATTTTTAGAGCACAAAAGTGTTGTTAAAGGCTTGAAGTCCTCCTCCCTCTTTTCTTCCAAGTTTTTATCTTTTAAGAGAGGAGAGAAATTTTGTAAGGGTTGTCTCCTAAGCCCGTCAAAAGAAGTGAATCTGTAAAAGGGTGGTTGGCCTTCGCCTATTGAAGGAAGGCCTCTAGTGGATGTTGGTGACCTCGTCGGAGGAGGAAGCCAAAAGTGGATGTAGGTCAAGATTGACCGAACCACTTTAAAATTGCGGTGCTCTCTAGTTTGCATTTATTCTTGTTGCTTACCTTACTACAAACCTCCATATGTGCTTTACTTCCTCTTTACTTTTGCTACACTATTTTACAAACTCACTTTCAAGTTAAGTTTCCAAAAACGGTTTTACGTTGGAAATCGGTTTTATCCTATGAACATCATATTTCAGTTTGCATTCCGATTTCTATCTTAACTGCAAACTTCCTACCTTACTTTATTTCAAATACATTTTCGTAAGCTTTCAAAGTTATTATATGCACGAAATGACTTTTACGTCGGAATCGGATTTCAATGTATGAACGCAGTTTTAATCGTCGAAAGTTTTCCGCTGCACTAATTCACCCCCCCCTCTTAGTGCTCTTGATCCTAACATTGACTTTCATCATCAAAATTTGAGATTCAATAGTCATCATTGCTGTTATATAAACTAAGATTTTTCTATCAAATTCTTTCCTAAAATATCTTGGTTTTTACTTGAAAATTCATCAAGAAACTGCTGTTTCTTCGATGACAATTCTACTTTTACAAGACAACACATATCTATAGCAACTTCCACTGATTTCTGTCAAAACTTTGCTGCCATCTGCCATAGATCTAAAACTTTTTTCCCTAACCTTCATCCACTACCATCATAGCCCTAAAACTCCACTAAACCACACCCTCCAACTGCATCCAAAATAAGCCTAAATCGTAGCCTACATCCACCAATCCACCAACCCTTTCAACCACCACTTCTCTCAACATATACATGCCTTAACCTGACAACAAAAGAGAGATATTAACATTACAGATTTGGAGGCATATACTATGGCATCTGAGGAGGCAATCAATGTTAAATTTGAAGCCTTCGAGGCACGAATGGAGGATAAGATTCGGACCCTCTTTATCGAACTCAGTTTGGGCTGACCACCAAGCCTGAAGAAATCACATCAAGGAGAGAGCTCTGACTAATCACACCAAGCCCAAAGAGATGACTTCCAAGAGAGAGGGGGCTCTATGACTGATCCTAACTATCCACACATGAGGGTGGACTTCTCTAGATGGGAAGAAGGAGAACCCATTGGTTGGATCTCGTGCGCGGAGTGATATTTTCGGTTCCACAAAATCGTGGACGCATCTATGGTGGAAATTATGGTTATACATCTTGAAGGGGATGCCATACAGTAGTTTAACTATTTTAAACACACTCACACTTATGGAGTCCTCTCATGGCGACAATTCAAAGAAAGACTGCTGATCCGCTTCAGACCAACCGATTACGAGAACATTGACGGACAACTAGCAATGATCCGACAAACCTCCACCATTCAGGAGTACCAAATCATGTTTGAAAGGTTATCTAATCAAACTCATAATTGGTCTGAAAAATAGCTATTAGGGACCTTTATTGAAGGCTTGAAGCTAGAGATCCGGGGAGAAGTTAAAGCGTGACAACTATACACGCTTATGGCAACCATCTCTTTCGCACGACTTCAAAAGGAGTGATTGAACCTTGAAGCCTGGAGGACTAGAGTCACTCCCTAACTAGTATTACTGAAGCCCTTAGCCCCCCCTACTATCAACCGAGCCCCTACACCAAAAAGGTTGACAAGAGAAGAGCTTTGGGAGCAATATGCGAAGGGGTTATGTTTGCACAACGACGAGCCGTGGAGCCACGAGCATCGCTGTAAAAATGGGAGACTTCTTATGATTGAACTAGTAGAGGAAGAGGTCATTGAACATCCAAAAGAGAACCTTGAACATGAAGAAGAAGATACAGAAGAAGAGCCACAACTGACCGACTTTATGGTACACGCACTAGTCGGCTACTCAAACCCGCAAACGATGAAAGTTGGAGGCCTTCTCAAACAACAACCGATCACTATTCTCATCAACACAGGCAGCACTAATAACTTCCTAAATAGTAAGGTTGTTGCTTGGATGATGCTCCACATCGAAGGTTGCAACAAGTTCGAAGTTCGACGTAAAGATCGCCGACGGAAGAATCCTAAGGTGCGACCAAAGATGTCTGCAGGTGAAACTATTACTACAAGACCAAGAAAATATGAGGCCCTGCTTGGCATAGAATGGCTGATGATGCTAGGTGATGTCTCTTGGAACTTCTCCAAATTAGTTATGAAATTCTACTGCAAAGGCAAACAGATCATCCTATGTGGGAAGCGCGGAAGCAACGTAACCACCGTTTCGACCCAACGAATGGAGAAAGTTTTGCATAAGGTAAATGGTGGCTTTTCGATGCATCTCCAACAGCAACCAGAGGGGAAGAAAATAGAAATTGAAGATCAAAATCTCACCCAATTGCTTGCTGAATTTGCTGATATTTTTGCTAAGCCGCGTGGTCTTCCTCCTACTCGGCAACACGACCATTGGATTCTAATCCTTCCGGGCAAGCCACCAGTAAACACTCAGCCATACCAATATCCTCACCTCTAGAAGGATGAAATTGAAAAGATCGTAAAGGAGATGCTTGAAACAGGGGTGATTCGGCCAAGTTGCAGCCCTTATTCTTCACCGGTGCTACTTGTATGCAAGAAGAACGGAACTTGGCGGATGTGCATTGACTACCGAGCTTTAAATGGCATCACCGTTAAGGATCAGTACCCAATACCAATAGTGAATGAACTTCTTGATGAGTTAAAAGGAGCTCAAGTCTTCACGAAGTTGGACCTCCGATCCGGTTACCACCAAATTCGGGTATATAAAGATGACATTCCAAAAACTACATTACGTACACATAACAGCCATTATGAATTCTTGGTAATGCCTTTTAGACTCACTAATGCTCCTTCAACCTTCCAAATTCTAATGGATGATATTTTTTAGAGCTTTCTTCATAAATTTGTGCTGGCATTTTTTTATCATATTTCTCATTTATAGCCCTTCTCTTGAAACTCACTTTCAGTATTTATGGGTTGTTTTGACGATCCTTCGGGAGAATACTCTTTTTGTTAATTAGCCAAAGTGTAGTTTTCTCTAGAAAAAAGTAGACTACCTTGGGCACATAATATCAGAAGGAGTGGCAATAGACCCAACAAAAATTGAAGCAATGCAAGGCTGGCCGAAACCTACAAATGTGAAATTACTGCGTGGGTTCCTTGGACTAACGGGCTACTACCGAAAATTTGTTAAGGACTATAGGAAGATCAGCACATCCCTTACTTCTCTACTAAAAAGAGATATCTTCTAATGGTCGCACAAAGCCTTCACTGCCTTCGACAAACTTAAGGCAACCATAACGACGACGCCAGTGCTAGCACTACAAGATTTCAATCGAACCTTCATCATTGAGGTTGACGCATTTAGAGCCGAAATTGGAGCCGTTCTCATGCAAGATGGTCAACTACTTATATACACCAGCAAGGCATTATCTCCCTCTCATCAAAATATATCAATATATGATAAGGAGATGCTCACCATTGTGCACAAAGTAACAAGGTGGAGACCCTACTTGATCGGTCGGCGATTTCAAATTAAAACCTACCATAGAAGCCTCAAGCACTTTTTGGAGCAAAAGATATCATCTCCTAAGCAGCAAAAATGGGTAACCAAACTTCTTGGATTTGATTATGAAATTATTTATAAAAATGGGAAAGAAAATGTTGTTGCAGATGCACTCACACGGCTACTTGAGCAAGCTAAGTTTTCAGGCATCTCCCTTCCTACCACCAGTTTCCTTGAGGACATTAGGGAAGAATAAAAAAAGGATCCAGAGATCAGCAATATCATAAAAAAATTAGAGGATCCAAGTGTAATAGCCACTACACTTGAGATTCGAGAGATTTACGTTACAAAGGTCGCATTGTGCTTATACCTGACTCCCCTTGCATCAAAATCATCCTGTATAAAATGCACTCCACACCTTCAGCAAGGCACTCTGGATTCCTGAGAACCTACAAAAGAGTGAAGCAAAATTTTTATTAGAGAGGGATGAAAAAAATTATTGCTAAATATGTGGCACAATGTGATGTATGTCAACAGCACAAGAGTGAAACAGTGGCAAGTCCAAGAAAGCTACAACCACTACACATACCAAACTCGGTGTGGACTGACATCTCCATGGACTTCATCGAAGGGCTGCCACCTTCCAAAGGTAAAAGCACAATTCTCGTGGTATTTAATCGACTTACGAAATATGCTCATTTTTGTGCTGTGCGAAATCCCTACACTACTGCTAGTATATTACCTAGATTTTCATAGAAAATATTATTAAACTACATGGGATGCTAAGGTCCATTGTAAGTGATCGTGATAGGATCTTCACTAGTAAATTTTGGACTGAGTTATTTCAGTTACAAGGCACCTAACTCAAGATGAGCACAGCGTATCATCCACAAACTAACGGCCAAACAGACGTAGTAAACAAGTGTTTAGAGATGTACCTTCAGTGTTTCGCTAGTGACCCATCAAAGGAGTGGGCGAAATGGCTTCCCTAGGCTGAATAGTGGTATAATACTATATATCATTCATCTACCAAATGTGCCCCTTATGAAGCACTATATGGTCGGCCGGTCCCTATGATTCCAAAGTATATAATTGGCTCGACTAAGGTAGATCAGGTCGACCAAAAATTGATTAACAGGGACAAACTCCTACGACTATTAAAGGATAATCTCTCAATCACTCAAGCTAGAATGAAGCAGCAAGCCGACACACGATGAAGCGAAAGAAAATTTTTAGTAGGAGATTGGGTTTAGCTTCGCCTACAGCTATACAAGTAACTCTCCATCAACAATCAAGCCTCTATGAAGCTATCCCCACATTTTTATGGGGCCAATCTAATCACAAAGTGTACTAGAGCCGTGGCGTACAGACTTAAATTGCCTAAAGATGCCAAAATTTACCCTGTCTTCTATGTGTCATGCTTGAAGCCCAAGTAGGGAGCACACTAGTCACCCTAGATCCAACTGCCCAATACCATTGAGGATGGAGTTATTTAAGCCCAACCATAAGCCATCCTCAACCACAGGATCATGATGCGTCGTCGACATCCCTCTACTGAAGTACTAATGTATTGGAATAATTTACCACTTGAAGACGCTACTTGGGAATCATATGAGGAGCTGCAGACCTAGTTTCCTAAGTTCATGGAATCCCAACCTTGAGGACAAGGCTGATTTAAAGAGGGCGGGTCTGTTAGGACTCTAGTTAGGAGAGTCCTAATTGAGAGGAGCATTCATGTTTACCTACCTAGTCGACCCCTATTAAAGAGATGAAGAGGCTAGCTAGGGTTAAGAGATTATTTTTTAGGGAAGCATTAGGAGTGGTAAAGGAATATGAGTCTTGAGTAAGAGTCCTATTAGTAGTTGTTCTTAGAGAAGCATTAGGAGTTGTAAAGGAATCATATTAGGAGGTAGGGTTTAGAAGCCCTATAAATAGTCATGTATTTATCCTCTTTTAACAAGCAATAAATGAATCTTTTCTACAGCCTTTGAGCAGTAATTTTGAGGAAGGAACCCCTATAGAGTTCCAAGGAGGCCAATCCCCTAAAGAGATCAACCCAAAGCTTAGAATCTGCAAGGGTTCTAACAAAACCAGAACCTGTTGCAATTCATGGGAAGATCAAAGGATGATCCGCGGTGGTCGAGATGACTATGGAATTCAGCGATGATCTTTTAAGCAATTGTGGGAATTACTTTGGGCAACTATAGAGGGCTAATGGATGGCTGGATTTCTGAATAAGGATAACTAAATTACAGTAGTAGTTAGGTAGGAAACCAGAACCTGTTACAATTCATGGGGAGATCAAAGGATGATCTACGGTGGTGGAGATGACGATAGAATTCGACGACGATCTATTAAGTAATTGTAGGAATTTTTTTGGGGGGTTGTGGAGGGTTGATGGATGGCTGTGGAAGGGCAACGAGATATGTAGAATGCTGCTTTGATAGAAAGTGTTAGAACCCTTACGGATTCTAAACTTAGGGTTGATCTCTTTAGGGGATCGGCCTCCTTGGAACTCTATAGGGGTTCCTTCCTCCAGGTTGCTACTCAAAGGCTGCAAATAAGATTTATATATTGCTTATCAAAAGCTGATGAATACATGACTATTTATAGGATTTCTAAACCCCAACTCCTAATAGGACTCCTACACAAGACTCCTACTTCTAACCAACTCTTAATAAGACTCCTACTCTAAGAAGCAACCTCCCAACTAACCCTAACCCTAGTCGGCCTCTTCATCTCTTTAATAGGGGTCAGCTAGGTAGGTTTTACATGAATGCCCCTTTCAATAAAATTTAATTAGGACTCTCCTAGCTAGAGTCATAATAGGCTCTCCCTCTTCAAATCAGCCTTGTCCTCGAGGCTGACAATCCATGAATTTTGTGAATTTGATCTTCAAGTCGTTATAGTTCTCCCAAGTGACATCTTCTACTGGTAGGTTCGCCCACTGTATTAGCACTTCAGTAGTCGGTCGTCATCGTTTAGTCACGATCCGTCGATTAATAATAGCACTCGATTGGGTCTGGAGTTCTCTTTGGATAGTCATATTTGGTAGATGGCTTTAGGCTATCTCGTTTTGTCCCAACTTGAGCTTTAAACATGACACATGGAAGATTGGATGGATTCAAGAGTTGGCGGGTAAGTCCAATCTGTATGCTACCGCTCCTATGCGCTCCAAAATTTAGTAGAGTCCATAGAACTGATATGATAGCTTCATAGATGCTCTGGTATGGATTGATGTTTGTTTATATAGCTGGAGCCGTAGAAAGACCCAATCTCCTACTGAAAATTTTATTTCGCCTTTGTGTTGATTATATTTTTGTTTCATCCTTACTTGGGCTGTAGTGATATTTTCTTTTAGTAACTTCGGCATTTTATCTGTCCTATAGTTCCCTGTCTACTTGTTCTACTTTAGAGTTGCCCAACATATATTTTGAGATCACATGGGGAAGTCAGCCATACATAGCCTCATAGGGAGTATATTTTATGGATGAATGATAAGTTGTATTATACCATCACTCGGCCCAGGGAAGCCACTTTGTCCACTCTTTTGGCTAGTCACTGGTGAAGCATATGAGGTATGTCTCCAAGCACCTATTCATCACTTTAGTCTTTCCGTCGGTTTTTCGATGATATACCATACTCATTTTCAATTTAGTTCCCTACATCTGGAATAACTATATCCAAAATATGCTTATGAAGACCCTATCACAGTCACTTACAATAGATCTCAGCATCCCATGCAATTTTTATCGACACACGAACCCACAAACGATAAAAGTGGGAGGACTTATGAAGCAACAATCTATCACCATTCTTATTGACACCGGGAGCACTAATAATTTTATGAATAGCAAGATTGCTATCTAGATGGCCTTACCTATTTAGAATTGTAGCAGGTTTGATGTTAAGGTTGTCGACGGACGAATTTTGAAGTGTGATCATAGGTGCCCGCTGGTGAAACTATTACTATAGGATCAAGAGATAATTACATATTTCTTCCTCCTCCCTCTTAATGATTATGAGACTGTGCTCAGCATCAAATGACTAATGACATTAGGTAATATTTTCTGAAATTTTATGATATTAATTATGAAATTTCATAGTAAGGGGAAACAGGTGATACTATATAGGAAACGTGGGGGAGACATAACGATGATTTGCACACAACGAATGGAGAAGGTTTTGCATAAAGCATGTAGCGGTCCTTTGGTACAACTTGAGCAGCAAACTAAGGGAGAGCCAAAAAAATTTGAAGATCCAAACCTACTTCCTTTGCTTGCTGAATTTTTATATATATTTGATGAACCACACAACCTATCTCCTACCCATCGGCATGATCATTATATACCAATTCTTCCGAGCAAATCTCCAGCAAATACTTAGTCATATTGGTATCCACATCTCCAGAAGGATGAAATAGAAAGGATTATAAACGAGATGCTCGAAACAGGAGTTATTCACGCAAGTTGCAGCCCCTACTCTTCACCGGTGCTCCTCGTACGAAAGGACGAAACATGATGAATGTACATTGATTACCGAGCTCTCAATGGCATGAACATCAAGGACAAATGCCCTATTCTAGTAGTAGATGAATTGCTTGATAAATTAAAGGAAGCATGAGTCTTCACAAAGCTAGACCTTTGATCTAGGTATCATCAAATATGAGTGCGCGAAGAAGACATACCGAAAATCAGATTTCGAACACACAACGACCACTACGAATTTTTGGTAATGCCCTTTGGTCTCACCAATATTCCCTCCACCTTCTAGAGCCTAATGAATGATATTTTTTAGAATTATCTTCATAAGTTTGTGCTGGTTTTCTTCGAAGATATCCTTATTTACAACCCTTCTCTTGAAAGTCATTTTCAGTACTTACGACTTGTTTTGACGATTTTACGAGAACATGCTCTTTTTATCAAAAAATTGAAGTACAACTTTTTTCAATATAAGGTGGAATATCTTGGGCATATTATATCAGAGGAAGGTATGGCGGTGGAGCCCTCCAAAATTGAAGCAATGCGGAACTGGCCGACCCCGAGGAACATAAAATCGCTATGCGGCTTTCTCAGTTTAACAGGCTACTACTACAAGTTCGTGAAAAACTATGGAAAGATCAGTGTGACCCTTACTTCTTTGCTGAGAAAAAGATGCTTCCCAATGGTCAGACAAAGCCACCACCACCTTCGACGAACTTAAAGCCACAATAACGATAACGCCCATACTAGCGCTACCTAACTTCGGCATGACTTTTATTATTGAAGCCGATGCCTCCGGAGTCGGAATCGGTGCTATACTAATGTAAGATGGTCACCCTCTTGCTTATACCAATAAGACATTATCTCCTTCCCATCTCAAGATGACTATGTACGATAAGGAGATGCTCGCGATTGTACATGCGGTGACCAAATAGAGACCTTACTTGATCAGGCGATGCTTTCAAATCAAGACCGATCATAAAATCCTAAAATATTTCTTAGAGTAGAAGATATCTTCCCCGAGTAGTAAAAATAGGTAACAAAGCTTCTTAGATATGAGTATGAAATAACTTACAAAAAGGGGAAAGAGAATGTTGTTGTAAATGTGCTTTCACAACTACCCGAGCAAGTTGAATTTTCGACCATTTCACTTCCGATCAGTGACTTCCTTAAGGATATTAAGAGAGAATGGTAGGAAGATCCGGAGACCAGTAAAATCATAAAAAAATTAGAGGAAGCACCAAACTCCGTGGCTCATTATAGATGGGACTAAAAAGAATTATGATATAAAGGACGTATTGTGCTTGTGCCAAATTCTACTTGCATAAAGACCATCCTTTAAGAGATGCATTCGACACCTATGGCTAGGCACTTTGGGTTCCTTAGAACCTATAAGAGAATTAAGAAAAAAATTTATTGAGAAGGGATGAAAAATATTATTGCTAAATTTGTGGCACAATGTGATGTATGTCAATAACATAAAGGCGAGACAGTGGCAAGACCTGGAAAGCTACAACCCTTACCCATCCTAGACTCAATATGGACTGATATATCGATGGACTTCATCGAAGGGCTTCCCTCATAACAAGGAAAAGCTCAAGCAAGGATGAAACATGAATATGATCAACACAAAGGTGAAAGAGAATTTTCAGTAGGAGATTGAGTCTTCCTACAGCTCCAGCCATACAAGCAAATATCAATCCAGACCAAAGCATCTATGAAGCTTTCACCTCGGTTCTATGGACCCTACCAAATTTTGGAGCGCATAGGAGTAGTAGCATAGAGATTAGACTTACCCGCCAACTCTCAAATCCATCCAAGCTTCCATGTGTCATGTTTAAAGCTTAAGCTGGGACAAAATGAGACAGCCCAAAGCCATCTACCAAATATGACTACCCAAGGATAACTCTAGACCCAGCCGAGTTGTATTATTGATCAACGAATCGTGACTCGGCTACGGAGATCTACTATTGAAGTGCTAATATAGTGGGTGAATCTACTAGCAGAAGATGCCACTTGGGAGAAGTATGACGACTTCAAGATCAAATTTCCAGAATTCATGGATCGTCAGCCTTGAGGATAAGGGTGATTTGAATAGGGTCTGGTATGACTCTTGTTAGGAGAGTCCTAATTAAATTTTATTGAAAGGGGCATTCATGTAAAACCTACCTAGCCGACCCCTATTAAAGAGATGAAGAGGCTAGCTAAGGTTAGGGTTAGTTGGGAGGTTGCTTCTTAGAGTAGGAGTTAGTTAGAAGTAGGAGTCTTGAGTAGGAGTCCTATTAGAAGTTAGGGTTTAGAAGCCCTCTAAATAGACATGTATTCATCCTCTTTTGACAAGCAATAGATGAATCTTCCTATAGAGTTCCAAGGAGGTCGATCTCCTAAAGAGATCAACCCCAAGCTTAGAATCTGCTAGGGTACTAACACGTAACTGGCAAGGGAATGCATCATAATATCGACCGGCTGCTGTTCTTCATCTATGACCTCTTCCTCATGATGCTCCTGGACCTCCTCCTCTATGTCTTCAAGAGGTTCAATCACTAGGAGGCGGCCCCTTTTGCAGCGATGATCATGGTTCTTCTCTTGTCACGTAGTTCTTCTCTTGTCAATATTTTTGGCAGCGAAAGACAGTGGGGAGCAGAAGGAGGTTTATATGTCGTGGGCCGAGGAGAAGTTCTCATTCTTCAAGCATCTTGGTTGAGTCGTTCTTCTTGTATTCAGGTGAAAGAAATCGTAGCTGTTACGGTATGGGGCTACCGCGCCTTAACTTCCCCATTTATCTTTGGCTTGAGTCCTTCGATGAATGTTCCTAGCAGTTAATGATTAGTCCAATCACGAGTATGATAGGATAGCTTCTTAAACCTAGTTTGGTAATCTTGAATCATAGAGGTTTGTCAAATCTTTGTGAGGTGGCCGTCGATATTTTAATACTTCGTATGTCCAAAATGATTTAGCAATGCATTCTTAAATTTATTCCACGTCGAAGCCCCATGATTGTATTTCAACCAATTATCCCATTGAATAGTATCTCCTTCAAGGTGGATGACAATAATTTTCACCATAGCATCATCCGACATTCGGTAGTAGCGAAAGTAACGTTCGACGCGCGAAATCCACCCCGCCAGGTCTCCTTCTTCCCATCGTGGGAAGCCACCCTTATGCATCACTGAAGCATGTCCGAGGGCTTTCCCTTCTTCTCTAGAGGCCTTTCTAAACTCTCTCCTTGTTGAAATTTGGTTAGACTCAGCGGTTGTCCAATTTTGAATTCTACAAATAAAATGCGCAATTTGTCCTCCAAGCGTAATTCAAGCCATGATTCAATCCAAGATTTCCATGCCTCAAATTTGGCATCAAATGGATCTTGAGAAGCCATAGCATATGCCTATAGATCAGAGATGTCCATATTTTTTTTCTGTTGATGGGTTAATGGCATGGGGTGGTGGAAGGTTCGGAAAAATTTAGGATCACGGAAAGGTACTACAACAGATTTTTACGTTTAAAGTGTAGCAGTTTGGACGTAAAAGGTCAATAGTTTATATTGAGAATCATTTGATAAAACCAAAGAGAAATCTACTGTTAGGAAATCTCAAAGCTATCATATAAATTTTGTAAAGATTTGGACAGAAAAAATGCAGTGGCAAGATCAAACAAACTGTGCTATGCGGTTAGAATTCTACAGTGCATCTAGCAGATTAGACATAAAAGATCAATAGTTTATATTGGAAATTTTTTAATGAAACTAAAGGAAAATCCACTGTTAGGAAGTTTCAAAGTTGTCATAAAAATTTCGTAGAGATTTGGACAAAATAAATGTAGTAGCAAGATAAAACAAACTGTGCTATGTGGTTGGAATTCTGCAGTGCATCTTTCATCGTAGAGATAAAAACTTTACAATGAAAAGTTTATGCAACAATATAGGAATAATTTTTTTTGGATTTTTAAAGAAGGTTAACTAAATTGTAGTAGCAATAAGGTAGGAAACTATAACCTATTGTAATTGATGGGGAGATCAAAGGATGATTCATGGTAGTGGAGATGATGGCAGAATTCAGTGACGATCTTTTAAGCAATTGTGGAAATTACTTTGGGTGGCTGTGGAGGGCTGATGGATAGTTGGATTTTTGAATAAGGATAACTAAATTTCTGCAGCAGTAAGGTAGGAAACCTAAACCTATTACAATTCATAGAAAGATCAAAGGATGATCAGTAATGGTGGAGATGACGACAGAATTCAACGATGATCTTTTAAGCAATTGTGGGAATTGCTTTGGGTAGCTGTGGAGGGCTGATGGATGGCTGTGGAAGGGCAGCAAGACACCAAAAATGCTGCTATGATGCCAAGTGTTAGAATCCTTGTGGATTCTAAGCTTGGGGTTGATCTCTTTAAGGGATCGACCTCCTTAGAACTCTATTAGGGTTCCTTCCTCCAAGTTGCTGCTCAAAAGCTACTAAAAATATTCATCTATTGCTTGTCAAAAGAGGATGAATACATGACTATTTATAGGGCTTCTAAACCCCAACTCCTAATTGGACTCCTACTCAAGACTCCTACTTCTAACCAACTTCTAATAAGACTCTTACTCTAAGAAGTAACCTCCCATCTAACCCTAACCCTAGCCGGCCTCTTCACCTCTTTAATAGGGGTTGGCTAGATAGATTTTACATGAATGCCCTTTTCAATGAAACTTAATTAAGACTCTCCTAGCTAGAGTCATAACACTAAACCCCAACTCTTAATCGGACTTATACTCAAGACTCCTACTTCTAACCAACTCCTAATAAGACTCATACTATAAAAAGCTACCTCCCAACTAATCCTGACCCTAGCTGGCCTCTTCACCTCTTTAATAGAGGTCAGCTAGGTAGATTTTACATGAATGTCCCTTTCAATAAAACTTAATTAGGACTCTCCTAACTACAGTCCTAACACATTATTACAGTAGATGTATGTTATTTTATTCTTTTTATTATCAAAAATATTATTTTCATTTCATGTTTGACAGTTAATGGATATAAATTAGTTTTTAAAAATAATGATTGTTCAATATTATTAGATAATGAGATTATCACGAGAGGAACATTGCTTAGTAGTTTGTTTATGCTAGAAACTACTTCACACATTATGAATGTAAGTGTATTCAAGAGGAAACAAGATTAAATGAACAGTGCATACTTGTGGCATTGTAGGCTAGGTCACAACTATGAGGGAAGGATTCAAATGTTGCTAAATGATGTATATCTAGATCTATTTGACTATAAGTTATATGCAACTTGCTAGCCTTGCCTTCGTGGAAAACTGACCAACTCTTCATTTAGTGAAACTGGAGAAAGAACCACTAAGCTACTGGAACTTATATATAGTGATGTATGTGGACCTATGTCAACTCATGTCATAGGTGGTTACTCCTACTTTATTACTCTTACTAATGATTTCTCAAGGTATGGACATGTGTACTTGATGAAGTACAAGTTCGAGACCTTTGAGAAATTCAAAGAGTATAAGAATGAAGTGGAGAACTAGATTAGAAAGAGTTTCAAGACACTTCGATCAGATCGAGGAGGTGAGTACTTGAGTACAAAGTTCACCTAGTTCCTCAAGAACCATGGGATTCTATCCCAATGGACACCTTATACACCTCAGCTCAATGGTGTATCTGAAAGGAGGAATCATATATTATTAGACATGGTGCAGTCTATGATGAGCTTTGCCGACCTACTCATCTCATTATGGGGATATGCCCTAGAGACCGTAGCTTACCTTCTAAACAAATTTCCAAATAAGTCGGTAGTATCTACACCATATGAGATATGGAAATGGAAGAAGTTAATCTTAAGGTTGTAAAGATTTGGGGATGATCTGCCTACGTTAAATGGCACAACCTAGATAAGTTGAAATCGAGGATGGAGCGATACAAGGATGTGGAATACCCTAAGAAAACTTTTGGGTATTATTTTTATCATCTCGAGGACCAAAAGGATTTTGTAGCCAAGAGAGTGGTGTTCCTTGAGAAGGAACACATTCTTGGCGAAGATAGTAGGAGCGTGATAAAGTTGAGTGAAGTTAGAGATCCTAACTCAAGCACCACTTCACAGCCTGAGTCTATTTAGGTATTTAACATACAAGTTCTAATTTTATGTAGGTCCGATAGAGTATCTCATCCTCCTAAGAGATATGTGGGACATATTAGAGGAGAGAACATTGAGGATATTGATCCTTGGAGCTACGAGGATGCATTACAAGTATAGACTCCGAGAAGTGGCAAGAAGCCATGAATTCTATTATTGATTTCATATACTCCAACAAGGTTTGGAACCTAGCTGATGCACTTGAGAGTATTATACACATTGGTTGCAAGTGGATCTTTAAGAAGAAGATTGGGGTAGATAGAAAGGTAGAGACCTATAAAGTAAGCTAATGGCTAAGGGGTATCATCAAAGGCAATGTGTTGGTTATGATGAAACCTTCTCACTCGTAACTATGCTGAGATCCATTCGAATTATGCTGGCTATTGCAGCACACTATGATTGTGAGATCTGACAAATGGATATGAAAATCACATTCCTTAATGGCAACCTTGAGGATGAGGTGTATATGATATAGCCTTAATGAATCATGTCCAAGAACTACCTAGATAAGTTGTGTAGATTGCTTAGGTCCATTTGTGGACTGAAGCAGGCTTCCCAAAGTTGAAACATAAGTTTTGATGAGGCGATCAGATCTTATGACTTCTTTAAGAACGAAGATGAGCCTTGTGTGTATAGAAAGGTAAGTGGGAGTGCTAACACCTTCTTGGTGTTATATATAGATGACATCCTGATCATTAGGAATGATGTAAGAATACTATCCATAATAAAGGCTTGGTTATCTAGACACTTCTCCATGAAGGACTTAGGGAAAGCATCTTATATCTTAAGAATTCGGATCTATCTCGATAGATCCAAGAAGATGCTTGGCATATCCTAGTCCAGGTACATAAACACCATCATCAAAAGGTTTGGCATGGAAAATTCTAAGAGACTGCTAGTCATAGGTGCCCTACAAGCCAATCATGTAAGTGATGACACGTATAACTTGACACGCAATCTTTTTGCTTATTATTATTATTTGGTATTTTATCACTTTATATTGACCATTACATGAATATATTGTGATGTCCATGGATTCGTGAAATAGGAATCGGATCATGATGAGATCACGATAATGAGATTGATTTGCTTTTAAACATATATCTTAAATAATCTTAGTCATAGGTTACTCGAGATAATCGGACAAACTAGCGTGTTGTATACTCGTCCATATAATGGATGTAGCTAGTCTCATAGCTATTCATGTGGGGACACTAAGGATACAGTGTTGGTGCTCATTAGAGAATAAGTTCACTAATTGATTTGCTTACGGAATGTTGGATGGTTGATGATGCCATATTGTCAAACAGTAATTTTGTCATCCCAATGGTGTATCTGGTCCATAAACTTGTGACACTAAGGATGTCCTGTATGAGTACTCTACTCTTTGATGCTGGACTTATAGGTCTAGAGGTTCCAGATCTAGCATAGCCAGTCATCGGTAGTGGTAGCCAACCTTACGAGAGCTATTGAGTCTTAATAGAGGATCATTCACTCTCGGTGTCATGAGAGAAATATCTCATGTATTCTTGCTCAGACAAATCCCTGGCTAGGGTCATTCAGATTGAGAGAGAAAGAGTTCTCTGGGAGAATCTAATTAGAGCAAGACTCGAGCATAAACTATATGGGCCTAACAGTACCATGCCCAATATATGGTCTCTAGGTATTAGATGGATGAATGACTATAGATAAATGGTAACTGAGGATAGATAGGTCCAAATGATTTAGGCCAAGAGAAATTTCATTCAGTGACTCGAAGCCACGTCAGGCGATGGCACTACCTAGGGTGAGTGGTGGAACCGCTTGAAGCTCAACATCCCAAGATGTCTACACGGTGGTACCATCGGCAGTTAATGCTGCCAAGTAGTGGTACCACCCTATCAAGCGGTGATACCACTAGAGCCCAGTCTTCAAGGTTCTGTTAGGCGATAGTACCACCAAATTGGGTGATGGTATCACCTAGTATCAGAGTATCAAGCGGTAGTATCGCCCAGTACTAGCGGTGGTACCGCTAGTAACCACCCCCCCCTCCCCCCCCCTCCTTCCCGCCCCTTAGTGTTGATTTCGGTCCTAACATGGATCGCCATTAGAGAGAAGGATATTTGACCTCCTTCATCCTCTCCTACAAATATATAGCTTTTTAGGAATATACGATCTCCCAAGGTTTTCAAGGATGTCCTATATGAGTACTCCACTCTTTGATATCAGACCTATAGGTCTAGAGGTTATAGATCTAGCACAGCCGGTCATCGGGAGTGGTAGCCAACCTTACAAGGGCTATTGAGTGTCAATAGTAGAACATCTGCTCTTAGTGTCATGAGATAAATATCCCATGTATTTTTGCTTAGACACATCTCTGGCTAGCGTCATTCGGATTGAGAGAGAAAGAGTTCTCCGGGAGAATTTGATTAGAACTCAAGTATAAACTATATGGGCCTGACAGTACCATACCTAGTATATAGTCTCTAGGGTATTAGATGGATAAGGGACTATAGATGCATGGTAACTAAGGACAGATAGTTCCAAAGGATTTAGGCTAAGAGAAATGCACATTGAGTGACCCGAAGCCACGTCAAGCAATGGCACCACCTAAGGTGAGTGGTGGAACCACTTGAGGCTCAGCCTCCTAGGAGGTTTGGGCGATGGTACCGTCAATAGTTAATGCTGCCAAGCGGTGATACCATCAAAGCCTGGTCTCCAAGATTCTGTCAAGCAGTAGTACTACCAGACTAGGTGATGGTACCGCCTAGTGTCAGAGTGTCAGGCGGTAGTACCACCCAATACTGGCGGTGGTATCACCAGTACCCCGGAAATCGGGGTTGAGACATTTTTTGGCTCTAAGTTTGAATCCATTTGGGGCCTATAAATATCTCTCTCATATCTGCTCTGCAAACACGAGAACTAAGAACAAAAATAAGGGAAAACTCTATTGTAATCTTGTGAGAATTCTCCTCCTCTAGTCTAAGTGTTGATTTCTATTTAAGAGAGGAGTGGGTGGGGGTGTAAAGTTCTCTCCTGAGCATGTTAAGAGGAGAATAGAGTTGTAAGGATAGTTGATCCTTACCCATTGAATGAAAACCGTTAATGGATGCTAGTGGACTCGACGGAAGAGAAATCGGTAGTGGATGTAGGTCACGACGATCAAACCACTATAAATCTACTGTGATCTCTACTTTTTCATTTCTATTATTCCTTTTCTTCATGTTGCTTATTGACTTGGCTGCTTACTCCTCTTCACACATTCTTTATGATTAATGCATTTTCGATACGGATTTAAATTAAAACAAAATTTTTTATTCGACGTAATATTTTTATAAACACTAATTCACTCCCCACCCCTCTTAGTGCTAATTTCGGTCCTAACATGGATCACCACTAGAGAGAATGGTAATTGATCTCCTTCATCCTCTTCCACATATATATAGGTCTTCAAGGATATACAATTTCCCTAGGTTTTCAAGTATGTCATGTATGGGTATTCTACTCTTTGATACTGGACTTGTAGGTCCAGAGGTTCCAAATCTAACACAACCGATCATTGGAAGTGGTAGCCAACCTTATGACGGCTATTGAGTGTCGATATAAGATCATCTGCTCTTGTCATGAGTGAAATATCGCATATATTCTTACTTAAACAAATCCCTAGCTATGGTCATTTAGATTAAGAGAGAAAGAGTTCTTCGAGAGAATCTGATTAGAATGAGACTCGAGTATAAACTATATGGGCCTGACAATACCATACCCGATATATGGTCTCTAGGGTATTAGATAGATGAGGGACTATAGATACATAGTAACTAAGGACAGATAGACCCAAAGGATTTGGGTTAAGAGAAATGCCCATTCAGTGACCCGAACCGGTTAATTCTCGTATTTTGATAATAAAACCAATTGATAATTGTTTATGATTTTAATCTATGTTTTGAGTGACTCAGGATACTTCAATTAGGATGAGACAATTAAAGTAGGAAAAATCATGTTGTGCTGGGGGAAAACATGTTAAAAGATTAAACGTCGGGCTGGAGGAACGATCGACGTATCGACAGAAGGCTTCGGGCCGTGGATTCGGGCATCGGGCCAAGAAGAGAGGATATTGCACCAAGGATATCGGAGTTGCAGAGTCAACTGGCCGATTGGGCAATAGGCCGCAAGAGAGGACGATGCGCCAAAGAATCGAACGAAGCGTCGAGGGACTAATGACATGCCGGACAACTTGATTAATGCTTAGTATTAATTGTCTAGATCAAAGTGTGTCTTATATGTGTAGGATTAACTATGATAGCAAGGCATGAAGCAAAATGAAGTCCTGGGGTCAAGGAAGCGACTTCGTTGGGAGCTCGAGAGTTCATCGGAAGTCCGGACGTTCATAAGAAGTTTTGGTGGAACCAGTCGAGAAGTCTTGGAGCTTGCTAGAGAAGCTCACCGGAACTCACCAAGAAGATCATCATGAAGTCCAGGAGCTTCCCAGGAGTCCGCCAGAACATTGCCGAGAGATCGTCGGAAGTTCGCCGGAAGATCGCCGGAAGAATAGACATAGGGACTTGTTTAGCTTAGCAAATGTCTTAGGATTTCGTAGTTAACATGTACTTGGGCTTGGATTTCGGCCAACCTAATTAGGGGCCAGCTAGGCCCATGTAAGAACTATGTTGGGCCCAATAAGAGGCCCAAACAATGCTCCAAGAAGTCTCATCGTCGTGGCATAGTCTTAGAGACTGTGTTAGGCGATGGTACCGTCAGTTTGGGCAGTTGTACTGCCCCTAGCAGGGTGCCAGGCGATGGTACTGCCAGTTTAGGTGGTGGTACCACCCAGCACTACCCCCTAGGCAGTGGTACCACCTAGGGCAATGTTAGTGTCAAACTAACACTGGGCGATGGTACCACCCAGCATAAGCGGTGGTACCGCCCGTGCCTGGGGAACTCAGGATGGGAAAGTTTTAGGCTCCAAGTTTGAATCAACTTGAAGCCTATAAATACCCCTCTCATCCCTGGTTAGAATTTAAAGAGGGAAAAACGCTATTGTAATCTCTTGTGAGAATCCTCCTCTTTGAGTCTAAGTGTTAGAATAGTTTGAGAGGAGTGAGTGCTTGTAAGGGTTATCTCCTAAACCCGGTAAAAGGAGAAGAGGTTTATAAAAGGTGATTGGCCTTCGCCTATTGAAAGAAGGCCTCTAGCGGACGCCGGTGACCTCGTCGGAGGAGGAAGCCGAAAGTGGATGTAGGTCACGTTGACCGAACCACTCTAAAACTGCTGTGTTCTCTGGTTTGCATTTTATTCTTACCATTTATATACTGCAAACTACTTTACTTAGTCACTATGCTTCCATATGCTTCCAAGTTATTAAGCTTCCAAAATCGATTTTCGTCGAAATCAGTTTTTATCGCAATGAATTTTTAAACCGACGTTATTTTACCGCTACACTAATTCACCCGCCTCTTAGTGCCGACTCTTGATCCTAATAGAAGACACGTCAGGCGATGGCACCGCCCAAGGTAGGCGATGAAACCGCTTAAGGCTCAACCTCCTTAGAGGTCTGGGTGGAGATACTATCGGTAGTTAATACTGTCAAGCAGTGGTATCGCCTTGTCAGGCAGTGACACCACTAGAGCCTAGTCTCTAAGGCTCTGTCAAGTGGTAGTATTGCTAGACTAGGCGATGGTACTGCCAAGTGTCATAGTGTCAGACGATAGTACCGTCAGTACCTCAAAAATCGGGGATAAGACACTTTTTGACTCCAAGTTTGAATTCATTTGTGGCCTATAAATATCCCTCTCATCTCTGCTCAGCAAATATAAGAATTAAGAACAAAAATAAGGGAAAATACTATTGTAATCTTTTTAAGACTCTAGCTAGGAAAGTCCTAATTGAGAGGGGCATTCATGTAAAACCTACCTAATCTGACCCCTATTAAAGAGGTGAAGAGGTGGGCTAGGGTTTGGAGGTTATTTTTTAGAGAAGAATTAGGAGTTGTAAAGGAATAGGAGTCTTAAGTAGGAGTCCCTATTAGGAGTCTTGAGTAGGAGTCTTAATTAAGTAGGAGTCCTATTAGGAGTTAGAGTTTAGAAACCCTATAAATAGCCATATATTCATCTTCTTTTGATAAGCAATAGATGAATCTTTTCTGCAACCTTAGAGCAGCAACTTGGAGGGAGGAACCCCTATAGAGTTCCAAGGAGGCCGATCCCCTAAAAAGATCAACCCCAAGTTTAAAATCTATAAGGGTTCTAACACCTGGTATCAGAGCAGCATTCTTGGCATCTCACTACCCTTCGACGCCATCCATCAGACCTCCATAGATGCCTAAAGCAATTCCCACAATTGCTTAAAAGATCGTCACTAAATTCCACTGTCATCTCTACCACCGTAGATCATCCTTTAATTTCCCCATGAATTGCAATAGGTTCTGGTTTCCTACCTTACTACTATTGCAATTTAGTTATCCTTATTCAAAAATCCAAAAAAAAAAAATTATTCCAAAATTGCTGCATAAACTTTTCGTCACAAAGTTTTCATCTCTGCAACGAAAAATACATTGCAAAATTCCTGCCACATAGCATAGATTGTTTGATCTTGCTACTTCATTTTTTCTATCCAAATCTCTACGAAATTTTTATGACAGCTTTGACACTTCCTAATAGCAGATTTTCCTTTGGTTTTGTTAAAAAATTCTCAATATAAACTATTGATCTTTTACGTCTAAGCTGCTATACTTGGAAATCTGCACTGTAAAATTTCAGCCGCAAAGCACAGTTTGTTTGATCTTGCTACTACGTTTTTTCTATCCAAATCTCTACAAAATTTTTATGATAGCTTTGACTCTTCCAAACAGTAGATTTCTCTTTAGTTTTGTTGAAAAATTGTCAATATAAATCACTGATCTTTTACGTCCAATCTGCTATTCTTGAAAATCTGTAGAAAATTTCAGCCACATATTGTTGCCTTAACTGATCTATTTGTAATCCTTTTCGAACAAAATTTTGTATACACTTCATAGATCATCTTAGCTTCCATCTAAGATTATTCTATTAAGGAATTCAACTCTAAAAATGATTTTGTGTTGATGTAAATTTTCATCACAAACCGCTGAAATTTTTCGACGAGAATTCTGCTATCGCAACTTGCACCAATTTCCTTGCTATTATAGTGGCAAAATTTTCTTAATTAAATTAGACATTCTTGTTGTCATATAAACTGAGATTTTTCTATCAATTCCCTCCTCAAATCTCATAAGTTTTTGGTGGAAATTTTATTGAGAAACCCCTGTTTCTTCGACGATAATTCTGCTCTTAAAAGACAACATAATTCTACAGCAAACTTCCACTGATTTCTATCAAACCTTTGCTGCCATCTACTACAGATCTAAAACTTTCATCCATACCCCTAAAACTCCACCAAACCACACCCTTAAACTGCACCCAAAACTGCCACAAAATAAGCCTAAACCGCAGCCTACATCTACCAATCCACCAACCCTTTCATGTTGAATCTCGGATTTTGATGATATAATCAATTGGTGGGTTAATTGATCTAATCCATATTATTGAGTTAAGTGTGCAGGATTAACTACGATAATCAGAAAACATAAAGCAAGGATACCGGAGTCGAGCTCGATGGACGTTTAAGAGACCGAAGAATCATCGGAGATGCTGCCGGAACCGTCCGAGAAGAAATCGGGAACGTGTCGGAAGTTCGCCGAAGAAATCGTCGGAGGCTCGCGGAGATCACCAAGAAGGCTCGGCTACTCGTTAAAGTCATCACAAAGATTGGGAGCTTGCAGGGAGTCCGTCGGAAGAAGTTCGTCGGAAAGCTCGCCGGAACAAGACTCGACGTTCGCGGTTAAAAAACTTGCTTAGGATGTTTTTTTTTTTATGTAGTTCACCTGTAATTAGGATTAGGATTAAGAGATAATCCTATATCCTGGTTAGGGGCCAACTGGGCCCAAAGTCAAATTTGGTTTGGGCGAAAAATAAGCCAAACCAATGAATCGGAAAGCCAGGCGGTGGAACCGCCTGGCTGGGCGGTGACACCTCCTTGGCTGGGCGGTTGCACCGTCCAGCACCCGAGCGCTGGGCGGTGGCACCGCCTGGCTGGGCGGTGGAACCGCCAGCACCGGGAACCCTAAGAGAATTCAAATTTTGGAGCCCAAAATTTGAATCCTCTTGAGGCCTATAAATACCCCTCAAATCTCAGCTGAGGTTACAACTTTTGAGAAGCATTTTGATTGAGAGAAAAGTCTTAGAAAGTCTTAGCAAGTCTTGTTTTCAATTTGCTAGAGAGTTCTCCTCCTTCTTTCTTATTGAAAATTTGTAAGAGGTTGAGCTGCTTGTAAAAGGTTGTAAGAGGGGTGTTTACCCTTCCATTTCAAGAGACTTGCTAGTGGAAGGTGGGAGCCTCATCGAAGAGGGGCCTCGCAAGTGGAGTAGGTCATTTGACCGAACCACTCTAAAAATCGGCGTAATCTCTGGTTTGCTTTTTATTATTGTCATTTACATTACTGCAAATCTTCTTACTGCTTTAGTTCCTTATTACTCTTGCTGCGCAACTTTAAGAATACGCCTTCAAGTTAAATTTCTCAAGTTTCATTCTTAACGTACGAAAGATTTTGATTAAAATCGAAGTTTTAATCCGCTGCACTAATTCACCCCCCCCCTCTTAGTGCCGCTCCGATCCTAACAAGTGGTATCAGAGCAAGGTTATCTCTCATATTTGGTTTAATACCCAAGAGAGATGGCTTACTCCGGCATGCAAGAGGGCCATTCTATTGCACGACCACCTTTGTTTAATGGGTCGGATTACACATATTGGAAGACTCGCATGAGAATCTTCCTCATTTCTATGGACTTTGAGCTTTGGTCTATTGTCGAGAATGGATTTCAAAAATCTTCTCTTCCGATGAGCGAATGGAATGAATCGGAGAAGAAGGTTTTTGCTTTAAATGCAAAGGCTATGAATGCCTTGTTTTGTGCACTAGACAAAAATGAATTTAATCGTGTTTCAATGTGTGATTCGGCTTTTGATATTTGGAGAACTCTTGAGGTCACTCATGAAGGCACTAGCCGAGTGAAAGAGTCCAAAATCAACATCCTTGTGCACTCTTACGAACTTTTCCGAATGAAACCAAGTGAGTCCATCGGAGACATGTACACCCGGTTTACGGATGTCATCAATGGACTCAAAGCTCTTGGTAAAGATTTTACTAACTTTGAACTAGTAACTAAAATCTTAAGATCCCTCCCTAAAAGTTGGGATCCAAAAGTTACGGCCATTCAAGAGGCCAAAGACCTTAAAGCATTCCCTCTTGAAGAACTCATTGGGTCTCTAATGACCTACGAAATGACATGTCAAGCTCATGACGAGCTCGAGAACCCCCTTCCAAAGAACAGGAAGGATATGGCACTCAAATCACAAGAAGACCACTTGAAAGGAACATCAAGTGATGAGGACAGTGACAATGACATTGCACTTTTGACTCAAAAGTTTCAAAATATTTAAGAAAGAACAAATTTAAAAATAATACAAAAAATAAATTTGAACAAAAGAAGGACCAAGTGATTTGCTATGAATGCAAAAAACCGGGACACTACAAGAACGATTGTCCTCAAGCCAAAAAGAGGACATCAAAGAAGAAGGCGTTCAAGGCAACGTGGGATGATTCAAGCGCATCCGAAGAAGAGGAGTCCAACACCGAGCAAGTTGCTCATTACGCGCTAATGGCTTTAGGAGAAGAGGTATGTGATTTACTTAATGAAGATTTATCTTTTGAAGAACTCTCTATCGCTTTTCATGAATTATTTGATGAATGTAGAACTGTTAGCAAGAAGTTAAGTATCTTAAAGAAAGAGCATGCTTTGCTACAAGATAAGTTTGATAATATTCAAACTCCTCCATGCTCTAAGTGTGAGCATTTAGAAGCAATAAAAAATGAAAATTTGCTTCTTAAAGAAACCTTAAACAAGTTTAAGGTTGGTAGCAAAGGATTAGATATGATCCTTGCACACAAGGGTCACATCGCAAATAGAAATGGAATTGGATTTGTAAAAGGATTACATCAAAATCCTACCACTTTCATAAAAGGACCTACATTACATGTTTCCTCTTATATGCAATGCAACTTCTGTTGCAAATCCGGACATATTGCCTACAAATGTCCTTTTAGGAAAATGAGTTCACAAAAATTAATATGGGTTCCTAAAGGAACTATAAAGGATTCGATAATAAATAACAAAGTTAGTGGGTCAATTTTTGAGGCACCCAAAATCAAATGGGTACCTAAAAATCATCCTCTTTTGTAGAAAAACCCACAAGCTAGGAGTAAGAGATGGTATCTCGATAGTGGATGCTCAAGACATATGACTGGAGATCCATCTCATTTCTCTATGCTCACTAGCAAAGAAGAAGGGTACGTCACCTTCAGAGACAACAACAAAGGCAAAATCATTGGCAAGGGAACTATTGGTAACAAATTTAGTTTTTCCATTGATGATGTTTTACTAGTTGATGGATTGAAACACAATCTCTTAAGTATAAGTCAACTATGCGATAAAGGTTATATCGTTAAGTTTGAATCAAATATGTGCATTATTGAAAAACCAAATCATAACATGACTATGATTGCTTTAAAACAAAATAATGTCTATACCATCAATCTTGATGAACTAAGTAATGAAATGTGCTTCTCCGTCGTAAATGATGATGCTTGGCTTTGGCATAGGAGATTAGGCCATGCAAGCATGAAAACAATATCTAAGATCTCATCTCAAGAATTAGTACGAGGAATTCCAAATTTAAAGTTTATTAAGGACAAAGTATGCGATGCATGTCAACTAGGCAAACAAATAAAAACAAGCTTCAAACCAAAAAATCAAATTAGCACTACTAGACCATTACAATTGATCCATTTGGACTTATTTGGACCAATTGATACAACAAGTCTAGGTGGAAGCAAGTATGCTTTTGTGATTGTGGATGACTACTCTAGATACACTTGGACCTATCTCTTAGCTCACAAAAGTGATTGCTTCAAGTGTTTCTCTAAATTTTGTAAACTCACTCAAAACGAAAAAGGCTTCATGATTTCATCAATTCGGAGTGATCACGGTGGTGAATTCCAAAACCGTGACTTTCAAAATTTTTGCGAAAGTAATGGGTACAATCACAACTTCTCAACTCCAAGAAATCCTCAACAAAATGGAGTAGTTGAAAGGAAAAATAGAAACCTACAAGAAATGGCAAGAACTATGTTGAATGAACAAAGTTTACCTAAGTACTTTTGGGCCGAAGCTGTAAATACGGCTTGCTACATTATGAATAGAGTCCTAATAAGACCATCCTTATCCAAAACTCCCTATGAATTATGGAATAACAAAAAACCAAACATCTCCTATTTTAAAGTTTTTGGTTGTAAATGCTTTATTTTAAATGAAAGGGATGCTTTAGGAAAATTTGATGCTAAATCCGATGAAGGCATCTTTCTTGGTTACTCTTCCGTTTCTAAAGCTTTTCGGGTTTTTAATAAAAGAACTTTAGTAATTGAAGAGTCTATTCATGTAGTTTTTAATGAAATTTCCGATTTAAAGAAAAATGATTTTGATGATGATCTTGGTTTTGATAATTTGAATTTAAATGAACCCTCTCCTCAAAATAGCCATTTGAATGCATCTTCTTCCGAAATTTCTTTACCAAAAGAATGGAAGTATGTAGATGCTCATCCAAAAGAGCAAATTATAGGAGATACATCAAAAGGGGTTCAAACTCGTTCTTCTTTCAAAAATTTTTGTGCTAACGCCGCCTTCCTTTCTCAAATTGAACCTAAATGCATTGACGAAGCCTTAAAAGATGATTTTTGGATCATTGCAATGCAAGAAGAATTGAACCAATTTGAGAGGAATGAGGTATGGAAGCTTGTTCCTAGACCAAGTGACCACTTAGTCATAGGTACTAAGTGGGTCTTTAGAAACAAGCAAGACGAAAATGGTATTGTGGTTAGAAACAAGGCTAGATTAGTGGCCAAAGGTTTCAACCAAGAAGAAGGTATCGATTACGAAGAAACCTTCGCTCCCGTGGCTCGATTAGAAGCCATAAGGATGCTCCTTGCCTATGCTAGTAGTAATAATTTTAAACTATTTCAAATGGATGTTAAAAGTGCTTTCTTGAATGGTTTTATTTCCGAAGAAGTATTTGTCGAACAACTTCCCGGATTTGAAAATTCTCTTCTTCCTAATCATGTATTCAAATTGACTAAAGCTCTCTATGGCTTAAAACAAGCTCCTAGAGCTTGGTATGAAAGGCTTAGTTCCTTTCTTATTTTAAATAATTTTACCAAAGGCAAGGTTGATACTACATTGTTTATTAAACATTTTGAAAATAATTTTCTTATTGTGCAAATTTATGTTGACGATATTGTGTTTGGCTCTTCGGATGAATCACTATGTGAATCATTTGCCAAATGTATGAGTCTTGAATTTGAAATGAGTTTAATGGGTGAATTAACTTTCTTTTTGGGATTACAAATCAAACAACTTAGTGATGGTATATTTCTTAACCAATCCAAATATACATTAGAATTGTTAAAACGATTTAACATGGATAATTCAAAAGCAATAAACACCCCTATGAGTACTGCGACTAAGTTAGATATGGATGAAAATGGTGAAAGTTTCGATCAA
This sequence comes from Musa acuminata AAA Group, assembly GCF_036884655.1. Classification (NCBI taxonomy): domain Eukaryota; kingdom Viridiplantae; phylum Streptophyta; class Magnoliopsida; order Zingiberales; family Musaceae; genus Musa; species Musa acuminata. The sequence continues at coordinate 20,246,710 of NC_088337.1, read as the reverse complement.
AAAACATATAGGGGAATGATAGGTAGTCTACTCTACCTCACTGCGACTAGACCGGATATTATGTTTAGTGTAGGACTTTGCGCTAGGTTTCAATCTAATCCTAAATTATCTCATTTTAAGAGTGTTAAAAGAATATTTAGGTATCTTAAAGGAACTTCAAATTTAGGATTGTGGTATCCAAAATCTGAAAATTTTGATTTAATAGCCTATGCGGATGCCGATTTTGGCGGATGCAGAATAGATAGAAAAAGTACATCCGGAACATGCCAATTTTTAGGACATGCACTTGTTTCTTGGACTTCCAAGAAACAAAATTCAGTTGCACTATCTACGGCAGAAGCCGAATACATAGCTGCAAGTGCATGTTGTGCACAAGTCATTTGGATGAAAAATACATTAGAAGACTATGGAATTCACTTTAAAAATATTCCCATAAAATGTGATAATACTAGTGCCATATGTCTTACTAAAAATCCAATTCAGCATTCTAGAACTAAGCACATCGACGTTAGGCATCATTTCATACGCGATCATGTCCTTAACAATAATGTTGTTCTAGAATTCATTGACACAAAGCATCAATTAGCAGATATATTCACAAAAGCTCTAAACGAAGATCAATTTGAATTCATTAGAAGGGAATTAGGCATGTTAAATTGTCCCTAAAATGAGCTTCACGAAAAATGACTCGTTCTTTTCCTTTCTTTTATGGATTTGATTTCTTCTTCAATTCAAAATGATCCATTAAAGTATAACTTATTATCTTGAGGGAAGCAAACAAAAAAAAAAGGGGAGGGTGAGGAAGAAAATTTTTTCCTCCACGGGATGCCAGCGGTGGCACCGCCAGATTTGGCGGTTGCACCGCCTGAGCGCTCGGGCGCCAGGCGGTGACACCGCTCGGTTTGGCGGTGGCACCGACCGAGCGACCCTTATTAACCCAAGGGGTTAGGGCCGGCGGTGACACCGCCCCCAACCCGAAGAGAGAGTTCTCAAAACCCACTCCCATTTCCTCTAACCCTCATTCTAACTCTTAGAAACATTGGAGAAGGATTCTTGGTGGTCCAAGCCTTCCATCTCTCAACATAATCTCCACAAGGTAACTCTTGAAATCCCTCCTTTCTTTTCTCTTTCTCTTGCTTATTTTTAACAATTGGTATCATCATCCTGTCTAGAAAATGGCTCCAAAGAGATCAAAAGGAATAAGGATTCAAGGAGATTCATATAACCATGACCTTTTTAGATCAAAAGAGGTAGCCCTTAGCTTTCCAAAATTTGAAACACGATGTGTCCATAAGGGAAAATACATTGATTTGGATGAACTAGAAGACTTAGATCCAATTAAATGGTTTGCTCAACTAGAAGCTCTACCTCTACTACAAATAGATGAACCAATCTATCCACGGTTAGTGAGATTGTTCTATACCAACCTATATGAAGACAATGATAGCCTAAGCACTTACATTCTAGGAACACCCATTAGAATTTTTGACAGCACCATTTGTGAGCTAATTGGCATAACTGAAAAAGATAGGGGATGCTATTTTAAAGGTAAATGAGACGTCAAAAAAATAGGAGCAACCTATTCCGAAGCCGTGAAAACAATTTTTGCAAATCCAAACCTTGACTTCCTACCCAAGAGCTGTGAACACTTAATGCCTTTCAACTCTAAAATTCTTCATCACATTATCACGAGCATCATATTCCCCAAACAATTTCATCTTGACGAAGTAAGTCAATTAGAGATAGGAACCATGTATTGGATTATGACAGGTCAGCATAATTGTTTCGGGTACTTGATTCGCCAACACATGCAGGAAATTATGACTAAGGATACTATATTGCCGTATGGGAGGTTAATCACTAGAATTCTTCATACCTATGACATTTGCATTCCACCCGATGAAGAATCTATTCAAAATGATCGATATAACATAATAAAAACCTGCTAAAAAAACTTAGGTGCACTTTTAGCAATGGCATATGGGTTAGGCAGCCTAGAAGGACGGATCCAATTCCTATACCAATAGAACAACCCGAAACACCAATTCTTATGGGAAATGAATCTCCTCCTCCTAGTCCCTTTGGAGCAGCACCTTCAGCTCCTGTTTCCTCCTCTGAAGATATCATTATGGCGGAGCTATCTCAGATCAAATCACAGCAAAAACAAATTCAGAATCAACAAGTTGAAATTTTGAAGACACTACGACAGATGAATGAAAAAATAGATATCATGTATCAGCACTGTGGATTACCTCCTAAGGATTAAATTGATGTATCTTTTTATTCTGTCCTGTTTGCTGTTAAAAAACAAGTTCATGTTTGTCATCGATTGTACGATAACTGATCTTTCCTTTAGATAACTACTGTCTTAATCTGCATAGATGATGATGTCTTTTGGACAAACTATTTCTGGAAAATTTGAATGAAGAACTTTGATAAATGCTAAACCTTTTTCTATGATCATCAATTAGCTGGCTTGTCTCTTTTTGTTGATGACAAAGGGGGAGAAGTGATGACTTACACCAGAACGATAGCATGGCTAATATGAATTTGTGATATGAATGTCTTATATGACTTGCAAATCCTTGAAAATATCACAAGATTGATATCATGAAATTTATATTGAAAATCTTTATCTTCTATCGTAGCAAAACTCGTCCCGTATCATTTAACTTATGATTTTCATCGAAGTTTCGTACTCACTATTGTTTAATGAGGATAACGATAAAGTTCCACGATTAGAACTTATCGGGTTATGATTGAATCCAATGGGATGGAATTCAAGTGTTTTTTCGTTTTCTCATAATATGGCATATAGATAGGGGGAGTTATGTTTAACTCCGTCATCAATTGATTGTCATCATCAAAAAGGGGGAGATTGTTGAATCTCGGATTTTGATGATATAATCAATTGGTGGGTTAATTGATCTAATCCATATTATTGAGTTAAGTGTGCAGGATTAACTACGATAATCAGAAAACATAAAGCAAGGATACCGGAGTCGAGCTCGATGGACGTTTAAGAGACCGAAGAATCATCGGAGATGCTGCCGGAACCGTCCGAGAAGAAATCGGGAACGTGTCGGAAGTTCGCCGAAGAAATCGTCGGAGGCTCGCGGAGATCACCAAGAAGGCTCGGCTACTCGTTAAAGTCATCACAAAGATTGGGAGCTTGCAGGGAGTCCGTCGGAAGAAGTTCGTCGGAAAGCTCGCCGGAACAAGACTCGACGTTCGCGGTTAAAAAACTTGCTTAGGATGTTTTTTTTTTTATGTAGTTCACCTGTAATTAGGATTAGGATTAAGAGATAATCCTATATCCTGGTTAGGGGCCAACTGGGCCCAAAGTCAAATTTGGTTTGGGCGAAAAATAAGCCAAACCAATGAATCGGAAAGCCAGGCGGTGGAACCGCCTGGCTGGGCGGTGAAACCGCCCAGCACCCGAGTGCTGGGCGGTGACACCTCCTTGGCTGGGCGGTTGCACCGTCCAGCACCCGAGCGCTGGGCGGTGGCACCGCCTGGCTGGGCGGTGGAACCGCCAGCACCGGGAACCCTAAGAGAATTCAAATTTTGGAGCCCAAAATTTGAATCCTCTTGAGGCCTATAAATACCCCTCAAATCTCAGCTGAGGTTACAACTTTTGAGAAGCATTTTGATTGAGAGAAAAGTCTTAGAAAGTCTTAGCAAGTCTTGTTTTCAATTTGCTAGAGAGTTCTCCTCCTTCTTTCTTATTGAAAATTTGTAAGAGGTTGAGCTGCTTGTAAAAGGTTGTAAGAGGGGTGTTTACCCTTCCATTTCAAGAGACTTGCTAGTGGAAGGTGGGAGCCTCATCGAAGAGGGGCCTCGCAAGTGGAGTAGGTCATTTGACCGAACCACTCTAAAAATCGGCGTAATCTCTGGTTTGCTTTTTATTATTGTCATTTACATTACTGCAAATCTTCTTACTGCTTTAGTTCCTTATTACTCTTGCTGCGCAACTTTAAGAATACGCCTTCAAGTTAAATTTCTCAAGTTTCATTCTTAACGTACGAAAGATTTTGATTAAAATCGAAGTTTTAATCCGCTGCACTAATTCACCCCCCCCCTCTTAGTGCCGCTCCGATCCTAACATTTCAACCATCACTTCTCTCAACCTATACATGCCTTTAACCCGATAACAAAAGAGAGATCTTAATATCACAGATTTGGAGGCATATACTATGGCATCTGAGGAGGTAATCAATGCTAAATTCGAAACCTTCGAGGCACGAATGAAGGATAAGATTCTGACTCTCTTTACCAAACTCAGTTTGGGCCGACCACCAAACCTGAAGAAATCACATCAAGGAGAGAGCTCTAACTAATCGCACCAAGCCCAAAGAGATGACTTCCAAGAGAGGAGAGGCTCTATGACTGACCCCAACTATCCACGCATGAGAGTAGACTTCCCTAGATGGGAAGAAGGAGACCTGATTGGTTGGATCTCGTGCACGAAGCGATATTTTCGGTACCACAAAACTGCGGACGCATCTATGGTGAAAATTATACCTATACATCTTGAAGGGGATGCCATACAATGATTTCACTAGTTTGAACATACTCATAAAGTCCTCTCATGGTGATAATTCAAAAAAGGACTGTTGATCCACTTCGGACCAACCGATTACAGGAACATTGACGGACAACTAGCAAATATCCGACAAACCTCCATATTCAAGAGTACCAAACCAGGTTTGAAAGGTTATCTAATCAAACTCTTGATTGGTCTCAAAAATAGCTATTGGGGACCTTCATTGAGAGCTTGAAGCCGAAGATCTGGGGAGAAGTTAAAGCACGACAATCATACACGCTTATGGCAGCTATCTCTTTTGCGTGATTTCAAGAGGAGCGATTGAACCATGAAGCCCAAAGGACCAGGGTTGCTCCCCAACCAGCAATACTGAAGCCCTTAGCCCCCCCTACTATGAACCGAGTCCCTGCACCAAAATGTTTGACAAGAGAAGAACTTCGGGAGCGATCTGCAAAGAGGTTATGTTGGCATTGTGATGAGTCGTGGAGCCGTGAGCATTGCTGTAGTAAATAGAGACTTCTTATGATTAAACCAGTAGAAGAAGAGGTCACTGAACATCTAAAAAAGAGCCTTGAACATGAAGAAAAAGATACAAAAGAAGAGCTACAACCTACTGAAGTTATGGTACATGCACTAGCCGGCTACTCAAACCCGCAAACGATGAAAGTTGGAGGCCTTCTCAAATAATAATCGATCACTGTTCTCATCGACACGGGCAGCACTAATAACTTCTTAAATAGTAAGGTTGCTGTCCATATGGCCTTACCTATTGAGAATTGTAGCAGGTTTGATGTTAAGGTCGCCGACGGATGGATTTTGAAGTATGATCGTAGGCGCCCGTGAGTAAAACTGTTGCTGCAGGACCAAGAGATAATTACATATTTCTTCCTCCTCCGTCTTGATGATCATGAGGCCATGCTTAGAATTGAATGGTTAATGACATTAGGTGATGTTTCCTAGAATTTTATGAAACTAATTATGAAATTTTATACTAAGGGGAAACAGGTGATACTGCACGGGAAATGTGGGTGCGACGTAACGATGATTTGCGCACAACAAATGGAGAAGGTTTTGCATAAAGTATACAGTGGCTTTTTAGTACAACTTGAGTAGCAAACTAAGGGAGAGCTAATAGAATTTGAAGATCCAAATCTACTTCCTTTGCTTGCTGAATTTTTAGATATATTTGACGTACCGTGCAACCTACCTCTTACCCATCGGCATGATTATTGTATAACGATTCTTCCAAGCAAATCTCTAGTAAATACTCTGCCATATCAGTATCCATATCTCCAAAAAGATGAAATAGAAAGGATTGTAAAAGAGATGCTCGAAACAGGAGTTATTCAGCCAAGTTGCAGCCCCTACTCTTTACCGGTGCTTCTCGTATGAAAGAAGGATGGAACATGGTAATTGTGTGTTGATTACAGAGCTCTCAACGGCATAACCGTTAAGGAAAAATACCCTATTTCAATAGTAGATGAATTGCTAGATAAAAGGGAGCACAAATCTTTATAAAGCTGGACCATTGATCTGGGTATCATCAAATATGAGTGTGTGAAGAAGACATACCGAAAACCACCTTTTGAACACACAATGACCACTATGAATTTTTGCTTTCTTCAACAGAATGTGAAATATCTTAGGCATATCATATCATAGGAAGGTGTGGTAGTGAACCCCTCCAAAATTGGAGCAATGTATAACTGGCCGACCTCGAGGAACATAAAATTGCGACGTGGCTTTCTCGGTTTAATAGGCTTCAATCACAAGTTCATGAAAAACTATGGAAAGATCAGTGCACCACTCACTTCTCTACTAAAAAATGATACCTTCCAATGGTCGGACAAAGCCTTCGCTGCCTTCGACAAACTTAAGGCAGCCATGACGACGATGTCGGTGTTAGCGCTACCAGATTTCAGCCGACCCTTTATCATTGAGGTCGGTACATCTAGAGTTGGAATTGGAGACATTCTTATGCAAGATGGTCGATCACTCACATACACTAGCAAGGCATTGTCTCCCTCCCATCAAAACATGTCAACATATGACAAGGAGAGATGCTTGACATTGTGCATGCAGCAACGAGGTGGAGATCGTACATGATCGGGTGATGCTTTCAAATCAAGATCGACCATAAAAGTCTAAAATATTTCTTGGAGCAGAAGATATCTTCCCCCGAGCAGTAAAAATGGGTAAAAAAGCTTCTTGGATATGATTATGAAATAACTTACAAAAAGGGGAAAGAGAATATTGTTGCAGATGCACTTTCATGACTACCCAAGCAAGCTGAATTTTTGCCCATTTCAGTTTTGACTAGTTACTTCCTTAAGGATATTAAGAGGGAATGAGAAGAAGATCCAAAGACCAGCAAGATCATAAATAAATTAGAGGAAGCACCAAGCTCCGTGGCTCATTACAATTGGGACTCAAAAGAATTATGCTATAAGGGACGCATTATGCTTGTGACAAATTCTACTTGTATCTTTATGAGTAAATTTTGGACAAAGGTATTCCATATGCAGGTTACTAAATTGAAAAGGAGTATGACATATCACCCACAAACCGACGGCCAAACGGGAGTTGTAAATAGGTGCTTAGAGATAGCCCAAAGCCACCCACCAAATATGATTACCCAAGGAGAACTCCAGACCCAATCAAGTGCCATTATTGATCAATGGATTATGACTCGACGATGACAACCCACTACTAAAGTGCTAATATAGTAGGCGAACCTACCAATAGAAGATGCCACTTGGGAGAACTATGATGACTTGAAGATCAAATTCTCAGAATTCATGAATCATTAGCCTCGAGGATAAGGCTGATTTAAAGAGGGCGAGTCTGTTAGGACTCTAGCTAGGAGAGTCTTAATTGAGAGGGGCATTCATGTAAAACCTACCTAAGCTGACCTCTATTAAAGAGGTGAAAAGGTCGGCTAGGGTTTGGAGGTTATTTCTTAGGGAAGAATTAGGAGTTGTAAAGGAATAGGCATCTTAAGTAAGAGTCTCAAGAGTCCTATTAGGAGTATTGAGTAGGAGTCTTATTAGGAGTTAGGGTTTAGAAACCCTATAAATAGCTATGTATTCATCCTCTTTTGATAAGCAATAGATGAATATTTTCTACAACATTTGAGTAACAACTTGGAGGGTGGAACCCCTATAGAGTTCCAAGGAGGCTGATGCCCTAAAGAGATCAATCCCAAGTTTAGAATCTATAAGGGTTCTAACAAATCTTATGAGAATTCACCTCCTCTAGTCTAAGTGTTGAATTCTGTTTAAGAGAGGAGTGAGTGGGGGTATAAAAGTTCTCTCCTGAGCTTGTCAAAAAGAGAATAGAGTTTTAAGAGTAGTTGGTCCTCACCCATTGAAGGAAGACCGTTAGTGGATGTTGGTGGCCTCAACAGAAGAGGAATCGGTAGTGGAGGTAGGTCACAATGACCGAACCACTATAAATCCGGTGTGATCTCTACTTTTTCATTTCTATTCTGCCTTTTCTTCATATTGCTTATTTACTTGGTTGCTTACTCCCCTTCACACGTTCTTTATGATTAATGCATTTCTGATGCGAGTTTAGATTGAAACAAAATTTTCAATTCGATGTAATATTTTCGTAAGTACTAATTCAACCCCCCCTCTTGGTTCTGATTTCAGTCCAAACATAGATCACCGTTAGAGAGAATGATAGTTGACTTCCTTCATCCTCTCCCAAAAATCTATTGATTTTCAAAGATATACGATGTCCCTAGGTAAATCTATTATGCGTAATTTTTTTCGGTTTCGTCAGTTTTTACACACCAACTTTTGCACGTCGATGAAATCATTTTTTCTATAAGAATTATGAGATCTTGTTTTTTCTCTTCTTCCACTACACATGTGATATCACCCTAAATTTCCCAATAGTGATATCAAATGCAGGTTGCTCATGCAAAAGAGTAGTTTTTAAACTGAGTATGTTGGGTTCAATCACGTTGAAATTGTTTTGCTCGATTGCTATGATTTTTTTGTTGTATTTTTCAAATCTGTGCTGTGTTAGGATCAAGAGCACTAAGAGGGGGGGGGGTGTGAATTAGTGTAGTGGAAAACTTTCGACGATTTAAAACGATATTCGTACGATAAAAGCAATTTCAGTATATAAGCCGATTCGAAAATTGCTTTAACTTAGATTAGGCGAAGTGTAGTTAAAGTAAAGCTATGGAGGCAGTTTGCAGTTAAGATAGAGAACAGAAAGTAAATGCAAACCGAGATTTAGAGTGGTTCGGTCAATCTTGACCTACATTCACTTTTGGCTTCCTCCTCCGATGAGGTCAACGACGTCCACTAGAGGCCTTCCTTCAATAGGCGAAGGCCAACCACCCTTTTACAGTTTCACTCCTTTTGACGGGCTTAGGAGACAACCCTTACAGAAATTCTCTCCTCTCTTGAAAGCTCAAAACTTGGAAGAAAAGAGGGAGGAAAACTTCTAGCCTTTACAACACTTTTGAGCTCTAAAAATCACAGAGTAAGATTGGATTTTCTGTGTCTTTGGTTTCCCTTTCATGCAGGAAAGGGTGGGATTTATATAGGCCCCAAACTGGTTTGATTTTGGAGCTCAAAAGTATCTTTTCTCGGATTTCCGGGGTCCTGGTGGTACTACCTCCTGACTAAGGCGGTAAAACTGCCTGGCAGCTCGGAGACTGAGCCTCTAGGTGGTTCCATCGCCTGACAAGGGTGGTTGCACCGCCGAGTCTCGCTCGGAGACTGAGCCCAGGCGGTGCCACCGCCTGACCTTGGCGGTTGCACCGCCCAACTTTCCTGGGAGACCATCTCCTGGGCGGTGCCACCGCCGACCCTAGCGATGCCATCACCTAGTAGGAATTCTGGTCCGAATGGGTTGATCCATTCGGCCCAATTTGGGTCTATCAAGGGCCCAATTGCCCCCAGATTAAGTTAATGGGATCACCTCCCATTCCTAACTTAAACTACATGCTAACTACGATATTTCTTAAGACATTTACTGTAACTTGCTCCGGTGCGTCAATCGCTTCTTCCGACGAACTTCCAGTGAACATCCGATGAACCTTCGGCGATGCTCCGACGGACATCCGACCAACTCCTGGACTTGTGACGATCCACTTGGTGAGTTCTGATGAGCTTCTTTGGCAAGCTCCTGGACTTCTTGGATTTGTTCCCGTAGAACCTCCGACGATCGTCCGAACTTCCGTCGAACTCTCGAACTCCCAATGTGATCATAGTCTTGACTGCAGCGCAACTCCTACTGCATGTCTTTCTTCCATCATAGTTAATCCTGCACATGTAAAACAAAACTTTGATTGAGACAATTAATCCTAAGCTATTAACCAAGTTGTGCGACATGTCATTGGTCCCTCGACGCTTCGTCCGATTATTCGGCGCATCATCCTCTCCTATGGCCTATTACTCAATCGGTCAGTTGACTCTGCAACTTCGATATCCTTGGCACAATACCCGCTCTTCTTGGCCCAATGCTCGAGTCTACGGCCCGAAGCCTTCTGCCGATATGTCGACCGATCCACCGGCCCGACGTCCAATCTTTTGATTGTTGAATCTCGTATTTTGATGATGAAAATACTTGATATATGTTTATGAATTAATCCGCGTCTTGAGTGACGCAGGGTGCTTCGATCAGGATGAGACAATTAAAGCAAGAACATCATGTTGTGCCGGAGGAACATGTCAGAAGATTGGACGTCAGGCCGGTGGATCGGTCGACATATCGACAGAAGGCTTCGGGCCGTGGACTCGGGCATCGGGCCAAGAAGAGCGGGTATTGTTCCAAGGATATCGGAGTTGCGGAGCCAACTGGCCGATTGGGTAATAGGCCACAGGAAAGGACGATGCGCCGAAGAATCGGACGAAGCGTCGAGGGACCAATGACATGCCGGACAACTTGGTTAATTGCTTAGGATTAATTGTCTTGATCGAAGTTTTTGTTTTGAGTGTGCAGGATTAACTACGATGAAAGTTAGACAAGCAACAGGAGTTGCGCCGGAGTCAAGTTCATGATCACGTTGGGAGTTCGAGAGTTCGACGGAAGTTCGGACGGTCATCGGAGGTTCTACGAGAACAGATCCGAGAAGTCCAAAAGCTTGCTAGGCGAAGCTCGTCGGAACTCGCCAAGTGGATCGTCGCAAAGTCCAGGACTTTGCCGGAAGTCCGCAGGAGCATCACCGAGGGTTCATCGGATGATCGACGGAAGTTCGCCGGAAACTCGCCGGAAGAAGCGATTGACGCACCGAAGCAAAGCTGTAGAAATTGTCTTAGACCTAATCATAGTTAGCACATTGATTAAGTGGGAAAAAGGGAGGTGATCCCATTAGCTTAATCTTGGGGCAATTGGGCCCCTGAAAGACTGAAATTGGGCCGAATGGAGCTAACCATTCGGACCCTGATTACACCAGGAGGTGCAACCGCCTAGGCCAGGAGGTGGCACCGCCTGGGCTAAGCCTCCCAACGAGACTGGGCGGTGCAACCTCCCCAGCCAGGAGGTGGCACCGCCTGAGCTCAGTCTTCGAGCTAGACTGGGCGGTGCAACCTCCCTGACAGAGAGGTGGCACCGCTTGAGCTCGGTCTTCGAGCTCTGGCAGAGAGGTGCAACCGCCTCAGTCAAGAGGTGGCACCGCCTGGGCTAAGCCTCCCAGTGAGACTGGGCGGTGCAACCTCCCCAGCCAGGAGGTGGCACCGCCTGAGCTCAGTCTTCGAGCTAGACTGGGCGGTGCAACCTCCCTGACAGAGAGGTGGCACCGCCTGAGCTCGGTCTTCGAGCTCTGGCAGAGAGGTGCAACCGCCTCAGTCAAGAGGTGGCACCGCTTGGGGCTCAGTCTCCGAGCCAGACTCAGGCGGTGCAACCGCCCCTGACAGAGAGGTGCAACCGCCTGGGCTCAGTCCTCGAGCTCTGCCAGGCGGTGCAACCTCTCTAGTCAGGAGGTGCAACCGCCTGATCCCGGAATTCCGGGATTTGATCGTTTTGAGCTCCAAATTTGATCTGGGTTGGGGCCTATAAATACCCCACCCATTCAGCATTGAAAGCAAAGAACACACACTCGAAATCTTGCTATCTTTCTGTGTTTCTTAGAGCTCAAAACTGCCAGTTCTCCTCTTTCTATTCTTCAAGTTTGAGTTGTAAAGAGAGGAGAGAAAACTTCTGTAAGGGTTGTCTCCTAAGCCCGTCAAAAGGAGTGAATCTGTAAGAGGGTAGTTGGCCTTCGCCTATTGAAGGAAGGCTTCTAGTTGACGTCGGTGACCTTGTCGGTGGAGGAAGCCAAAAGTGGAGTAGGTCAAGACTGACCGAACCACTCTAAATCTCTGGTTTGCGTTTATTTTGAGCACTTTATCATTACCGCAAACCTCCTACATAGCTACTGCTCTCTGCGCCTTTACGAACAAGTTTCTAAGTGCTGATCTTTCCGAATCTGCATTCAGACGTAAATCGGTGTTTTCATACATTATAGTTTACGTTTACGTTTTGATTCTGCAAAACTGTCTTCTGCGCTTTTACGAACGAAGTTTCTAAGTTCAGATCCCTTTAAAACTGCGTTTAGACGTAAACTGCGCAAACTGTTTTTAGACGTAAAATTGTGTTTTAGACATAAACTACTTTTAAACGTAAAACTACGTTTAGACGTAAAACTACGTTTAGATGCAAACTGCGTTTAGACGTAAAACTACGTTTAGATGTAAAACTGCATTTAGACGCAAACTGCGTTTAGACGTAAAACTACGTTTAGACGTAAAACTGTGTTTAGATGTAAAACTGCGTTTAGACGCAAACTGCACTACGCTTAGACGCAATCTGATTTTAGACGTAAACTGCGCTTAGACGCAAACTGCGCTTAAACGCAATCTGTGCTTAGACGCAAACTACGCTTAGACGCAAACTGCGCTTAGACGCAATCTGAGTTTAGACGTAAACTGTGCTTAGATGCAAACTGCGCTTAGACGCAATCTGCATTTAGACGCAAACTGCAAACTACGTAAATTGCGCTTAGACGCAAACTTTGTTTAGACATAAACTGCACTTAATCATAAGTAATCTTAGAATTGGCTTTTGCATCAAAATAGTTTTTATCGAACGAACGCAGCTTTCGTTTTTAATCGCTGAATGATTTCCGCTGCACTAATTCACCCCCCCCCTCTTAGTGCTCTCGATCCTAACAATTGGTATCAGAGCGGGGTATTTCTCATTTTGGATTTACACCCGAGAGAAATGGCTCTTCAAGAGGGCTTTTCGGTCTTTCGTCCACCGTTCTTTAACGGATTGGACTACACTTATTGGAAAACTCGAATGAGAGTTTTCTTGATTTCTCTAAATCTGGATTTATGGAATATCGTTGAAAACGGTTTTCAACTTCCCTCTAAACCGATGAATGAATGGTCGGATTTAGAGAAGAAGTATTTTTCTTTAAACGCAAAGGCTATGAATGCCTTATTTTGCGCTTTGGACAAAAATGAGTTCAATCGGGTTTCTTTGTGCGAAACGGCTTTCGATATTTGGCGCGCTCTTGAAATCACGCACGAGGGAACTAGTAGAGTCAAAGACTCGAAAGTTAATGTTTTACTGCATGATTTCGAGCTTTTTCATATGAAACCAAGCGAAACCGTTGTTGACATGTACACCCGTTTTACGGATGTCGTCAATGGTTTAAAATCACTTGGTAAATGCTTTTCGGATTTTGAACTCGTTAACTAAGTTTTGCGCTCACTTTCTAAAACTTGGGATTCAAAAGTAACTGCTATTCAAGAATCGAAAAACTTGAACCAATTTCCACTTGAAGAACTAATTGGTTCATTGATCACATATGAAATGACGTGCAATGCACGTGAAGAACTTGAGAACCACCTTCCAAAGAACAGGAAGGATTTGGGACATAGAACATTTGAAGACCACTCGAGCATAAGCTCAAGTGATGGTGAACTTAAACTACAAATGAAACAAAAATTAAAAAGTAAAAAGAACGGAACTACTTGCTTTGAACGCAAGAAGAAGAACAAAAATTGGGATGAATCGAGCTCCTCTGAAGACGAGGAGAAAATCAACAAAGGCGAGGTGGCAAACTACGCCTTTACGCCTTTCGACGCTAAGGTAATCAAAATGCCTTTAATTTACTTCGAAATTACATGATGTTTTTCATGATGCATTTTTCTTTTTCTTTAAATTTTCTTGAAAATTACATTTTTAATAATTTAATAATGAAAATGCAAAAATATGATCATGCTTGTAATTTTGAAAATGATAATGAAAATTGCATGTCTTATGTTAATGCAAGATAGAAATCTAATGATTGTACACCTAGTGAGATTAAATCTTATTTATGTGCTTGAGAAGCAAGAATGTATATTTTGATGATTTTCATATTGCTTTTCAATGACGATACATGGCTTTTGTCTGGAAGGCTTGATATTTTTCATTGTCTTTGTTTGTTAAATATGATGTATGATTTTGACATAAGAATAAAGATTTGAGATTTTAAAGTTATACATGATGATTTTTGTGATTGATGGTTTTATGATGAAATTCATTTCACGATCCTAAATGTTGATGTATGTTTTCATTTGACATAAATGAAAAGGCATGCTAACATGAAATCGATCACTTAAGATGAAACACTTAAAAAAAAAGGGGAGAAATATATGAATTGATGCTATAAACACTATGCTATGATTATCCCATGCTTGCATCACCAAGAAATATATGATTGCTATCATTGCTATATGCCCTGTATCAAGATATCAAACAAAAATTTGCATCATACGAGCTGATATATTACCATGTGATGCAATGCTACACTTGCTAAAATATTCGAAATGTGTACATCATGCCCTGTATCAAGATATCAAACAAAATCTTGCTTCACAGTTTTACGCATTGATATCTTACCATATGATGAAATGCTACAATTGATGAACACTTGAAATGTAATCCTCTATCTTATTAATTTTTCAATAAATCTATGCTTGTCATACATGAATTTATTGAATGTAATTTTGAGGATGATTTCAGATTTGACAAATGCTTGATTCGTATTTATGACATAAGATACACTTTAAATATGAATCATGCATCAATCATGTTAAATGCTTCAATCATTTTCTATCTCTAGAGTTCTCGATTTTGATGAAATACAAGTGATAAATTCATTTATGATATCTTGTAAATCACTTGAATTATGAATGAGTTTTTTATGATGTGTTAAAAGAATCATTTAAAAAGAAAATGCTTTTCCCATCTTATCGAGATTAATGATTTCATGATATTGTGTGAATCTCGAAATTGATTTTGATGAAATAGTAATAACGTTATTCATGTTATGAATCTTAAAAATGATAATATGCTTCATGTGATAATATGAATACATGAAACACTTATGATATTCCGTGTATTCATAAAATATTTATCTCATCATCCAATAACTCTTCTTGATATTGCTTATGAGATGAAATGAAATAATGCATGAAATACAAATGAGGAGTCAATGATCATGCATAATAGGATGTAATGAATTCTGACATTTAGATACCATCGTTTGAATATCTATGATTATGTTGCCAAAATGATGTATCATGAATGCTTGAATATCATGTTTGATATGCTCATGATGATGATTGATTTTTCGGTATCATGCATAAAAAAATGAAATGTAATGTTAATGAATTTGTGCATTGAAACTATAATGATGCACAAATAAGAATGATTACTTACCTTTGTCATGATTTAGAAATTGATGTAAAGGGTTTTTCCCTTCTTTTTGACAATGACAAAGGGGGAGATAGATTGCTAGCACAATTCAAGAAAAAGGCAAAAATTACAAAAGAGAAGAAATTACTATCTTGAACATCACCGATAATTGCTAGCTTGAAATGTCAAGAAAATGCAAAAACTTGTTTATTTTCTTGCACATCTAAAGAGAAGATGCAAATGTAACACTTGCCAAATTGTTTGCTTGCCTCATGTAAAACATTATCTCTTGCTAGTTTGGCATTTTGCTAGCTTGCACTTTGCAACAAAAGCAAAAATGACACTTCTCAAAAGAGAAGAAAGAGCTTGTTATCTTGAAACATCACAAGCTTGCCAAACAAAAATTGCAAAAGTGCTATCTTGCCTATCTCAAGAAGCAAAACTTGCATATCGTAAAAATTTGCTAGCTTGCAACTTGCATATTTCAAGAAGCAAGAGTTGCCTTCTTGAACATCTCTAAATTGCTAGCTTGCAAGTTCTAAAATGTTGCAACATTGCTAGCTTGCATGTTATAAAAGTGCTATCTTTTATGCTGTAAAACTTGCATATCCAAAACTTGATAGCTTGAATGTTCTAAGCATGATGTAACATTTGCTAAATTTTCCGGCTTCAAAACTGCATGATGATAAAACTTGATATTATGTTTTTCATGCAATGAGTTGAACCAATATCACAAACACTTGATTGTGGTACTTCTCCTTTTTGTTGATGACAAAGGGGGAGAAGTATTTGATGACATGACATGCATAAGTATTTGATGACATGACATGCATAAGTTTATGCATAAGTTCATGATAACGTGTTGTAAGTATTCATGATGAATATTGCAATGACTTGAATTCAGTTTGAATTCAAGGTTCTATCAATATGGCATATTGATAGGGGGAGTATGTTTAAACTCTGGGAGTTAAGGTTAACTCCGTTTATGATGACATGTTGCTTAGATTTTTGAATCTAAGAGTTTCTATCAATATGGCATATTGATAGGGGGAGTTTGTTTAAACTCCGGGAGTTAAGTTTAACTCCGTCATCAAGTAGTTGTCATCATCAAAAAGGGGGAGATTGTTGAATCTCGTATTTTGATGATGAAAATACTTGATATATGTTTATGATTTAATCTGCGTCTTGAGTGACGCAGGGTGCTTCGATCAGGATGAGACAATTAAAGCAAGAACATCATGTTGTGCCGGAGGAACATGTCAGAAGATTGGACGTCGGGCCGGTGGATCGGTCGACGTATCGACAGAAGGCTTCGGGCCGTGGACTCGGGCATCGGGCCAAGAAGAGCGGGTACTGTGCCAAGGATATCGGAGTTGCAGAGCCAATTGGCCGATTGGGCAATAGGCCGCAGGAAAGGACGATGCGCCGAAGAATCGGACGAAGCGTCGAGGGACCAATGACATGCCGGACAACTTGGTTAATTGCTTAGGATTAATTGTCTCGATCGAAGTTTTTGTTTTGAGTGTGCAGGATTAACTACGATGAAAGTTAGACAAGCTGCAGGAGTTGCGCCGGAGTCAAGTTCATGATCACATTGGGAGTTCGAGAGTTCGACGGAAGTTCAGACGGTCGTCGGAGGTTCTGCGAGAACAGATCCGAGAAGTCCAGAAGCTTGCCAGGCGAAGCTCGTCGGAACTCGCCAAGTGGATCGTCGCAAAGTCCAGGAGTTTGCCGGAAGTCCGCAGGAGCATCACCGAGGGTTCATCGGATGATCGATGGAAGTTCGCCGGAAACTCACCGGAAGAAGCGATTGACGCACCGAAGCAAAGCTGCAGAAATTGTCTTAGATCTAATCATAGTTAGCACATTGATTAAGTGGGAAAATGGGAGGTGATCCCATTAGCTTAATCTTGGGGCAATTGGGCCCCTGAAAGACTGAAATTGGGCCGAATGGAGCTAACCATTCGGACCCTGATTGCACCAGGAGGTGCAACCGCCTAGGCCAGGAGGTGGCACCGCCTGGGCTAAGCCTCCCAGCGAGACTGGGCGGTGCAACCTCCCCAGCCAGGAGGTGGCACCGCCTGAGCTCAGTCTTCGAGCTACACTAGGCAGTGCAACCTCCCTAACAGAGAGGTGGCACCGCCTGAGCTCGGTCTTCGAGCTCTAGCAGAGAGGTGCAACCGCCTCAGTCAAGAGGTGGCACCGCCTGGGGCTCAGTCTCCGAGCCAGACTCAAGCGGTGCAACCGCCCTTGACAGAGAGGTGCAACCGCCTGGGCTTAGTCCTCGAGCTCTGCCAGGCGGTGCAACCTCTCCAGTCAGGAGGCGCAACCGACTGATCCCGGAATTCCGAGATTTGATCGTTTTGAGCTCCAAATTTGAACTGGGTTGGGGCCTATAAATACCCCACCCATTCAGCACTGAAAGCAAAGAACACACACTCGAAATCTTGCTATCTTTCTATGTTTCTTAGAGCTCACAACTGCTAGTTCTCCTCTTTCTATTCTTCAAGTTTGAGTTGTAAAGAGAGGAGAGAAAACTTCTGTAAGGGTTGTCTCCTAAGCCCGTCAAAAGGAGTGAATCTGTAAGAGGGTAGTTGGCCTTCGCCTATTGAAGGAAGGCTTCTAGTTGACGTCGGTGACCTCGTCGGTGGAGGAAGCCAAAAGTGGAGTAGGTCAAGACTGACCGAACCACTCTAAATCTCTGGTTTGTGTTTATTTTGAGCACTTTATCATTACTGCAAACCTCCTACATAGCTATTGCTCTCTGCGCCTTTACGAACAAGTTTCTAAGTGCTGATCTTTCCGAATCTACATTCAGACGTAAATCGGTGTTTTCATACATTACAGTTTACGTTTACGTTTTGATTCTGCAAAACTGTCTTCTACGCTTTTACGAACGAAGTTTCTAAGTTCAGATCCCTTTAAAACTGCGTTTAGACGTAAACTGCGCAAACTGTGTTTAGACGTAAAATTATGTTTTAGACGTAAACTACTTTTAAACGTAAAACTACGTTTAGACGTAAAACTGCGTTTAGACGCAAACTGCATTTAGACGTAAAACTACGTTTAGACGTAAAACTGCGTTTAGACGCAAACTGCGTTTAGACGTAAAACTATGTTTAGACGTAAAACTGTGTTTAGACGTAAAACTGCGTTTAGACGCAAACTGCACTACGCTTAGACGCAATCTGATTTTAGACGTAAACTGCGCTTAGACGCAAACTGCGCTTAAACGCAATCTGTGCTTAGACGCAAACTGCGCTTAGACGCAAACTGCGCTTAGACGCAATCTGAGTTTAGACGTAAACTGTGCTTAGATGCAAACTGCGCTTAGATGCAGTCTGCATTTAGACGCAAACTGCAAACTGCGTAAATTGCGCTTAGACGCAAACTGTGTTTAGACATAAACTGCACTTAATCATAAGTAATCTTAGAATTGGCTTTTGCATCAAAATAGTTTTTATCGAACGAACGCAGCTTTCGTTTTTAATCACTGAAAGATTTCCGCTGCACTAATTCACCCCCCCCCCTCTTAGTGCTCTCGATCCTAACACTGACATGTTCCTCCGGCACAACATGATTTTTTTGGCTTTAATTGTCTCATCCTGATCGAAGCATCCTACATCACTCAAAACGCAAATTAAAACATAAATATAATTATCAATTGGTTTCATCATCAAAATATGAGATTCAACATACTTCACTTTTTCTTGTTGTTAAGAGGTGTTTAGATAGGGCCGAAGGCAAATTGCAGTCTTGGTTGAGAGCACCAATTTGTTGCTCTTGGCTTGGCCAAGAGCAACAGGAACGAGAGCAACATGGTTGCCCTCAACCTACTGCATGGTAGCCCCTACAGCTAGGTTTCCTAGCTACAAGGGGCACCCCTAGCGGCCAGGGTTTCTTGGCCACAAGGGTTGTGCAAGTGGCCATGAGTTATGGCCGCATGGGGCACCTGCTGTTAGGATCAAGAGCACTAAGAGTGGGGGGGTGAATTAGTGCAGCGGAAAACTTTCAACGATTAAAACTGCGTTCGTACGTTGAAATCCGATTCTGACATAAAAGTCATTTCGTGCAGATAATAACTTTGAAAGCTTACAGAAACGTATTTGAAGTAAAGTAAGGAAGGTAGTTTGTAGTGAAGATAGAAATCATAATGTAAGCACAAACTGAAATATGATGTTCGTACGATAAAACCGATTTCCATCTTAACACCAATTCGGAAAATACTAAACTATGAAACAAATTCGTAAATGAGCAGAAGGCAGTAAGCTATTGAGGAGGTTTGCAGTAAAGATAAGATGCTCAAAGTAAATGCAAACCGAGATTTAGAGTGGTTCGGTCAATCTTGACCTACATCCACTTTTGGCTTCCTCCACCAATGAGATCACCGACGTCCACTAGAGGCCTTCCTTCAATAGGCGAAGGCCAACTATCCTTTTACAGTTTTACTCCTTTTGACGGGCTTAAAATACAACCCTTACAAACTTTTCTCTCCTCTCTTAAAAGATCAAAACTTGAAAAAAGAGGGAGGACAACTTCTAGCCTTTATAACACTTTTGAGCTCTAAAAATCACAGAGTAAGATTAGATTTTCGGTGCCCTTTCATGCAAGAAAGGGTGGATATATATAGGCCCCAAACTAGTTTGAATTTGGAGCTCAAAAATGTCTTTTCCTAGATTTCCAGGGTCCTGGCCGTACCACCTCCTGACTAGGGCGGTACGCCTGGCAGCTCAGAAACTAAGCCTTTGGACGGTGCCACCGCTTCACAAGGGAGGTTGCACCACCTAGTCTTGCTAGGAGACTGAGCCCAAGCGGAGCCACCGCCTGCCTAGGGTGGTTGCACCGCCCAGCTTTCCTAGGAGACCTTCTCTTGGGCGGTGCCACCGCCGACCTTGGCGGTGCCACTACCTAGCAAGAATTCTGGTCCGAATGGATTGATCCATTCAGCCCAATTTAGGTCTGTCAAGGGCCCAATTGCCCCCAGATTAAGTTACTAGGATCACCTCCCATTCCTAACTTAATCTATATGCTAACTATAATATTTCTTAAGACATTTACTACAGCTTGCTCCGGTGCATCAATCGCTTCTTCCAGCGAGCTTCTGGCGAACTTCCGGTGAACATCCGACGAACCTTCGGCGATACTCCGACGGACTTCCGACAAACTCCTAGACTTACGACGATCCACCTGGCGAGTTTCGACGAGCTTCTTTTGGCAAGATCCTAGACTTCTCGGATTTGTTCTCGCAGAACCTCCGACGACCGTCCAGACTTCCGTCGAACTCTCGAACTCCCAACGTGATCATAGTCTTAACTCCGGCGCACCTCCTGCTGCATGTCTTACTTTCATCATAGTTAATCCTGCACATTTATCTCAACATATAGATTAGATAACAAATGACAATTGACTTCATCATCAAAATTCGAGATTCAATAATCTCCCCCTTTTTTATGATGACAATCAATTGGTAACGGAGTTAACCTTAACTCCCCCTATCTATATGCCGTACTTGAGATAAGTCATTCTTGAATTCAAGGCCTTTGAATTTAATAGACTTATTGATAAGTTAAGAACTCTTAACCTTATCAATTACTCCCATCATGATTCCTATCATGATGTATCTTATAGAAAATGATGTCAAGACTTGACATCCATTCTCAAGTTTTACATTTCAAATATGAATGATGGTAGCAGTTCAACATAAGATATCAACATGTAAATTTACAATTTAAGCTTTTGATATCATAACGTAAAGCAAAAATTTCAAGTGTTTAGCAATCGTAGCATTTAATCACATGGTAAGATATCAACACGTAAAATTATGATGCAAACATGGCATAATGCAAATATGACAATCATAGTTATCATCAATTCATATATTTTCGATGGTGCAAGCATGGCATAATCATAGCATCAATACTCATAGCATCAATTCATATATCTCTCCCCCTTTGTCATCAACAAAAAGGAGAACGATATAAGCAAATTTTAAGTATAAGTGCGGTATTTATTCATGCCATAACTAGATTCATGTCATTTTCCAATAGTGAGTGATAGGATACCAATTATACAAACATCTCAAGGAAAATATGACATGGAGATAGCTTTTAATACTTCTTCCTTTTTATTTGTTATTATCTTTTTGTATGAAGGAGGAAGGCTATTTGTGATACCAGCTATTTGTGAGTTTACTTTGAATAAAGTTAAAATCGATGAGAGATTAAATCATACTCCATTTTTACCAGGATCAAGATATGTATGTAAAACAAATCTTTGCAAGTAAAAACACTAGCATCCATATTTCAAGAAGGAATTTACAAGTAGGAATCATTTTATCAAATCCATTTCTCAAAAAAATATTTTTCACATGATAAGTGTATGAGAGATGTTTTTGCTAGTTGATTTCATATGTCAAAAATCAATGATGAGAATCAAACTTGATATAACATATGCTTATTAAGTTCAGAAAAAGATAATGTATCGAGAAAATCCGATTGTTAGGATACCACTAGTTAAGAGAATCCGAAAATGAAATTAACACTATCATGCATTCGGACAAGACTATACTATAGATTTTCAAATACAATCATGAAGACAAAACATGCTCATTATTATGAAAAATTTTATATCCAAAAAACATAATTTCCAACATGTAATTTTAGGCATGTAATGGCAATCAAGTGATTTGATCATTCAATTAATAAAGTCCGAAAAATGATTTTAACAAGTTTATGCATTCGGACACATTAACATTCATAATTTTCTTCTAATGAAATCAAATTGTTCTTCACTTAGAGGTTTTAAAAATATCATATAGTTGATGTTTAGTATTATGGCAATATAATAACACATTAACATCATGGCAATACATCAACATCATGGTAATATCATGACACATTAACATCATGGAAATGACACATCAATTTCATGGCTATATTACTTTCTTAAATCATATTTATCATGGAAACCAAGACACAAGGTTTTCAAAGTAGGCATTATAGAAACATTGAATTTCAACGTGAAATCCGACAATGAGTAATAAGATTAAGCAACGTAACCTGCATATTCTCACCAATTAATACATGAAGTAACCATATCAAAGTTTTGTAGTCATCAAGGCATTGTGATCAAGGTGAGTAACATAAAGAGTTTACACCAACGTAATTATTACAACAAGAGGTGATTGTGTCCACATATACAAGTTTATTCAGGAGGTGGAAAATTAAAATGCCTAAATAAGGAGTCAAATTGTCGATGAATTTGCTATATCTCAAATAGGATTTAATCTTGTCGATGTTCAAGCCGATCTTGTCTTTGTTCAAATCGATCCATCTGAATCCCAATGTCTTCGATAGATGATGTAGGAGCTTGCTCAAATGGATGTGTTTCCTCAAAGGGACAGATCAAAGGAGATTGAGTACCCCTAAAGACTAGTGTTTCGGATTTTGGTTCAGGTTGAGGGGGATCGGTTCTTCTAGGCATTCTAACCCAATTATCGTTTCTATAAAAACATCTCAATCGGTGAAGTAGATTTTTATTTATTATGCTAAACCTGTCTACTTTCATCACTTCTTCGTCGGGTGGTATTAGAATATCGTAGGCTTTAAGTATTCTAGTGATTATACTACCATATGGAAGCATCATGTCTTTCTTAAATAGTTCTATCATATTTTGTTGGATAAGGTAACCAAAATAGATGTTATGTCCTTTCACGATCCAATACATGGTTCCTAATTCCATTTGACTTACTTCATCATGGTGGTATTGTTTAGGGAGAATGAGGCTAGTTATGATATGATGAAGTACCTTAGTATTTAGTGGTAGTAGATGTTCACAGCTTTTAGGAACTATCACTAAGTTGGGATTACCGAAAATTGTTCCTATGGCTTCAACATATGTTGTCCCAACTGTTTCATTATCCCACGATCCTCTAAAATAAAGACCTATATTTTTTACGGGAATGCCTATCATGTCACAAATGAATATATTCGTAATTGAGATGTGTTATCCTAAGAGATAGGTAGACACTCTTTATTCTTCATTTACTTGTAGATTGTTGTAAAACAATCTAACAAGTCTTGGATATATGGGTTCACTAATTTGTAAAATTGGGAGTAGATCTAAGTTTGCAAACCATTGGATTGTCTCTAAGTCTCTTAGTTCATCTAGATCTACATGTTTTCCCTTATTGACTCTTCTAAATTCGAAGGAAAAAAATTTTTCAACATGATATTTTGAATCGAAAATGATAAGATCAAAGTCTTCTTCAATCTCCTCTTCCCTTTGTCCCTAGAGGATCTTCTAGAGCCCATAACTACTACTATTTAAGAAGATAGTAATGAGCAAGAGTAAATGACTCAAAAACAGAATTTAAAGGCTTCTTAGAGAATACCTTAAGAGAAGGAGAGATTGCTGATCTTTTGCTTTGAAATGAGGAGTATTTGGGATGCTAAGATGGGAGAAATGGAGGTGGAGAAGCTTTGGTGGTGTAAAGAGGGGAAGGGAGTGAGTTGGGGTCGGTTTCACCACCGGCCCTAGCTCGGTTTAAAAGGGGGCAAGATTGCGGGTAGTTGCACCACTGGCTGGGGCGGTGCAACCGCTTGCAACCCGTGACAACCGACGGTGCTACCGCTAGCTGGGCGGTGCCACCACCTATAGGCGGTGAGCACTTGTTTGGGGGTTGTATGGTCTAATTTGGATGTTTTCAACTTGAGGAGAGTTTTCATTTGTGGAGCACTCAACTTTACTTTCGTAATTATGTAAGAGTTTCCATTTTAAGATGAGAAATTTCGTACATTCAAGATAGATCTTGTGATGCGCATATTCTACTTTAAATGTCGTACACAATTTTAGACAAGTTCATTGCTAGTCATAGGTGCCTAGTAAGCCAATCACGTGAGTGATGGCACGTGTGACTTGATACAGAATCTTTGTGCTTATTATATTTTGGCATATATCACTTTATAACTATTGCATATATGCATATATATATTATGATGTCCTTGAATTTGTGCAATGGGAATCGGATCGTGATGAGATCACGAAAATGAGATCGATTCACCGTTAAACACATATCCTAAATAATCCCGGTCATAGGTTACTCGAGAGGGACATCATTATAACCGGATAGACTGGTGTGCTGTATACCCATCCATATGATGGATGCAGCTGGTCTCATAGCTGCTCATGTAGGGACACTAGAAAAACAGTACAGGTGCTCATTGGAGAATAAGTTCACTAATTGATCCGCTTACGGAATGTTGGATGGTTGATGATGCCTTATTGTCAAATAGCGATTCCGCACTCCTAGTGGTATATCTGGTCCTTAGACTTGAGACACCAAGGATGTCATGTATGAGTGCTCCACTCTTTGATACCAGACTTATAGGTTTGGCTGTCCCAGATCTAGTACAGCTGGTCTTTGGGAGTGGTAGTCGACTTTACGAGGGTTATTGAGTGTCAATAGAGGATCATCCACTCTTGACATAGAGAGGAATGTCCCATGTGTTCTTACTCAGACAAATCCCTGACCAGGGTCATTCAGGTTGAGAGAGAAAGAGTTCTCCGGGAGAATCCGATTAGAGCAAGTCTCGAGTAGAAATCGTATGGGTCTGACAGCACTATGCTCGATATACGGTCTATGGGATATTAGATGGATGAGGGACTATAGGTATATGGTAACTGAGGACAGACAGGTCCAATAGATTGGATTCCCCTATATCATCTGGGGACTACGGCGTAGTGGCCTAGTACGTCCGTAGTCGATGAGTCAAGTGAATTATTACAAAGATAATAATTAACTGAGTTAGAAGGAGTTCTGACAAGTATGACTCACGGTTAGCTCGATATTGGGCCTAGAGGTTCACATATATATGGTAGGAATTGCGATGAGTAGAGGTTCAGATATGAGATATCCGACGGAGCCCTTGTCTTATTGGATATCCAATAAGCCCTTGAATTATTGGATCCCATGGACGAGATCCAAGAAGAGCCCATGAGAGATTATTGGATAGAGATTCACTAATCTAAAAGGCTTGGGTTATTGGATGCAGATCCAATACCCACTAGGCCAGGATCCATTAGGGTTTGATAGGGGACCTCTATAAATAGGAGGGATTCAGAGCCTCATAGGTTGGAGCCTTTGCTTGCCTCTCCTATTCTCCTTCCCCTCTCTACCTCAGAGCAGGCCTTGAGTTTTGAGGAGCGTCGTCGCAACCCTGCTGTGTGCATCACTGCTAGATAGGAGCACGCTTGACCTCCTTCACCCTCTCTTAAGGATCTGTAAGGAAATAGGGATATAAGATCTCCCTAGGTAACACAATCTACTCTATATGCAGTTTTAAGTTTCGTGGATTTTGCGCACCAATCTCCGCATGACGACGAACATCTCTTTGGGAATCGGGGATTTTTTTTTCTTGTTCTTCCGCTGCGCATGTGATGTTGCCCCCAAGATTTCCCAACAGTGGTATTAGAGCTAAGTTGTTCATGCGAATGATTGGTTTTGAACTGCGTGTGTTGTGTTTAGGAAGAATTTTGACGTCAAAATCGTTGATGCAAAAACAAGGAAGGGTAGCAACAGTTGCTGCCCTCGATCTGTGTGCCTGCAGCCACCTACAATGGCAACCGCAGCCAGGTAGCACAGCACCGGCGCATGCGCAAGCACTGTGCCTGCAGCAGGCTTGTAGTTGGCGGGGCTGGCAGCCAACGGGTAGAGGTACCGTAGGGCAGCGACGCTTGCGACCATTGGTCACGCGGGGTGACGCGCCGCAAGGCAACGATGCTTGTGGCCATTACTCCCGCGGGCAAAACCCCGACGAGGCAGCACCGCTAGAGTAGTGGCAAAACCCCGACGAGGCAGCACCGCCTGCAGACGCTGCCTCACGGGCAAAACCGCCCGCGGGGGCAGCGCTACCCACGGGGGCGCCCACCTGCGGGGGCGGCGCCCCGGCCCTATTGCACCTGCTGCCGTCGGCAGGGTGGCGACGGCAGCAGCAGCAATGA
The DNA here is from genome assembly GCF_036884655.1 of Musa acuminata AAA Group. Taxonomy (NCBI): domain Eukaryota; kingdom Viridiplantae; phylum Streptophyta; class Magnoliopsida; order Zingiberales; family Musaceae; genus Musa; species Musa acuminata. The sequence goes on along the minus strand of NC_088337.1, from coordinate 20,220,471 downwards.
AGAGGGAGAGGGGCTTAGGGTTTTTGGGCAAAAAGATAGTTTTGCCTCTTTGAATTTGAGAAATTCTAGTTTTTGTCCTTTATCCAAATTACGAAAATACCCCTATGAATTCAGAAATTTCCTATATGTCCCTGATTTCATAAAATATTAATTAATTAAAAGGTTTAGTTGATTATTATTTTTATCATTATCTAGTAGTCCTACATGATGATGATTATTTATACATGTGATGTATGATGTGTGGACGGATGATCATGGATCGTGTGATGTGTGTACTTGTGATTATTATTATTGAGGTCTGCGAGCCTCCATTATATTTCTCGTTTATTGTCGGGCCTGTGTGCCTATGTGTTAGGACTCTAGCTAGGAGAGTCCTAATTGAGAGGGACATTCATGTAAAACCTACCTAAGCCGACCCTTATTAAAGAGGTAAAGAGGCCGGCTAGGGTTAGGAGGTTGTTTGTTAGAGAA